>NC_084956.1:11862588-12187839 GCF_949316205.1 Platichthys flesus
ATCCTTAGTTGAACAAATATGAATTATATATTATGTTAATTATATATAATGATCAAATTATGTTCATTTAAAAATAACCTAAAGAAAATGTATTAGATCAAATTCAATTTAACTGTGTTACAAAGCTTACAGAGTGACAGTTTAATGTGTTAAGTGATGATTTAATTAAGTTTGAGAAATGGACTCGGTGTAGTAGCGCCCTGACCAATCAAATTAAGGTCCTTTGTCACATGACTTGTTTACAAAAAAGACGAAGTTAGGATATATTTCTAAATAAAAAAACTCCGTCCGAAAGAAAACTGAAACAGGTTCAAATTCAGCTTTAAAACCAGAACGATTATCACGAAAATATGCATGCGGAGACCAGAGCCCCAATTGAATGACTTGCGTGTGTTTGTGGAGTTAAACAAAGCAGGAAGTAGAGTGCAGGGTCTGCTCTCCCTTCTCCTCAGCACTGTTCTCCTCTCTTTCAACATGGTGTTGAAAGGAATCCCCTCCGTGCTCTCACCTGAGCTGCTCTACACTCTGGCTCTAATGGGCCACGGGGACGAACTGGGTATGACTCTGAATGATGTTGTTGATATGGACGATCTTTTCTTATCTTACCTCAGTCGTCGCCAGTGTATAGACTGATCCCAGCTCAGGTCAACACACAGGATCAGACTTATTGCAGTGGCTCGACGTCTTTTCTTTTCTCTTTCAGTTCTGGCTGATGCTAATTTCCCTGCATCCTCCACCTGTGCCTGTGGCCCCAAAGAGATAAGAGCTGACGGTATGAAAACACACATGACCGTTAATATAAGTGTTGTGTGAGTGTGTGGAACTTATCTTCAAACCAGGAAATAGGTAAGCATTTGACACTTCCGGTTCCAAGCTTATTGAAACAACTTTATTGAACCATTTTCAAATGTGCAAGCATTATTTTTTTTTTTACAGATGTAGGTCTCTGGCTCATGAAAAGCAAGAGGCAAGACCTTCATGGAACAAAAATGGTGTCAGGCATGAGGAAGAAAGAAATGAATCATTAAAACAATAAATAAATCATAATAAGGTATTGATTAGAAGGTCGAGGGCCAGTTTGCCAAACTTGTTCTTCAATCATTTTAGATAAGTCCATTGCACAGAAATTTAGGGTGAAAATATTAAAGCTAGGGTTGGTAATCCTGGAAATGTCAGGCTTCACTTTGAGAAAATGAAAACTATTCATCCCACTCCCTCCCACCTGCCCTCTCTTCAAATCTAAGCCCCACAAACACATAAATGCGAGCTGGCTGACAACAGTTTGAAGCCGACTTCTCTGTGACGCGCTCACAAACGTCTGGCTATCGTCTCTGCTTGAGTTGTGTGTCTCCTTCCACCGTTCGGTTGGTGACAGATGGGTTCATTGACAAATCATTACCAAATGAAATCATTGGTCGTGTTTGTTTCAGTTCTGCGAGGCCCATAGACTCCTGCTTTTCTCAAGATTGTTTTCAGACATCTTTTTTTATTGATGGCTATCGAATAAGATGCAAGTAAGATAATAGGTGTTTCAGAAACAACTCACCATTCCTACCTTTTTTAAATCAGTGTTTTTGCTTTTATGTGCTTGGACCTGGGAACATAACGTTTCCCAGGGATCAGAATGATAGTAATCAGAAAGTTGTTTTTGCAATCTCCTAGTTGAGTCCATAAATAATGTGCTTTTTGGAGAAGGGGTCAAGTTGGAACTTCCTGAGAGAAAAGCCCCTCATTGACATCCAGCCACAGAACTTCAGAATACACTAATGGGAATTCTCACCACAAAGTGTTTTTCTAGACTTACATTTTTTTCTTTTCTTATTATCAAATCTATGCAGAAAGCGTATTTGTTTTCTTTTGAGGGAACCAGGGGGATGCTAACTTCTGGGCTGAGTTATAACACCTCATCCCTGCAGTCTTCTGTTTTAAGTTGCTTTTCCAACTGTGTCTGATCTTCATGTAGGTTTGGGAATCCCACAGCTTTTGAAGGCCATTTTGAAGCTCTTGCCCCTGGACACCTACGTCCCCTATTCGGTACAGGACTCGTCTACCTAAAGTTTCCATAAATCTCTGTCTGTATGTGGAATGCATATCTCGAGAACCGTGCACCTCGTTGTCTTCAAATTTGGCCTAAGGAAGTGCAGTGTGTTAAACTTTTGTAGAAACAGGTGACCAGTGCTGTGTTGCAGCAGCGTCTGGGACTTATAAATCAAGAAATGTTGTCGTTCAACACAGCTGACTTCAGTTTGCGGCTGTGCGTACTGAATCAAGCTTCACTGAACTTTGAATAGACAGATGGGGAGCAGCTTCAGGGTTCTGCAGACTGACACCTGTAGCATTTTCAGAAAGAAAGCTGCAAACCAACCTTTACCACAGTTTACCTTCCAAACAGACGTGTTTAGAACAGGCACTGCATTAGTAAGTCTAAACTGAGCTGTGTCCTCCTGTTATCGGCCATATAACAAATATTTTCTGCTGGATAATGTTGCTGTCTTCTAAAATGTTAATGTTTCCCCAGGCTGCAGTCATGGATCTGGTGGACAGTGACAAACGGAACGGTTTACTTGTGCCTGTGTGGGACACCTACAAAGAGCTCCTGAATGAGGCTGGGTCCCAGGTGAAACTGCCAGTCCACCTAATTATTGAACAATTCAGTGAGTAATTCAAAGAAACTGTGCGTCTGTTAGATTGATGACTCGTCTGTTGATTCCTCTTTGTACACAGACTTCTCTTGAGAAGGTGGAGAGGTTTGCTTTCTATGAACGAGCCAAGAAAGCCTACGCTGTTGTGGCGACAGGGTGTGTATCGTGTCTGCCTTCATTTCAATATTAGTGCGGAATATTTCATATTGTATGAAAAAAAGAATACGAAAGCATTTGTCCCTGTGTAAAAGTTCAAGGACATTCTCCACTGGAGAAACGTTTGCCACCATTTAATTTGTCTTGTAAACAAGCTTCACAGGACATTTCGTGTCTCTTAATTCACTATATATGAATTTCTCAAATTTAGCTGCTTATTCAACCAGGATATATTTTTGTAAATGTGTATAAATATCCAGCTGGCATATAAAAAACAATTCCCTCTGCTTTTTCTACATAGGGAAACCGCACTCTATGGAAACGTGATACTGAAGAAGGGGATCATTCCTGCTGAGCTGCTGCAGTGATGCACATATTTTGAAGTGGCATGCTTGAATGCCACCGTGCTCTCCCACACACAGCCAGAGACAAGGGTGTTGCTTTTCAGCATTTTAATTCCCACCACATACACGTGAATAAACATAAATTAACTAACTTTAAGGGTCTAGCTTTGCAGCTCAGTCCTTTCTGGTTCCTCTCCTGTGTCTCTTTTCCCGTGTGTGTCTCTGTGAGCTTTAAAAAAAGACACTCTTAGCAAATTGTTGTATTAATTATTATAATTGTAAGTAAGTGAGGTTACAATCAGATTTCAGCTGGGGCATGTGCCCCCTGAACCCACCCCTGGTTCAGCCACAACGAGGGGAAATCAGGAGAGAGATTTTTTGTTTTTTTTTGTTCCATTTCCAGAGGCTGTGGATTAAAAAAAAATATTTATTCTTCTTAATTTGTCATTAATACACTGAATATGATCTGAGTTGATCCAAAATGATTTTGTATTTTAAACTAATAACTTTCATGTTGTGTGCGCTTTTCAATAAACGAAACACTGAAAATCTTACATGTTTAAAGTGTATTTATCACCCACATACAAATAATAGACACTGACATAAATATATGATCATTGATATTTTAATACTCTCTTGATAAGGATCAACAGAGACTGTGTGGTTATTGACCAATCACATGTGGTACAGATCATCCAAATCTTCCTCTGGTTCACTGTGCTTCCTCTGATACGGCAAATCAACAGGAGCCTCAGATTTAGCAGCATCTTGGTAAAGAGCCGGCTGCTGGTGGTCTTCGTGATACAGGTCGTCCATGTCCTCCTCTGGCTGGAGGTGAAGTCTGACCTGTCTTTCTCCCGTGACCTCAATTCTCAGCGGCTCCGTTTGCACTAGCAAGGGCTGGTCGTCCCGATGATACAGCTCGTCCTTGTCCTCCTCTGGTTCTGAGTGAGCGACACGGGTCCATACACCAGCTTTGCTCTCGACCTGCTCAGCTTGCTGTGAGGCCACCTCTCTGAAAACAGGGTGGTCGATGTCATCTCTATCCTCCTCTGGTTCGTTGTACAACATGTCGGCAACAGGGAGGACGTCCTGGTTAGGGATCTGGTCTTTGAGGAGATCTCTCATTGAAAGATGGTGCAGCTCATTCAGGTCTTCTTCGGCCTTCAGGGGCCGTTCCCTGCCCGCCATGCTCTTCCAAATCTTCATGCTGGGGTCGATGTCGTAGTCCGTCTGGTCCAGGTCCTCAGGAGGTTCCACTTCCACTCCCCAGGACGTCTTTTCTTTGTCATCCATGGACCTGAAATAAACATCACGCAACTTTAGTCTGCCTCAGTCCAAGAGAAGATTATTCACTTGCATGTTAGTTAAAGGAAATTGAAACTTACATAGCTGTATCCTGGAATGCAGCATCTGTAAGTTTATTCTGAGAAAAGAGAACAAATGTTACGCAACTGCTGTCCGAATACAAGCTAGCAGTCATACAGACATGCTGGACATTTCAAGCTCATCAGGAATAATTTATCATGACATATAAAGCAGTGGAGTTTACGCTGTTCTACCCTAGGACAGCCAAGAGTCGTCTACACATACCCCCAGTTTATATGGCTTCGCTGTGATGCCAAGAATCATGGAGACACAGACTATTAGAGAAAACCTGCAAGTGAAAAGCCTGAGGGTTAATGTCCAGATTTCAAATCAACAAGACATTACAAAGGTGATCATTGTCTAGTCACTCAAACAAACCCTTAAAACCAGGCTACGCAGCGTTGACAGTCAGAAACCACTTGAAGCCTTGTGTTGTTTTCCTACCTGAACATGGTGTCTTTCTTTCTGCCTTCAGTTCAATGTTTTGGCTGCGGACAAAAATAAATTCTGACTTCTCTTCACCTGACGCACGGGACCAAAGTTCCACCTATAAAGCGGTTAAGAATTTCCTGACCTTTGTATCCTCTGAACACGGGAGCGTCAGCTGTGATTCATCTTTCTTTCTCTCGGTTGTGTTGAACATAATAAAGTGGATCCTATATGAAACAGCCTTTAGCGGCATTCTGTCAACATAACAGTGTCTCTGTGCCAGTTGTTGATTATAGTTGAATTAATGCATCTGTCATCAAGTCTAATAAGAGTGACCATACTGTATATACAGTAAAAACTATACTGCAGCTAACCTTTGTATTATTTGATTAAAGGAAGTTTTTGTTTCTGAATTGCTGCCCATAGAGACGAATCAAAAATATTGAATTATATACTGATGAGGCACAATAACAATGCAGTATTATTATTATTGTTATTAGTATTTGAGTGATTCATGTTCATTATCAGCAGTCAGCGCTCACAAGGTTATAAAGCCCTACAGCCTTACAGCTGAGCCTGAGATATTTTATCCTGAAACTAACTTTATAATACAGTAACAGTTTCTTTAATCTCCTTAAGAGTGATGTCCCTACAGGGAGATTGTTTTACATTGAGCCCAATGACAATGTGACAAACAGTGCTACATATATAAAGTACATTATTGTGTGTTACATACATGAACAACAAATATAACTTGCTTTCGGCTGACACCACTTTTTAACAACTTTCTGAAAACGATGACACTTTTATCGCTCATTCCTTCCTGGGGACATTTACTTTTATTAATCAACAAACATCTAATATCTGTTATTCTGCACATGCTCATCACTTCGGCTTTAATAGGAATCTTCTCAAATGCAGAAAAGACTCTCCTGCATGTGAACAGCTTCAACCACTTGAAATGACTAATTACCCTTCATATGTACATATGTATATGTACATATACAAACCCACTAGGAGGACTGATTGAGGGCAGATGGTCATGTGATCTTATTGCCAGACACAACTCTAGGTCCATGCCAAGATCCTATCACACTGCAAAAACAGTCTCAGATTCATACGTTGTTTAAGTTGAAACTCAACTGTCTAAATTTTTTTTTCTGATATGCAGCCAAGACAGAAATCTATTTACTCTGAGGCTACGTTCAACGCGTGTAAGTTGATAAGCACCGCCATGAGCTGGGTCAGCTAATCTAACATAATATATATTCCCCTGAGGAATATGACTTCATGTCAGCTCGGTGTCTCAGACTCTGCTGGTGTCTCCATCACAAGGCTGTTGTCACTGCAGCGTTATGAGAAGGTCTTCACAACACCTTTTATAGACAGTCTGAGAATTAACATGGTTTAAAAAAGTCAACAACAGGAGTCAGCATGTACAGATACACCCACTGTACAGCAGAACAGCCGCAGACAGACTTCCTGTCCTGTGCGACGGATGGCTCCACTGTGTCTGCCTGTTATCTGCCTTCTCTATCAAATCCATATGTGCAAGTCCAATGTTGCCCCTAAACTATAGCGCCTCTCCCAGGTCACTGGGTGGTCTACCGTCTCCGACCCACATTTCACCCTACATCTTTATAGTCTGTGTAATACAAGAAAAACAACAACAAAAGAACTGTTTGGTTTAGTTGTTATTATTTCACAGAACCCGATTCTACTTGATGGAGGGACAGAGCCTGGGTTGACCCATAGACTGTTTGTAAAGATAGACGACTCTCCACTTCCTCACACTATGCAGAAATGAACCGAGCTCGACCAATCACATTAGTTACCAGATCCAGGCAAGTGCTTTGCTTACCAGATATTGGAGTTAGGTGCAGGATGACGTAGCTTCATTTAGTGTACAGATGTGATACTGATATTATTATTGTTATATTATCAAAAGACAAACATAAAAAACAGCTACCAGTTAAAACTGGTGACTAATTGGGTTGTTAGCCATTACAATAACCCCCCCCCCCCCCCCCCCCCCTTGAGAAGACATCCCACTGCTCCAAGTCTGGAAACTGAGGTTTGAGGGATCAAGTGCGCTGAAGCTTCTACCCATCCACCCTCTGTGTTCTGCACACATCAGAGCTTTCATGTGAAGCCGACGGGCCCAGCAGCTACCACTTTGACCACATGACTCCCAGCTCCCTGAACTTAGGATGCTTCAACAGAGTTACAGGAAAACATGCTCCTCTGTGGCTTTGCCTGCTTCTAGTTGGCCCAGAGGAGCTGCGACTTAGCAAATGAGTCACTCTCGATCGGAGTGAATCGTGCCTCAGTCACTCCACTGTAACAATGGCATCAGCTCTTTTCACCAAAAAGTCTCTTGACATCTTTGTCGGTGTCTTCTATGTGTGTGGCTCCGCTTTTTCATCCTGAGACACATTTTATGTTTTTCAGTTTAGCATCAGTCACGTGTTGGATCGTCCTCAACACACTCATGGTGAATCCTTCAGAGAATCTCCTGCTGTGTTCTCACATTAACTCATACAGATATTATGCAGATTTCTTATTGGGAGGCCAGCAGGAGAAACTCCGCTGAAAGTCCAGAGCCTCTCACTCGGACATTCGCGTTTCCATACAGCCACTTCAGATATAGTCGGGAGATTATCTGGAATCCAGGTAGTGTCTGAAAGCAGCTTCAATGACTACTATTGTGTAACCTTTAAACTTTTATTTCAATATTGGAGCACTTTAATAGCCACCAGTATTTGGCTTATGCAAGTAACCCCTGTAAAACTGTAAAATGTTACTGCTTAATGTGCTCATTAAACATACAAGATATAACATGTTAATTACTGAGTGGATAGATTGATTTTCTACCTTTCAGTTGGCCAATAAAAATGTAATACAAACACTTTTATTGCTCTGATATTAAAACATCAGAGCATTGCATCGGGTACGGGCATTGGACCAGGACCGCGGCGGCTCGTGGTGGGTGGCGGTGGACGGTGACTGAGGACTGGAGTGGCGTTCTGGTCTGGATGGTGGATCGTGGTCCTCCTGGTTTCTGACCATGGACTGTGATTGCAGCGGGACTGCTTGGCATGTCATGTTTGGGTTGTCCTTCGGGATGCTTACCCCCATCAAATGCTGCTAGAGACTTTAATCTTTAATCTTGAAGACTTTAATCTTGATGATGTTTTCCTGCACGTGGCATCTATTGCACTTCTGTTCGTCCTGGGAGAGGGATCCCTCACATGTGGCTCTCTCTGAGGTTTCTACGTATTTTTACCCTGTTAAAAGGGTTTTAGTAGTTTTTCCTTGCTCTTGTGAATATGGGCTATACAATTTAAATTGGATTGATTGATTGATTGATTAAAAAAACAATCGAAATATTTATGTTGCTGAATCTCGTGAGGATGATAAATGGGCAACGTGTCACTATGAGTTTGTATTTACTTGTCTGTGGCGGTGAAGAAGTTTATGTAGAGTAATTATCAGACCCCGAAGCAAAACAAGCATGAGAGACGGTAATATCTCTCAATCAGCCTCTCCTCCTTCCCACAGGCTGCAGGTGATGTGAGGATAAGTGAATCATTACATGTGGCGTGGCCTAGGGGATAGAGCGGGTGCTCTGCGGGTGCTCTGCAACAAGAAGGTTGCCGGTTCGGATCCCACTCTATCCCATCTGCATGCCTAAGTGTCCTTGGCAAGATACTGAACCCCTAAATGGCCCCTCATAAATGCTGAGTGTTCTAAAAATGTAAGTCGCTTTGGATAAAAGCGTCAGCTAAATGACATGTAATGTAATGTGTACAGATTGTGGCCTGACACCTCTGGAAGTCATCAGAAGATTAATTTGATCTGCCCAGTGATTGAGGTGCAGATAGGTTTTCCTCGTCCCGTCACACTGCATACCTCTGCTCGCATCCCGCTCCGGGTGCTGTGCATGTGCTGGATGAGATGCGTGAAAGTGCATGTATCATGTGAGAGGCATTGAGCTCTTTAGAAAATGTGAGGACGGCAATAAAGGCCGGAACGAAAGGGAGTTGTCAGCAAGTTATGATTGCTCCCAATAAACTGTGAAACACACGCGCACACACACCCACACACACACACACTGTGCGTGCGTTATTGCACATAATGTGAAGAGGGAGCCAAGAATAAATTGCCTGTCTGTAATTATTTAAGTGCAGCAGTAAGCCATGATTTATAATCATCAATCTGGATTAGAAAAGTGTTGCAGCTTGCAGCAATTTATGAGGGAAACCACTAAAATGAATATTTGACTAAACTCCACATTCTTGGCATCTTTCGCTGAAACTTTCTGCTGCACAGTTGTTGCACGGGGTACATAAAGGACAAATGCATGTGTCCACACTTGTCACTTACTTAAACATGTGCAAAACATGTAGTCAGATGCAGTAGATGAATATGTCACTATCACTGAAATTAAATGCAGGATCTGATGTCCTGGCTCTGTCCCCAAACCAATCACATCATATCAGGGAGTGTGAGGAATGCAGCTGCCGTGTTTCTGCCTGACTCTAAAGCGGCACCTTCATCAAACTTCCCTTGATGTAAAAGAAACACGTAGAAAACAGAATTATCAAGAGGCGACAATCAGTTGGAGACATCAGTCTCCACGGTAAAACCTCAACACATATTGTTTCACTGTGTTTGAAATTTGATCATGAATATTACATAATTGCACTTAAAACAGAGGAGTCACTAAAACAATCATCAGCACCGTCATTATTTCCAGTAAATCCCATAAAGGTCGTCCTGGAGCGTGAGGCCTGTATTTGAGGCTAACCACCCCTCTGTCTCCGTCACGTCCCCACCGCACTCACCACGTTAAGGGAAAGCTGGGGTTTTCTAAATAACTAAAATTAACGCAATGATCTACAATTAACTTAATTGGTGCTTCACCGACACTCATTACACACACAATAGACATCTCCTGGTGCAGTTTAACCGCACAAATTACAGGGCTGAGGGAAGGACCTCCATGGAAGATTGGAGGCCAACATGAAATGTTGTGACAACGGTCTGGTGAACGGTGGGGAGCTGCCAGACTTATGAGGCGTCCGGAGGAAGAATTAGCCAAGCCATCTGCTCAGCACTAAACGCAGGCACCTCAGCCTTTGACCCTGCCCTCAACACGGTTTAATGCTAATAAAATGCCTCCGACCGCAACAGGTGGGATTTTTACAATGAGGGGAGGGAGTAGCCAGTCAGTCTGGGGCCCGGAGCCACCTGACTATCTAGCTCCGCATGGTAATATCTGAGGCAGATCTCCAGGCTTAATGGTGTTGATGACAGCTGAGGCAGATGATGGGAGATGGAACAGGAGACAGAGAGTGCAAGTTTCCCCTTGTGTGTCAGGTAACTGATGAGTGACGTCTGGGAAGCACTTTGTCTGCAGGGGGGCTGATCTGAGGCTCTTGGGTGAAAGTTGGACATCAGTGACTGGTGTATCAACTATATGGAAATATGTTACAGACACAGAAAGCTCAGGTGGTCTCTATCGTTCTTTCTTTCTCCCTCTCTCCCTCTCTCTCTCTTTCTCACACACACACACTGACACTGACACACACACACACACACAAACAAACACAAACTCCTCACCTCCCTCAATCACACCCCTCATAACATCATTAAACACGTGGGAGCTGTTAAAGTGGGCTTAATGACTATTTACTGTGTTTTATATGCTTCTCATTAACACATTTTCCACTCAGGGAGAAATTATGTTTTGGAAAAGTCTGTTAAAGGAAACACACATCACGCCACCACTATGCACATGTGGCTTATTAATTAGACAATCCGCCCTCTAGAGGACAAGTCAGGGAACTGCAGAAACTGGACTGGATTCACAGTAAATGTATGTTTAAAAAAACATCATGATCATCTTGTAAATAGATCTACCAGACTTTTTCTGTTCATTTCCCACCTTGTCATAAGATACTTAAAGTGTAAAGACAAGGACAACCAGATTCCAGAATAGAACTTATCCCTTTACTGGCCGCTCAGCTGGTTCTTAATAAATGGCATAAAGCAGATATATTTTTTACTATAAATATGTACCTATATGTAATGGGTGACTGCTGCTAATAGTAGCTGCTGCTTATCATACCACAGGTGTTAGGGTCTTCTCCATACATTTTATACATCAAGGTTTGATTTATTTTAAAGGTGGTCACGGATTCTCTTTTTCTAATCTTTTTTAGGGCTCAGATTTTACTATGTGTTTCATATTTTCTTCTTGTCAATGTTTTGGGTAAGCCAATAACCAATAAAATTTACAACAAAAAGCTTTTAACAGAGATCAGTTAGTTGTGAGGACCAACGAAAAACACAGAGCACAAAGTCACTGCAACGCTGCAGAACTTATCACTACGACGGGTCACTTCACATACATGTAGTCATGTGACCAATTGTTAATATACAAAGACATACAGGCCTGTTCACTGTTATATAAAGAGATCGGCCTTTTCAGCTATTTTAAAAACATCTGAGAGTCGTGATGATTGATGCCAGAGAAGAGAAAGGCCTTGAGGGTGGACTACTTCAAACAAGACACAGAGAGAGACAAGCTTGCCCCCCCTCCTTCTGAAGCCACTGAATGCCTCCTCGCTGGAGTCCGCCGCGGCTCTGGCTGCCAGCTGGAGTAGCCCTAACCTCTGACCCATGACCCCCAGCACCAGAGAATTCATCATGGAGCCATCGACTGTGCGCTCAGCGGGAAGCACATCCTGTGGGACACTATCGGGACAACAGAGAGGATGGAGCATACAGGTGTTAACGGTGAGGGCAGGTGTTAGAGATGTTCTTTACACTGCCTTCACCCGCCGCCCCCTCTCCTGATACTCACAGCACAATCGCATCGACAAGATTTTCTTTTTAATTAAATAAAAAAAAGGCCTTTTTGGTTGGTGTCACGCTCTGAACTTGTGTGTTTGTGTTGTGTGTGTTTGAGTTTGCGTGTCACGCTCCCATCTGTCCTGATGCTCGTGGGTTAAATAGAGGATCCTGCTGTTTCTTGATGGAAAGCTTTCTGCTACAGAGAGATCCAGTTACAAGAGTGCCGCTCTTTCATCCTTATTAAAGAAACATGTGCCCGCTCTGCGCAGTTATGTCGGCAGATGAAACTTTTTATGCGCTCTCCTTTTATTTATTTAGTTTCTCAGTACAGATACGGATATTACACAGACATAATCGCTAAACAAAACTCTCATCTTTTGAAGTCCTTACACGCACTTATCATAAGAAATAAAAAAGCCAAGCCTATAAGAGTAAAGACCATTATTTGTATCTGAAATTTGTATGTGATTTATGCCTCATTCTTCAAATACCAGTGGTTTCTTTGTTACACACTGAAAGTATCATTATAGGCTCCCTGGTGACAAAGAATGTCAAACCCATCTGATTCATTTAAGATAATTACTTAATCTTTGCTGATCATCTGTTAGCCAGAGCTAATTGGCGCATAACTTCTCGTATGTGCAGCTCTGGTATCACAGCATAGAGGGACCAAAAATCTTGTCACCATAATTTCCCCCCAAAATGAAGATATATAACGTGAATTTTCCAGAAGGCTAGAGTTGAAAGTTTGGAGAAGAATCCAATGAAGAAAACCATGTCATTTTAAGCAAACTATGATAAAAAATCTGAGCTCTGTAGATTTTACTCTAAATGTTCTAAATTTTCTGCTCTAACGTTTCGATTTATATTTTCTTGTATCATTTATTTTCTTTCTTACTCTCCTATTTTAATCCAAAAACTTAAAAGGACTAACAGGTCAGTATTGCTTATTCGAATGCAATGAATCCTTTTATCAAGCAGAGTGTATTCACAACTGTGTGTAATTCAGATGCCCTTCCTTTTTGTTTTATTATTTTCATTAACTGCAGTGTGTCACAATGACAAATTGTAAACAGATTTGAGGAATGCCATTACATGTAATGCATCGTTCTTCAGTCGTAGCAACTAAAAGAACCTCCATTCATGCCAGATTGCAGAGCTGCTCATTCCACATCATTCAATGCCACATAAACTATCCTCTGCACAGTCAGAGGATGTGAGTCAGACCCCCGAATCCTCTCCAGTACTAGACTTTCATTCGAGGACGATGACTGTCCCTGAGATGTCTATCTCTGTGCTCTGTAACCACCGTGCAGCCGCGGTGCTCCATGACCTCGCCTCCCAGACCCTGCTTTGTTCCCACGCTGGGCCCCGTGGAACGTCTGGCTCCAACCTTTTCCAACCATAATTACATACCTGCAGAACGCAGACAGCGGCAGAGTAAAGAGAGACACAGCATGAAAGAGCGAGAGGTCACCATCAGTGATACACGATAAGGTGCTGCCGTGTACATACTGCTGTATCTAATTTACATGGAAGGGAGGCACTGTAAATCTGCTTTTTAAAAGTCACTGCTCACTGCTTTGCCAAAGTAAACTTTAAAAAGAGTATTTTCCTCAGCTCCCCTGAATCCCACCAGCTTAACGTATAGAATAAGCAGCAGTGTCAGAATGTTAAATGCAGCATATCTCATGATAAGATTACTGCGGCTGGACGTTTACATAAAGTGGGTAAAAACAACAATAGATAGTGTCCATTCAAACAGTTTGGACATGGAGAAGAAGGGGAAGCGGGACAAACAGGAGCCAATTATGGAGATATACTGCACTGATGTTTATACTGATCTTTGAAACAGATATTTCAAAATATGAGAAGAAGATTGTGGAAAGGAAACAAACGTTTGTGGGTTCTAAGTATGTTTTTCATAATAAAGATATTTGTTTTTCTAGTTCCTCTTGTTATTAAAGCACTGGTGAGTGAAAGTCACACGTATGTTGACATATGTCTGTAAATGCCGCTCATCGTTTACATAGTGTAGTACAAGCTCTCGTTTAGGGCGACGAGACAACAATGCACAGCAGGAAAAAGTAAATCATGTACCAGAATGCCAGATTATAGTAAACAGCAGGTTTGTTAAGGGAGAGTCTGTTTGTCTGTTGTGCTTGGATTCAAAGTTGAATGGGCCTCAACCTAAAATCTGAGAGTAACATTTAATGTCTTTGGTGTCTGATGGTGGTGATGATGAAAAAGTCAGGTGCTCAAACTGATACTGGTACAACATGTTGTGTAAATAGTAAATAGCGGAATACAAACTCTGCTTAGTTAAGCAGCTTATTGAATGTTGAAGCTTGGCTGTGAAAGGCTCCGTGCTGCAGAATGTAAGGATGTACTGTATGTACTCTATTTCACACATGTAAATAATGAGAGTTCAGTACCAGGAGAAGTCAAAAGTCACATCGCTCTTTGCAAATTAAACTAACACAATAATGATGCCCAGCCTGTCTTCCAGATAAGCCACCACAAGATGAATCTCACCAGAGAGGGGTACTGTTACATTATTGGTTTACATAGCCCTATGAACTTATCCTTGTGGAAAGACGCTTGCCAGAATGGGATTGTACTAATGTCACTAAATAACTCCCAGCCGGCCCGACTGCAGGAAATGCTTCTTTCGTCTCTAAACGTCACAGCAAATAGTACATGAAGCGTGGTGCATTCAGGAGCATGTCTGTCGTCAGGATTTATGTTTCTCTGTCTGTCCTGGATTTCTCAACGGTTAAAGTCCTCCGGGGCTGCGGTCACAGTCTGTCTCTGTCGGCCCGTCCAGCCCTCCGCTCTGCAATGAGAGCTCCTTTTCACCACTTAACCTTTCAAAAGTGGTCCACTCACATCAGAGGGAAAAGCGATTCCTGGCTTAAGAAGGTGTGAGGAACGCCAGATCAGTGAGTCCTGATTCTGTAATGATGGCAACAACCGCCGTAAGGTCAGCCACACAGTGAATGTGGGTTTCACTGGGTATTTAAGGAGCCTAATAGACATTTGAGCAGGCTTTGGTCTGATGCTTGTGAAAGCAGTTTAGCAAAGAGGTACACAGCCTGGGGCCAGCAATAACAGAGTGGAACTGATTAGACGAGGAGAGGAAGGAGAGAGAAAGAAAAGAGAGGAAAAGTGAGACAGGGACTGATAGCATCTTCTTCACCAACTTAATTACATTAGACAGCCAAAGGCTCTGTAATACACGAGATGACTGTGTGTTTCAGATCTCATGTGAAATGTAAACACGAACAAAAGAGCATAATATGGAAACGTTTCTGTGTTGTAGAGCTGTGGTGGGTAATATGGGAAAAACATGATAATGATTTAACCCTACACTTTTACGTTTTACACCTTTCAAAATAAATGCATATATTTAAGTATTAAGATTCAACGTTGAGACATGTGTGTCACTTAAGAGAAGAAATTCTAACAAATACATTATTTCCTCTAATTCTGATTGTAGAGCAACATGTGGACTGTTGGTCTCAAAATGGATAAACAACCCTAAGAAACCATAATATACCAATGGAATATGATTGGAAAAATAAAACATAACATTCAATAATGACCCTGTCATAATTAAAGTCAGAGATTCAGAGATACAGGTTCAATGGTTGTAATTCACTTTTTTGTCCTGGCTTGACAGGACGTGGACAAGCTGCAATTACCAACAAAGGAACGGGATAACCCTCTTCTCCTTTCTTTCATCACTCTTGTCTAACCTCACACTTTTAAACTTTATCTCCATCACTCATCCCCGCCATCACCCGATTTGTCTGTTGCCAACTCTTCTTGTGTCAGTGAAAGCTGTTGCTAATAAAAGTTAGAAAGCAAACTATGAAAAGGAGGTGAGAGGGAGTGGAGGAGGTGCATTCTTCCCTCCCTGCATGGGAAGAGTTTTGCTGCGGCAGAAAAGGGAGCTCTAGTGGAAGGCTGGGGGGGGGGGGGGGGGGGACGTAGGGGAGGTGCGGACGGGAGCAGAGTGTCACCCCCGTCGCCCCGGGGACGTGGATGGACATTTTGTTTCGTCAGGTTTCAAAGGGACAGCAATTACATCAGAGACACGGGATGACAGGACAGCCCCGCACGGCAGCAGCAGAGATTTTTTAAAAAAAGAGCGCCTAGGAGAAAGAACCACGCCTTCTCAAACTTAACGGGGAAAAACCATCCACCCTTCTCCCATCACCTCTCCTCGACATGGCTATAAGCGACACTAAAGCAGCACCCCAACAGCTCATCTCCATCTTCTCTGTGTCCAGAGAAGGCGGCCATTGTGTGCCCGTTCCTCTCTACCCAAGTCAGTTTCCTATTGAGACTCTGAAAGGGCCTTTGAGGGGCCCTGTTTTTGGCTGTGCAGCTCACCTGCAGAGGGGAAACTATGGGCCCATTCTGAAGCCCAGCAGCTGCCAGGGCAGAGAGGCTGGCACCCAGTGGGAGAGAGAATAGCGTCCGCAGAGCCTTTCAATATGAAGCCACTTAGTAACAGAAGGCATGTGCCAAGCCTGCGAAGCCAGAATGAAGAGTCACCCTTTGGAGTTCACTTAATATCCGAGAGGAGTTAGACCCATCTTCTCTTTGCCCTGTCATATCATTGTTTGGCCTTCACGATTATGGAGTAAAAATCAAAAGGAAGCAGGACACGGGCACAGCAAATATAAATAGCCTGGGGTCAGGAGGATAGAGGCAAATAGGGGTATTTGAGAACACATTGAATCAACAGGTGGGGTAAAAAAGAGCAAGAATCACTGGAGTCAAAAAAAAAATTCCCATGCTCATGTTTAAGGGTAAACACGCCACTCCTCGTCATGTGACAGATCGGGCTGCGATAGAGGATCTCAGTGGCTGCGGGCCTGTGAAGACGGCATCGCCACACAAAGCCCCTTTTCTGTCAGCAGGCTAGCTCCCACACAGGCGCTAATTTACGATGCCCTCACAGCGATTTCCACAGTCAGAGAAGTTCAATTGTGTTTTCCAGCTCATTAAGCATCGGCACAACAAAGCTTTCATCTTCTCCTTCATTCGTCCACCTCATCCCCCTCTTCTCTCTATCCACCCATCTTCTCCTCGCTTTATCCCGCTGTCCACTAATCTGCCCCTATTAAGCCTCTAGTCTGAAAAGATGAAGTACACTGGATAAAGTAAGCTTCCTTATTCTAGCTTTTCCCCCTCCCCTACACTAAATTCTCTTCCTGTCTTATTTTGGTGTTTTGGTTTGTTTAAAGCGCGGCTGCGAGTCTGAAGGGTCCCCTCATGCAGACTAGGGAGAATTTAATGGTTGTTTATTCAGGGGCCTCCGCGGTGCCCTCCCATCTCTTTCACAGCTTCATGAGACGACGTGGAATCTATTGTAATCTCAGAGGAATCAACCCAGCATATTTGTTCAGGTTGTCACTGCGCTGAGATCACAGGCACACACTCGCACACATTCTCACACAAACACAGGTTGGAGCTCTGAATGTGCTTTAATCTAAAATGCTTTTTTTTAATGCAGAATTGGAATGAAGTAGCATTAGCTTAAAGTTGGAGGGATAGGCGTGTGACCGGAACATTACACTGCCTTGAATCTTCTGAAGGTCTGAAAAATGTGCATGAAAAGAAGTGAATGGAAAGGACTATTCCCACCATCCAGAGCTAGAGCCAAAATGCCCCTGAGCACAGCATGTAACCCCAATTTGTTCCAGTTTCCACCCCTCTCTGGACAACATTAACTGAGCCTCAAGTAGATTATGACACCGTAATTTATTATTAACTCACCTAGAACATCTTTCTGTCACAAACAAAGGAAATAAATATCTATAAATACATGTGAAATAGAAGAATGTCTGTTAAATGTCAAACTAAAACTCTAGTTATAAAATGAACCCTATGGAAATATCTGCATTCCTGTTAAAGTGTGTATACTCGATATGTGCATTTTTGTGCAAGTTGCAATAATAAACAAAGGTTATTCTAGCTCATAAGATGGACAACACAACTCCAGTTCCTCCCACGAGCAAGAAACAAAGCCAAAACATCCTGGAAATAAACGCTGCCCTCTTGCTCACTTGCAGCCAGAGTCTGCACAGTAGTGATCGGTAGTGAGGTCATGCTGATACACACGAGCTGCAACACTCACGTGTCAGATTTAGCTTTCAATGATGAAGCTTCACCATGTTTTTAAAGCATCAAATAACTAATAGAAGTTAAAGTTACTGGCAGCATCCATGGTTTTTCGTTTACGACTCCTGTTTCCTCATTGCCTCACTGCTCGGTCTCTTACAGTTCCTACCTATTTTCAGCTCCAAGACACATAGTATCACAGTTTAGTGGTGAACAATTTTGTGCCAGCATATATTGTTACACTTATAATTATTAGACTCCTTTTGAATTTAGGGAGGAATAACATCACAGTTCCAATAATAATAAACCAGGGGAAAAAACTTTTTTTATATTATAATATCGTCGTCATTTTCCAAAGACACAAATCAGAGTGTCATTTTCAGCTTCTACACTAAACTGTGGTCTTTCTAAGTGATATTTCATTCATTGTGAATCTATAGACTTCTGGAGAAAGAAGAACAGAACATCATAAAAACTGAATGAGAGAAAGGAACATCTGTGTTTGGTACTGTACCCAGTACCCAATCAGCTGCAATATAAAATATTGTTTACACATTAATGCATCATTCAATAACAATTGTCTCTTTTGTTTGCATGTGGGTGCATGTGTGTGTGTGTGTAGGCGTGTGTGCAGGTGTGTGTGAGTGTGTGTGTGTGTGTCAGGTTTCTCTCAGTCCCATGCTCCTCTTGTCATCACCCTCATACTAGCTACACCTACATCTGCTATCATGGCAAGACAATAAAGAGCCTGTGATAATTTGACATACCTTGTCTCCGTTAGTGGGTCATTCTCCAACGTCATCATCATCACTGAGTGCAGGCTATATCCCCCCCCCCCCTTGCTGTCACCACAGTCACTGAGCTCACCCTAACCCCTGGCTCGCTCCGGGTCCAGAGAGGGTGTCTGGTTCCCTTCATCCAACCCCCCCCCCCGTCCCTCCCAGGCCGCAACAATAGAGCTACGATATCTCTGTGTTCACCTGTTAGCACCTGGCTCTGCGGGTAAGCCTCGCCGCCGAGGCCCCGGCAGCCGAACACTCTGCTCGTCTCTGTCAGACGCCATGTGGAACGCGCCTTCCTGTCACCAAACCCAATATCCCAACACACAAAACACACGGAGGCATAATAACCCTCTCGCTGCTTGCCTGTCAACACTTTCCCCGTGGCAGCCGAGTCATGCTAACACATAAAGGATGAATGAAAAGCACTTAACCGATCAACAACCCATCAGGTGATTACAAAGGTTTCAAGCATCATCTGATGGTCCACAGTGTGTCGTCCTCAAGAAGGAAGTTACCACGGGACTATCATAAAAACAAATACTGAAAATGAACAATTGATTTATTGTGCTGCAGGAAGTTGTCCAAGAGCTTATTTTGAGAGCTAAAGCCTACTTTCTTCCGTGTTAATGGGTTCGTTTTAATAAGTTTCTGCTATAATATCATTTTATGTGTTCCATGTTTGTGAAACTTTACTGTATTACTCTGTGACACTGGGATATCTGAGGCCGATTTAGTTTAGTATATTCCAGCAGTCCTCACTTCATATCAGTAACCACCTTTTTCACAGTTTAGGTAAACGGGTTAGACCTGACAGCGGCTCACATGACACAATGTGCTTACAGTTTAAAGATGAAAGAATTAATTAAGAATAACGTGTTACTGCAGTTCCCTCCCAGCTCCCATCAGATAAGGGGAAAACATTACTGGGAAAGACCTCGGGCATTACATCCTCTTTGGCATGACTGGCATGATCGGGCTTGAGTGAAACTGAGCTATTGAGCCGAGTGAGAAATCAACTCTATTATTTCAGCAATTAATGAAATGCATATGTCAATCCAATTTACAGTGTGGGTGCTGAAACTGTTGAAAGACATATTCCAGAAAATCTCTGATCCAGGGTTTAAATGGGATGTTTTGGTATAATTGACTTTAGCTGCGTCCCCTTAAATCTGCCATGTGACTTGTGACAACGTGTCACTGTGTCATTTGAGGTGAATTCATTGAGAAAGATAGTTACTTGAAAGTCAAGTTACTATCAGGTGAACTCAGGCTTTAGTTGAGCCATTTACACACACAAGTGTTTTTCTTTCACTTATGAACAACACAGCAGGAGATTCTCTGAGTCAGATGGATTCACAACAACAGAAACATGTCCTGGGCCTGGACAGAGCATGCAAGAGGCAGGACACCACATATGAATTCCTGAAAGCACATGTTTTTGTTCAGAGCACATCCACACAGGTAATGGCCCTTTCCAAGTTGAAATTTTTGGTGGTGTACTCTATGGCACCTTTTTTTTACCCTGAAATATTAGTAATCTTTTTATTTTTTCAGTTTAGTGTATTCAATTTTCTGGACAATTTGCTGCTTTATGCTTACAGGGCAAACGTAGACATTTACTAGGTGACTGGCAGGGAAAGTTCTAGAGCTCACATACAGCCCCACCAGAAAATTCCATTAAAATGATCCGGTATGTTTTATTTGAGACATTTAAGACATTCCTAACAAACTCTGGAATATCCACGATGGAAATTTGAGTTGTGACTGGACACTTATGATATTTACATTTAGACACTAGTATTGCTGACTGCTAGCCGCATGAAATGGACAAGAGGTTAAATGTGAGACTAGTGTGCAGGTCAGTCAACACGTCATTCTGTCTGTAAAGATGAAGATAATGTATATAGAGTGTCAAATAGTGTAAATGTCAGCATGGAAAGAGAAGCTTGTGATCTCACATCCATCTATACTTTGACATACAGATGTTGGCAGGTCCGCTCAGTCACAGGATAATGCTCTGTTATGCTTCACCAGGCAGGCCTCTCATCTCTTTTAAAGACGATATACTTCCACCGCAAAGTTCCCCGCTGTGTGCTTCATAAATGTTTATCCCACAGGACTCCAGCTCCTTCCACAAAGTTTGCTTAGGAGAGCTGGAAGCCATGCCAACTCTCATGAAAGAGAATGATTTAAAAAATGAAATATATAAAGCTTGTTTCAACATGTTTGTTGGAAGGGAAAACTCCTCTGGAAACCACAATTACCTCCTTAAACAGTCCTGTGTGTGTGTGTGTGTGTGTGTGTGGGTGGGTGGGTGTGTGTGGGTGTGTTCTCATTTTTGTTAGCTCTTGAGGAACTTTTCAAGTACAGAACACTGACCTTGTGAGGACCAGTATACCTTAAATATGGTTTCTGAGGTCCGGGTTAAGGTTAGGGTTCAGATGTGAATTGTGGTTAGGTTAAGGTTAGGATAAGTCATGAATTGGTCATTATGTTTTTATCTTTAGTATCTCATTTTTTCTCATCTTGAAGAGCGCTATACAAATAAAATATTATTATTATTATTATTATTATTACTGTTATCACAGTTGTGTGTGTGTGTGTGTGTGTGTGTGTGCTAAAAATGTAACATTGGTGTGTGTGTGTGTGTGTGTGTGTGTGTGTGTGTGTGTGTGTGTGTGTGTGTGTGTGTGTGTGTGTGTGTGTGTGTGTGCTAAAAATGTAATATTGGCCAGTAGGGGTCTTTAAATCAAAACAATAACAATAGACCTAATTTGTTGTCTTCACCCCATTGCGGATAGAAATCTACCGGATAGGACTCAGGTGTTAATCACGTTCATGGATGAGATAATGTATTAAGTTTAATTCACTTTACACATTAAATAACAATGAATAATTGTGATCCATTACTTCCACAATCAGTGGAAAAACAGTTGACTGGGTAACGGGCTAACGGGCAAACGGGCTAATGGGCTAACAGGCTATTGTGGGTTTTTCCTTCATTGCCGAGTTAGAAGAGATGGAAGAAGCCACAGTTGAAGTGGATATGAGGCATTTAAAAGGTGAACAAAATGAATTGTGGATTTCTCTAAGTTTGAACATTGTTGGAAACATTTTGGATAATGCTAGTTCACAAGTCAACAACATATTGTTTTTAGACAATTAAATAGAGAATTGATTTATATTTTATCTTCATATGACCACTTGACTTTTCCTATATAGTCCCAACAGCAAGTTGACATTTGGGGTTTTAGTGAAACTTCTTGAAGAGTATTCGATACAGATAATTAATATGTGTCTGTTTATCAGAATGTATGGAAAAGTCAAGGAAATGGCAAAGGTAATTTGTATAAATGTTAAAACTAAAGTGCAACACTGCACTGTGTTACTCCAGAGGCAGGAAATATGATTTACTCATTCATTATGAAACAATGGAGGAGCAGAGGAGCAACAAAAACATAAGAGACAGCCCCTACATCCCTTTCCAAACAGGAGGAGAGTGAGAGTGGTAATAGAGAGTAAGTAGAGGAGAATGTAATGTTGTTGGGCACTAAATTACAGTCATTGAAAGCTTGTATAGCTACCCAGCAATCTATCACTGTCACACAGAGCCGAGGGAGGGGAGAGCAGAGCAGACAGGCGCCAGGCACAGCGGGATCAAAGCAGAAATGTACCTCAGGGAGAGAAACGGTTAACTCCATTTAACCAATTGTCCCGCAGACAGAAGGACAGACAGACGAGTCCTGCATTAGTTCTGATAAGAGAGAAAAACTCTTCACATCAAGTCACATCATTGTCAATGAAAGGCAATATGTGAAGAGCTGCAAAACAAGACCAATTTGGATGGGCCCCTTCAAAGGGCTTCTGCGACATTACTTGGGGTTTTACTGTCTCTCAAGGGGATTGCACACAATGGACACAATAGGCTGAAATGTGGCCAATACACTGCCACGGATAATTCGATTACAGGCCACATGATGGAGAAATTTACTGCGATAATAACTCATAAGAGAATAAAAAGCAGTGGTAGCCAGGATTCTTTCCCTACTTTAATGAAACACAGTGATAAACGACTGTGGACATATTTCTAAGAACAAGAAACACCACTGTCATTTTTGCAACATAATGAAAAGAAATTACACAAGTAAACTTTTGTATTGGACTCCCTTTGTTGAACCTGCTGGAATCAAATTGTTTGGTGTCTTGGAGTGTAGCAGGACTATGCATAAACACAATATTGAAATAAAGTATTATCACCTTATAGGTAATATGATATGTTGGAGGACTACCTAGCCCTTTTTAAAGCTGTAGAGCAGCTTCCTGTTGATCCAAGGATGATGAGCGTGAATCACAAACAAAATATATCAGAATAATTCATATAAAATAATGTAATCTGTGCCGCTTTAAACTTGGTAAGATAGATGGTCCTGAACTGCTTTCCACAGACCTCAACCAAACAGTGGAATTGAACAGTGTGAAGGAGGCAACATAAAAAAATTATCTTTGAAGTTGTTCATCTTCAAAAGAATATTTCAGCTTCTACCTTGTGAGGGGATGAGCATTAACAATAAACAATAAAAAACATTAGTCATGTTTGGCTCTCGTTTTTGCAACTAATCAGTGCAACTTTAAACTCACTCAAATGTAACTAAGAAGAAGATTATGGTGACATATGGTCCACATTAGCCCAGAAGTAAATTTCCATTCGTTAAAGATCTGCGTGTGTGTGTTCCTTTTTAATGGCCCTCGCTTTGAGGTTTAAGGGTAAGAGTCAGAATTGGTTAAGGTTAGGGTAAGGGGCTGGGGAATGTATAATGAGTGTCCTCACTAAGATAGAAGTACACAAACGTGTGTGTGTATGTGTGTGTACGTGTGTACGCGAGTGTGTGTGTGTGTGTGTGTTTACGTGTGTATGTGTGTGTGTGTGTGTGTGTGTGTGTGTGTGTGTGTGTGTGTGAAATGTAACCTAATAGTAATATTGGGAATGTTATGAATATTATACATTTTAAACAATATACCAAAAGTTTAATGTAACACGATAATATAGATGTTATTTAAATGTGAGTTTGCACATATTAAACTCATTTGCTCACCTTGGGAATCCCGAGCTCAGCCTGTGATCGTGGGTTTTCATCTGTCAAGAACCGCACTGCTCTGTCACGACCAGCTTGACCAATCACAGCCTGTTCCGCTCCAGTCGCTTGGAAACATCCACAGACTGATTGGCGCGCGGTGGAGATGAAAGAGGCATGTGTGGCACTTCAGGGACGGTGAGTCAGGTCCGTGCGTCAAATATCTGAAGTTTCCCCGCAGCTCCACGACGTCAGATGAGCCTCGGCGGTTTCACAGATTCTCCTCAAGGCGACAACACACTGACCTGCAGCAGCAGAAGCAGCAGCGGCAGCAGCGAGGCGCGCACGGCGGGATAAACTGGTTGTATGGCACCGCAGTCGTGCGTAATGAATCCTGCGAAAGGATCACCGCGCTCTGCTGCGCCTCCGGAGGACACCGCACCGGAGGAGCGAGCCGCTGGCGGCGTGGGAACCGAGGAGCTGGACCTGTCTCCTGTCAGACGGCGTAAAAGCAAAAGTTTAGAGCTGCCCTTCAGTGTGGAGTCCCTCATGTCGGAGAGGCCGCCCGACAGGAGCCGCCACTCCCCCGAGCCTGCAGGTCCAGGTGCCGTCCCGGCGGAGGAGACGGAGTGCGGGTCACCGAGGGGACCTCACCGGTCCGAAGCAGAGGCGGTGGAGCCCGGTGACACGGACACGGGGCCCTGGTTTCAGAGTCCCCACGCATCCCCTCAAAGTGAGTGAAACAGCTATATTTCTGTAAATTACGAAAATAGTGGGCAAGTTTTTAACTTTACAATCCTATACAAATATTCTGGAAATATCAGGTTTTGATTCGGAATAGTAATTTGCAAGACATCTAATTCCATATTACAAAATATGGATCACCCCTCTCAAGACACCTAGAGATGATGGAGATAGATCTTTAAACTGTGCGAGGCTCCAAGTTGCAGAAAACTGTTCAGGCCTTCAACCCAAACGTCTCAGGCCCATTCTGTGTTTGACCTCCCCTTGATTCGGTTTGATTCTCTATAAATCACGTGGATCCCAGTTTTTCTCCTCCACTGATGTGACTCTCTGCTTCCAGGACTCCCCAGCCCGACCTCCTGCAACCTGCGGAAACACAAGAACAACAGAAAACCCAGGACTCCCTTCACCACCTCGCAGCTGCTGTCTCTGGAGAGGAAGTTCCGCCAGAAACAGTACCTGTCCATCGCAGAGAGAGCGGAGTTCTCCGGCTCACTCAGCCTCACAGAGACCCAGGTCAAGATCTGGTTTCAGAACCGCAGGGCCAAGGCCAAGAGACTACAAGAGGCTGAGCTGGAGAAGTTCAAGCTGGCCGCGAAGCCGCTGCTGCCAGCCTTCGCGTTCCCCTTCCCCCTGAGCGCCGCACCCATGGGCGCACCGTCCCTCTACGCGGCCCTGAGCGGACCCAGGCCCGGCCTTCCTGTCCCGGGATTATTCAGTGGACCGTATGGGATGTACTACTTGTCTTAACCCGCACTAACTCTGAGCTGCATCGTTGGGAGATCCGCCTTAAAAACAAACGTCTCCATACAGCAAATAACAAACACTGCAAAAGAAGTAAAAGATGCCTGAAAACTTTTGTAAAATATGTTTCGTTATATAGCGAAAATTCTAATGGGGTGAGAGGAATATTTTTCACGCAAAAATGTTGGTAAAACAAGCTGGCTTAATTTTCAAAAGGTCAATGAAAGAAACGGTTGTGAGTTTTCATCATTTTCGTAAATTTTCTATGAAGTATTTAAAATTTTATTTGCGGTAAATTATTTGTGACATGTTAATTTTTTTTAAGGTTTGAAGCAATAACTAGTGACGACTCACTAAAGTGACCATGTGAATGTTGTATTTCCATTTTGATGGACTTTTGCAAAAACTTTCTTCAGGGTGCAAGTTTAAAATATCCACAATAAGAATTAAAAATTAAATTATGATCTCAACCTTTCACACAGAAACAAATATATATTCGTATCCATAAAAATTCAAATTTAGATAAATCGTAGTCTTTTTTTCATTACCTCAAAAATAACTTTTTATTGCACATGTTTAAAGAGCTCTTAAATGTCCAAGACAACAGTAGGTTTTATTGCAAAATGTAGATAAATGTCTCACATCAGTCGTTAATGTACAGGATATTTTATATTTGAGGGGTGAAAAGGTGTTTTGTACAATTATTAAAATCTCTTATGTAAATTTGGTCATTTCCTCTCGTTTTTTTCTCTTCATATTTTACTTATCGTTTGTGATTTAAGCTCAGTGCAATCTAACTCTGCATTGCAACACACAACAGGATTCACTATGGTGTCAATTCTTTTAGTTTATAATAAAGACAGACACTGGGTTGTATTAAGTGAAATGCACAGTCTGCTGACAGTATGGGTAACACCAACAGGAAAGAAACGAGATTGTGTGTGTAAAAAGTACACACACCAAAATGTGTTCTTGATCACCTAAATTAATGCGTATATGGACGTTGCTTCTTTTTTGCAAAGGCCATTTTTATTATACATTAAAGACACATGTGATAGTGAATACATTCCGTTACTATAGACAAGGGTATTGAGTCTTAAAAAGGAACATCAAACAGAAGGCGCAGGTCTGGCGTTTCATTTCCTCCTCCCACGCCGTCCTCTGAAGCCTCGGATGGATCCGTGACCAAAGCACACGGTCGAAGGGACTCTGAGAGAAGAAGACAAACTACAAGCTTTAGATTTTCATCTCAGATTGATATGAATTAGATGAAAAGCTGTCTAAAGATATCAGCTCATGTATATTCTCAATCATATGTCATTGCACATGTATAAAGTAACTGCTCAACTTTTTTACCCTTTAGACCACTGACATCTGCAATGTTTCACTGAATTCACCCTCAAACTTTAAACATCCCAAATCTGTCTGTATGTTTTCCTGCTAAACTAACCTGTAGGAGTATTGTGGTTTCAGTGTGTCTTTGTTCGGACACTCTTGGCTGTGTACCGCAGCAGAGAGACCTGCGTCCTCCCCAGCATCGGCAGCCTTTGTCAAGTGAGCAGCTGCTTCCTCCACCAGCGTCTCCATGGACTCTCCAGGCTCAGGCTGCTCGGACAACATATCGCACATAACCTCGCACACACCCTCGGACTCACACACATCGCCCACTTCCTCCATGGCGATGTCTTTCTGAGGCGGCCTCTTCGTCTCTCGGGTTCTGTTAAGAAAGATATCTTATTAAAGAATACAAACAAGGGAATAAAGCATGAAGACGTAACTAATTTAAGCCATTTGACTCTGTTTAGTCTGAATAATGATAAATAGATATGAATTTTTAACAATTTGCACAGACGTTTTAAAATAGAGTAAAGCAGCAGAAAATCTTAATTTATGTAAAAAATTGCATGAAATATGTCACTAAATATTAAATACAGAGAAATAAGTCCTGCACCCTATAACAAACGTGGACCCGAAACTTGGCTGAGTAATATTTCTACTAACATTTTGCTGCCATCTAGTGGACAAAAATGTGAAAGGTGCATTCTTACCCTCTGTCCTTTTTGGTTTTGTCAAATCTGAAGTCTGGAGGATACTTGTGAATTTTTATCAGATGTTCCTTCCTGTGATTACTTGTCCTGAACTTGTGTCCACAGCCCTCAACCAAACACTGGTACTGCATGAAGGAAGCATGATAGAATAATTATCCTTGAAGATTTCCCCTCGAATCTTAAGTGGATGAGTAGGAATCAATAAAATCACACAAAACGTAGAATTCATTAATTTCCTTTGGCTCTCACCATGTCTTGCCTCTGGGCGAGGACAGTGAAGAGAGAGTCGTGCCACTCCTGAATGTGAATGTCAAGGAGTCGGGCGCTTGGCAGTGAGCGACGGCAGGAGCAGCAGACGTGCCTGTGCAGGGAGTTGTAGTGGTGCTCGTACTCCTCCAGAGCACTGAAGACAGCGCTGCAGCCGGAGATGTGACAGGCGAACTCTGAGACGCTGAGAGGAGACGCGAGGAGGAAGAAGGTTACCGTCAGTACTACAACACTGACTCTACAATGGGCTACAGGTAAAAAGGTGAAAACCCAAAGTTGGGGGGAGCATCTGTTGTTGGGTGTCGTATTTTCCTACTCGGGATTTCAGGTAGAGGTGAGCGGATGTCAGTGACCAACTGCAGTTGTTAGAGACTCGTCTTCAGTCGTGCATTATGGTACTTTATTACACTTGTATAACTAACGTGACAATAATAATCTTGAATCTAATACAAATCAGCTCGATACTGGTACTTTTTGTAAAACTGTTCCACTGATTTGATTCATTTTAATACGTTTTTTAAATCCTTTCACATCCCTGTTGTTCTTTGTATTTACATACATTTACTGTTTGTATTTCAGTAGGTTAATGTATGTATGAATTAATTCTTATGCTCGCTGTATAATTTTCATCTTGTTTACATTTCTGAAGATATTATTCCCCCTGTTATGATCATATAGTTTGCAGAGTTATTGGCTTAATACAGCATACACATATTTATGCTTTGTATGAAAAGGGTCAGCAGATTGCAAAAAACATTGCATAGTTAAACCTTCTTGGGTCCAACAACAGCAGCAGAAGAAGAAGAACAACAACAACAACAACAACAACAACAACGACGAGAACAACAACACCACCAACAACAACAACCAAGCTGAAGTTTTGTTTGTGGGTTGTTAACTGAGAGAAGCTAACATATAAACCAGGCTAACACTTAGCTCCTGCTCGGATATAACTCGTGTTTCCTACCTGGTTGTGGGCTCGTCCTCCTGGGAGATGTAGAGGTCCTGCAGGTACATGTGTCTGTGGATGTCTCCATCCTGTAAACATGCAGCGTGTTACAGCGGGTGCTTCATCCAAGAAGAAGACGGAGCTCGTTTTTGCAACTTTACCTCGAACAGCTCGTGGTCCTTGTGCAGGCGGACGAGCTGCGGGGTGAAGCTGAACGGAGCCTCAGTCTCTCTCCGCTCCGGCTCCCCAGAGTCTTCAGTCGGACACTTTCCAGCAGGTTTCATCCTCCTCCTGCTTTAGGTGACAGCCACCGCACCGCCCCCGACGTTTCTCCTCTGTTTGGGTCCTAGTGGTCGCGGAATGATGACGTCTGCTCATTTGCTTTTGGCGGGTGTCATATGTTGTGTTCACGTAACGGCAGCAAAGTGAGGAAAAGAGCGGCCACTCTAATTTATGTTTTATGACTTTATGATTTTATCAAACAACTGTATATCTGTCGTATCTTGTTTTTGAAAAAACACCTTGGTTATTTGTGCTCCTGGAAAATTGGACACAGAAAAACACACAATTTACAATTAGATTTTTATTTAATGTATATATATTATATTTGTTGGATATTATTATTATGTTGTATTATTTCATTTGTGCATACCATGCATTTTTATTTGTTATTATGACTTAAATGTCTGGACGTTTTGTATCAAGTTTAAAAAAACTAATTTTAAAAAAGTAAAAAAAGTGTCGTGTGCAAGTATTCACAATCTCACGATGAGGTATGAACGCATCTAAATGAAAGGGGTGAGTTGTCGCCCCCAACTGGTCAGACTCAATATGGGAGAAGCTGAATCCAGAAAGTCACAAAAATGTTGGTCTGGTTTCCATGAGGTAAGTTTTGTGTTATTCCTACGAATTTAATTAACCATGTCTGCTTTTCTTTTATCAGTCGTGTGCAATATATATATGTGTCAATTTTTTCACTATCATCCAGTTGACATGTTGGGGCTATTTTACAAAAACATTTGGTGTTATTCACTCAAATATAAGCTGTAAAATATCATCAGTGCACCAAATCCACGCTTAATTTACAACACATGGAAATGTGTGAGAACCTAATTTACAGAGTATGGTGAAAACATCAATGCTCTGGCTGCTCCAACGTTTAGACAGTAGGGGGCACCAGAGTCCACAAAGAGTCCTCGTCGGTTCAGCTGTTAGTTCAGAGCCACATGATCCTATGTACTGGATGTTTGGTTAATGGGGGGGTTTCCCTTCATTTATCACAATTTATATTCCTGATTAAAACATACACACAGGAGAATTTGAGATGGAAACACCTGTGGTGATTGAGTCATATGGATTAGAAACAATTGACAATCAGAAAAACTAAGATCAGAAAGTAATGTGAAGAAACAAAACAGTTGTGTTCCAAAAATAAAAGGATTAACCTCATATCAACCAATGGGAATTATTACTTTTTACTTTGTTCAACTATTCTGTATTTTTTACATTGAGGTTGAAGTTTTCACATTGACTCATGTGGTTTGCCAGGATATTACACAGCAAGGAGAGAGAGAGGGGGAGAGAGCGAGAGAGAGAGAGACTAAGAGAGAGAGAGGCGGAGAGAAGAAGAGGAGGAGAGGAGGAGAGCTGAGGAGTCTCAGTATTCACCGCGGACTGCAAAGCACACAATGACTGAGTCGGTCGGACACAGCAACATGCTTCATTCTGGATATCTGTTGGGAATTCTCCTCTCTTCATGGGGTACGACTCTTTCTATCTTTCTTTCATGTTTCTTTCCTTTTTTTCTTTCTTTCGTTCTTTCTCTCTTTCTTTCTTTCTTTCTTTCTTTCTTTCTTTCTTTACTGAAAAATCACTTTACTTGCAGGAGTAATAGCGAGCAGTGTAAGGACGACCCTACCTCATGTGATGAAGTACCAAACTGTGACACCTCAGAGGCTGAAGGATCCATCTCTCATCAGTGATGCTGCTACACATCAGGTAACACACACACACACACACACACACAAACGCACACTGTATTTAAACAATCACATTGTGATTAATCTCACTGACGATGCACTAAAGTCTCTCCTGCTGTGTGTGTGAGTGTAGACTTACCCTGATGAACTCCGGTACTCTTTGACAATCGCAGGGCAGAACTACACTCTGCATCTGGAGAGGAACAAGTAAGATCTTCTTTCCTGTGTTGCTTGACACATACTGCTTCAAATTCATTGATCTATCAATTATATAATATCAATAATGTGCTCTTTCCAGGGATCTTATTGCGAAAGACTTTTCTGTGACACACTATTCTGATCAGGGTGCCCAAGTCACAACTTTTCCAGATCTTGGGGTATGTACCTTTGAAACTCTTTCATCACGATCAAACAAACAACAAAATGATCAACCTGCGTAATAATGGACTATAGAAACTTTGATTATAAGTTTTGTTAACTGTATATATACATGATAAACCTAAACCCGGTAATTAGACATTTATTTTCCCTTTCCTTGCTGAAATGGCAGAATACATTTAGTGACGTGGACGATCCAGAGATCTTAAAATCAGATTGCCATACAGCATCAAATGATTATCCTACTACACAGACCACACATGCTTTATTACATTAAGTACAGGATATCCTGTCACACGCAAACCCAGTCCCAGTGGGTTTTTGCTGCAGCCGAGATAACGTCATGTTACATTTTATTTAAGACATGAACGTCCGTTCCTCAGATGTCATGACACATTTTAAAGCATTGGGAAGTTTCTCAACTACAAAGTTCCTCATTATGAGAGATGACACCACATGCTGTCATTCTTGATTTTTACCTGGTAGAGGAATTGACATATAAGGTCATTTCCTCTGACCATGACACAGACATACAGTTACATTCACCCTCAGATCACATTGCAACACTGTGCTCGAGATATTTGTCAGACAAAGAAAAAAAAAGGCGAGAGAGTTGTGAAATGGCTCCTTCTGTAATGAGGTCTGTCTGTCCAGGTTCACTGCTACTACCACGGACACATCGTGGGGGTGGAGGACTCCTCTGCCAGCGTGGGACTCTGCTCTGGAATGAAGTGAGTGATGCTGCATGTAGTTTTGTTCCTCTAATTACAAAAGGTTATTGTTCCTCGAAATTTAGCAACAAATTGAATTAGACCTGTGAGGATTTGGGATTGTAAGTCTCCTGCTGCGACTCATGACCTGCCGTGTCCAATCCGAAGAGACAATCAGTCCCACAGCATCCATTGGCTCCCTCCTGCAGACCATTAAGAGTGAAAACAAGTAACCCAATCCAACTTCTCTAATTAAAGCCGCCTACTGCTGTCTATAGAAAAGACATGCCAGTGTCAAAAGATGTGGAAAGTAAAAACAAACACAACCAGATGGGTATTTTAAGTCTCTGAGAAGAACATAAGCAAAGGAGAAGGATTGTGTGTTTATCCACTCTGAAACTCCTGTGTGGCTCTGCAGGGGCTTTGTGCTGCTCCAGGACCAGATGTACCTGATCGAGCCTCTGGCCGGTCCTGAGGCGGGACAGCGAGACGACAGACACAGCTCCGAGACTAACATCGACGAGGGTCTTCATGCTGTCTACAACTACAAACACCTGAGGAGGAAGAGGAGCTCCTGTTCCCATGGAAACACGACCACTTACTATGATCACGGAGCTAGTCCGTCTGGACTGTTCCAGCTCGGCAGTCTGGTAAAGACACAGACACACAACACTGACACATGCATACACCAGGGTTTGAAACCAAAATACTTTCTTTGTTCTTCGATGATATAATTACTTTATTTATAGAACACTTTTCAAAATCTAAGTAACTCAGTGCTTTAGAAGGGAAGCAAAATAAAACAGAAAGGTCATAATTTAAGGAATCACAAATATTAAAGGACAATATTGAGTTAAACGAAATCTAAAAGACATACAATTCTTTAAACTGAGTTAATGCATTCCTATTAGATAGGTAAAGTTTCAGGCAGTAAGATACTACTGTTCACAGCTGCTCTGTATCATTATCACGATCCACATTTTCACGTCCTGATAATCCTGTATCTGCATCACATTTACAGCTAAAACAAACCAATTCAACTTTACTGGGGATATTTTTGAATTCTATCAACATAAGACCAAAAAGAAATTTCACTTTCAATTAGTTTTAATTTCAGTCAAACAAACTAAGATAAAAAAAGAAAGGAAATTAAAACATGGGACAACAGAGTCAAAACCAGACATATAGGAAACAAGGAAGAGAGACCCAATACATCGTTTTTAAGATTTTGCAAGTATATAGTTAGCTTCAAAATGCAAATATCATTTTCATATTTTACAGTATTAATTCCATATTTGCATGCATCAAAAGGATCCTGTACGATTACCATAGTACTTTTTGTTGCTACGGTACATTGTCAGTAACACTAAACTCAATACATTTGATTACTGGGCTGTATTAATCATCATCAAACAACAATAATTTGTGTCTAACTAAAAAAAAAACACACACACACACACACTAATGTTTAATATTTTGAATGTCTTGTGTTATTCAGAAAGTCGGAGCCCAGACCAAAGACCGTGCAGTAAAACCAAGAACAGTGGAGCTGGTTCTTGTGGCCGACCACACTGAGGTTGGATTTCTGTCTGTCACTGCACATTTAATCATAATGATCTGTAATTCACTTTCCCCTCAAGATGTGGAATGATCGGTTTTATATCTGAGACTTTATTTCTTATAGTTACTGAAGTAAAAAAAAAAATGATCTCTTTTTTTTTTCAGTATAAGAAGTTTGACAGTAAGAAGGCAGTGGAGACCAGGATGCTTGAAATAGCAAACCATGTGGACAAGGTATGTTTGTTTCTCTCTTCTAACCACCTAAAACGATTCAACACTGTTTTGTTTGAACAGCAAAAAAGAAAACCTCTGATGTTGGGAGAAAATGATCCAGGACTATAAAATAAGACCACACTAAAGTTCAAATGAGTATAAAAGCTTAATTTTATGTAATTCCACATAATTTATCCTCTGGACTTAATAGAGCATTCCACCTATTTTTACCAGTCATTTAGTTTATTTGCCTTGGATGCTGAGAGGACTCATTTCCCCCCACAAAGCAGAAACAACCACGTGTCACATCAGACTCGACTTCTCACTGTGAATTTAAATCATTGCAAAACGCTGTCCTGAGACTACCCCGTCTTTCAATGACTGGATGTCGACCAATAACAGAGAATGAAAAGTTCCCTCGCTGTAAAAATCTAACTTTAACTGTGAATCTTCACACCCAAGCTGAACATTTTCACACATACCACACACTCCTCTTTGCGTACTCTGAAGGAGAAGGGCCGACGTGAATGAAGGTGCCAGACCCGAATGTGTCTCCCTGTGTGACAGCATCAGTCGCTCAGTGATTTACAGCATCGCCTGTTTCCAAAATACTGATATTAGCCATTTACCTGATGATTCATTCGCTTTTTTATCATGCTGTGATTAGTTGTATCGCCCTGTGGGTGTCCGCGTCATGCTGGTCGGCGTGGATCTCTGGTCGTACAAAGATCAGATAGAGGTCAGCACCAACCCTGAGCTCACCCTCGGCCGATTCCTCGAGTGGCGTCAGAGGAGCCTGCTGCCGAGGACCAGGCACGACAACGCACAGTTCATCACGTAAGACGCAGGGGTATTGAACTTCCCTCTAATAGAACCTGTCGGAGCTGCGGTCTAATAACATTTAACACTTCTTCATTCAGAGGTGTGGATTTTGATGGGTCCACTGTCGGCTTGGCAAACACCAACGCAATGTGCACGTCTAAATCTGGAGCCGTCAATGAGGTGAATATCACATTTCTCTAGAAATCCCAAGGAAATGAAAGGGAATCATAACATGTTAATGTTCATTATCTATATGTTTATGTCTTTGTGACTCCACTTCTTCTGCTGTACAAACAGGACCATAACAACAACCCAATAGGAGTGGCTTCTACTATTGCACATGAGATGGGTCACAATCTGGGCTTGTCCCATGACACTGAAAACTGTGTCTGTGGCTCCTCAGTAACCAAAAGAGACTGCATCATGTCTGAGAGCGTTGGGTAAGCTCAGTTTCTCACCTTCCCCCTCACATCTACCTCTTCTTCTAGTCCTCTAATATTGACCTCCTCCTCTCTTCCTCTTCCTCCAGACTTGTGTATCCGAAGCTGTTCAGCAGCTGCAGCCAGCAGCAGCTCAGCCGGTTCTTGGAGGAGGTGAACCCGGCCTGTCTGCTGGACACTCCGTCCACCAATCGCATCCACGGAGGGCCGGTGTGCGGGAACGCCTTCCTGGAGCCTGGAGAGGAGTGCGACTGTGGCACTGTGCAGGTCTGTATGTGTGCGTGTTGAGCTCAGACAGGCTGCATGCATAAAAGTCACAGAATTAAATTACTGAATCGTATTTTCCTCTGTCTGCCTCATAGGAATGCAAGAATGCCTGCTGCAATGCCACCACATGCAAACTTAACGCGGGAGCCCAGTGTGCAGAGGGAGAGTGCTGCCACAACTGCCAAGTAAGTCACACTCACTGTGTCCTCTCTAGATGAGGGAAGACACGCTGATACTAAATGTGTAACCATATAGCGAGACACTGTCTGACTGTGCCATCTGGCCGTGTGTGTGTGTGTGTGTGAGTGTACGTATTTCAGTAAGTCGGTACATCACCATCTGTGTTTCTCTCTCCTCCACAGCTGAAACCAACAGGCAGTGTCTGCCGACCAAAGGCAGGGGTCTGTGACCTGGCAGAGTTCTGCACCGGCTTCTCTGCCTCCTGTCCGACGGACGCCTACACCCAAAACGGCCTGTCCTGCAACCGTGGGAAAGGATACTGCTACAATGGGCAGTGTCCTTCACAGCAGGAGCACTGCAAGAGACTGTGGGGTCCAGGTAAAATGCCAGCTTGGTTTAGATCTGCTTTTATTGTGAAACTTCAGGACTAGTACATCTGCAGCTGTTTTTATCTTCTTATGTTTCTGTTCAGACGCTGAAGTGGCTGCAAATGCTTGTTTCTACCTTCATGGAACCTGCAGGAAAACACTGTTTAGCCAGAGATGTTCCAGCAGGTAGGAAACCATAAGTCAAATAGCTCATATTCACATATTGTTGGGCTTTGTTTTATTATCGGTTTGTGTTTTATTTTGTCACAGAGATCAATCCTGTGGGACACTGTTCTGCCGCGGAGGGTGGGAGTTTCCTGTGACATCCAGGAAATCCTTTCACAAAGTCGGAAGTGGGGACACGTGCAACGAAGCGACTCTTAACCCTGAAGATAACTACCCTGCAGATCTGGGCATGGTACCAACGGGGACCAAGTGTGGCAACAACATGGTGAGAAACCTGCCCTTAAGAAAAACCTCCATGGACCACAGAGTGGTGAACAGTGTCCTCAGGGCGTCTTGTCTGTCCTTCAGGTCTGCTACAACCAGCGGTGTCAAGATATCACAAACGTAAAGGCGTACGGGACAAACGACTGCTCGGCCAAATGCAACAACCACGGGGTAAAAAATAATGCTTTAACCTCACAACACTTTGGAGCACTGCAGAATTTGTGACAGCATAACCGAGTGTGATCTCTGACAGGTCTGTAACCACGAGAGTAAGTGTCACTGCGACCCCGGCTGGGCCCCGCCTTTCTGCGACGTGCAGCAGTCGGAGCTGCCTGAAGGTACAAGCTCCACTTCGTGCTCGATACTGGCTTGACCATTTGAATCTCCATGCTTCACACATGACTGTTTGTGTGCACTCCTCTAATGCTGCGTTTTTCACCAAGATTTATTACGTCTCATGGACTCCCACACAATTGAGCTCTGTGCTGATAAACACAAACAGACAAGCAGGGAACTTGGGGATTTCCCCGCGCTGAGTCTGTAGAAATGCAGTAATGATGTTACAGTGACTTTTGTTCCCCGAGATGGTTGACGCGTGCTTGTCCAGGAGCAATAGATCGAATATCATCCTAATCATTACGTGTGGTGTTTGTTTTTGTGTGTTTGTGTGTGTGTGCAGAGACAGGCATGTTGGTGTTCTTTGTCTTGCTGGTGGTTGGAGCACTTCTGCTGGTGGTCCTGGTCATTGGGATTTTGATGTGCTGCATCAGAAAAAGACGACCGGCAAAGAGGTAAAGTGATTCCCACCGTGCGTAAGTGAAGCTGTAGAGACAGAACTCGTAATATTTCCGATATCTAATTTCAGCCACTGTGTTTGTTATTCGGCAGATGGCTCCAGTCTACCTCAGGACAGTCAAACCCGGTGTTCCGGTCGAGCAGCACACGCGACAGCCCCCGTCTCGGGAAGACACTGATCAGCCAGCCCATGTTTGTGGAGTCTTCGGCCACTCAGCCCTGCAAACCTCTGTTCTCTGCCAGTGCCCGACCGCACACTGGAGCATTGAAGCCCAGCAGAGCAGCTCCAGAGGTGAGTTTACCATCTGACCCAACGGCTTCAGCACCAGAGTGGAGATACTCTGACACCGATATTAAATGTGTGAGCTAGACACAACACTTCCACTTGTGGCAGCTGCAGTTGGCATCTGTATCCGTGTCATCGTGGTGAGAAGGTTTTTTAGCCTCAGAAAGTTTCCCATAGCCACACATGGATGACCAATACGCTCCAGAGGTGCTACTCTACAGTTCTAAATTATAAAGGGACTGTTATTCTCATTTAACTGCAAAACTAAGGTTTGTGGTTAAAATACTTCAGAGTCATGGTTTTCTTTTGTTTGGTTTAGTCATCTCTCTTCTTGCCCCTTACAGCCACCGAAGACATTTCCAGCTGTGCCCCAGCCCTCAAAGGTTCAACAGGTAATGTCATCTACTGATCTTTATATTATAACGGATTATTTAAATGTTTACATATTTACAATATTGTATTACTGCTGTCCATATTGTTTGGGTGTCAGCTGTATATGAAGTAGATACATCTTTTTCTTCAGGTTGTGAGGCCGTCCATGCAGCCACTGTCTGCTTCAAGCAAGCCGAACTATACTGAGGTAAAACTGATACAGAACTTATCTCATTTAATTTTCCAGAACAAAGATAGTTTGTTTTGTTAAACTATGTATTAACTGTCTTTTTTTTTATCAGGCTAAGCCACAACCTCCATCCAGACCTCTGCCCCCGCTTGCAACAAAATTGGTACTTGACAACAATACAAGTCACTTAAACAACACTTGTCATATATTTGCATTCATATACTTTTCACTGCTCATTTAAACCCTTTAAAATCTGGTTTCCTCAGATCACCAAGCCAAAGCCTCCGATGCCTCCGGTGAAGCCGAAGCCGTCCGCCCTACCATCTCTGCTGCCTCACACTCAGCTGGTACGTATGCAGACTCGCCGCAACTTCCCCCCCCCAAATCCTCTGCATCCAAACATTCTCAGTGTTATTCGAGGTATTCACGTTTCTGGAGACGTCTGTGGTTTTGGGCATTGTCCCAACATAGCAGTGTGATGAGCCAGCAGTGGCTCACTGTTAGTAAGCACGTAAAGGTCTAACAGACAGCTAAAACACAGATGGGCTGAAATAATAGCTTACACTTAAGATGGGGTTCGGCGGAAGAAAATTGCAGTTGTCCTGAGAGAGACTCATCAACAGTGTGTTTGTTTTCTTAGCTCGCGGGGAGAGCTGCTCTGATGCCCCCCAGCAGGCCCAGATGACACATAACCCAGCACGTGGTTAACACCGGGATCCTCTGACAGAGCCCTGGAGTTCTTGTTCCATCTAGTCGGACCCAGAAGATCCTCTCAGGAGACGCTCGTCTGTTTGACAACGGAAACAAGATCCACCGAAGGATCAGCCATGTTAAGTGACAGAGCTTTTTCCCTCAGCTGCGGTCTCCCCTGAGGATTACAGCCGCCCCGTCTGTGTCTGGCTTGTGTCGGCCTTCCGCTCGCCGATGGAAACCGGAAGATGCGCTTGACAAGCTTCTGTGCTTTAAAAATGACAAATGGCTACGCTGCCATGATGATTTTTAAACAAATCTTAAGGGAAAATACTCACTCTGCCTTGGTCCTGGTACATGTGAACACTTATTGAGGCAATTTGTTTTAATCTAATTTCTATGACTTACTGTTACGTGTCCTTTGGTACTGATTTTCCAAGAAATAACATTAAGGGATTTTTAAACGTGGCACCATCATGGCCACTTTATGGCTGTACCACAACTATTTTTGTACTAACACACGTGTGCTTGATGCCGTTGGACTAAATTATGACCTGTAGCTGCTTTGCTTGGTGCTTTGATCTGATGCGTATTGATTGTAACTCTTCAAGGGATTTTGTACATTTGTATTTTCTATGCAGCAGACATGATTCACTCATGGTGGCTGATGACTGCTATTTTTACACACACTGAGGATTACTGCCTTGGTTTATTATAATTTGTTCTCCCCCTGCAAACTTTGAACTGAAAACATGTTTGTGTATGTTTCTATTTATTAAAAAACCCTTTGATGTCTTTGACGTTGATAATAAAGGTGGATCACCAAAACCAGTCTGTTGTTTCCGTCACCATTGTTTGCGTTGCCATGGTAAGCACGCCTCTAACAACCCGCGGAGCTCACGAGGCAGCTCGGAGGAAAACAGGTCGCATCTTCACAAACAAACAGGAAAACGGAGGAAAAATGAGTCGCGAGCTGAGCGAGGAGGAGCTGCTGGGCTTGTACGCGTGGATAGACCGAATACCGCTGGCCCGGCCGAAGAGACACATCACACGAGACTTCAGCGACGGAGGTAAAGAGGTCGCTCAGCTAGCAGCTCGCAGGAATGGGTCACGATCCATCTCCAGCTGCTCTCTACAAAAGTTCTTCTTGTTTCTGCTTTAACTTGTGACCTGCCTCTCTTCCTCCTCCTCCTCCTCCTCCTCTTCCTCTTCCTCCTTCTCCTCCTGCGCTTCCTCTTCTGCAGTGATGGCTGCGGAGATTGTGAAATATTTCTTCCCAAAGCTCGTTGACCTTCACAACTATATTCCTGCAAACTCCACTCCACAGAAGCTCAGCAACTGGAGCCTCCTCAACAGGCAAGAAACGTCTCCTTTGTCTATCCAAACCGCCTGTGGTGGCTGTGAATGGGAATAATCATAAACTTAATTTAAACGCTACTTATCAATAATCAGGTTTAAAAAGTGCCTCACAGCCATGAAGACAGAGAAGACATGCAGTGTGATTACACATTTAAACGAGTTCATGCAAAAGACAGTGGCTAAAATAAAGCTCTAGAACAAACTGAACTAAAACAAACTAACAATTCTATTGAAGACATTTTTTTATAAAAATGCACTTTGAAAAGAGGACACTGAGATAGTCTGTCTGATCAATAAAGTGATGTATGGTTTCACAGCGGTGGAGCTCGAACAGTGAACGCTCTACCTCCCACCTGCCCTGTCTGGGTACTGAGGGAAACTGCAGATCAGGGATTCTGAGCGGAGCTTTAAGGGATGAGATTTGCCAAGTGAGGCAGTGCAAGGCCCTCAAAACCATAGGGTAACCAGTGCATTGAGGCGAGAACGGTTGTGATGTGGTCATATTTTGTGTTTTGCACAAGCTGGAGGCCTTTGGTTGAACCTGGCTGTACAGAGTCAGGCTAATGGATGACGAATCAGTAAAACAGATTATATCCCACAGGCCTAAATAATCTGTGAATGGAGACGTTATAATAGCAGAGCATTGTTTATGCACTGAAGAAACACAAGTACTTACAAGTACATTATAGAGTGTTAACCAATCTCTGTGTACCACTTCTATAGGGGGAGGATTTGGCAAAGCGTTGGTAAGTGATTTATAAATGAATGTCACACCACACAGACGCCCGTGTGGCAGGGCCCAACAGTCCATCAATGAAAAGCACACATTAATTAATTAGATCTGACTTTTAATTTGGATCCTCACCAAATTCCCCACACTCATGGTCACCCATAGTCCTTTAAATAAGCCAGAATGTTTTCCATCAATAAAAAAACATCTCACAATGTTTAAAAAAGTGATTAAAGAAAAAATAAAACAGGATCCGTTCCCTGATCTGTATTGTACCAAAAGTCAAGAGTTTTTATTGGGTCCATGTCTCATCCGTCTACCAAGATCCGGGGAAATCTGTAGAGTAATTTTGCATAATCCTGTTGACCATCAAACAATTGGAACGGGCTGAAACCATAACCTCCTTGATAATTTTGGGGTAAAAAGTGAAACTTTACCCTCCCCTGACGTGGGACTTCACTGTAAACATGCCGTCCCCATACGGTGTTTATCATCAGTCTTCATCATCAGCTAAATCACCGATCCCTTGTTCCTATTGTAGCCTTTTAAATCACGACCATGTGTGTTTTATTTAATTGTTTCTTCTGTGGACAGGAAGGTGTTTTCCAAGCTGAACTTTCATTTGCCTGAAGACACAGTGAATAGGATTGCACTGAGCACTGCAGGAGCGATAGAGCCGGTGCTGAGCGCCCTGAGGGAGAAGATAGACAAGAAACTGGAGCAGACTGCAGACAACATACTGGTTTGTACTGTATGTTTATGCGCATTCCCTCAGAGACATATATACTATGAGTCACTTTTAGTTTGTTTGTCTGAATGCTAATACCAAAATGTGAATTACTCTGGTCCTCCTCCTTCCATGTGAGTCACAAAGCATCCCTTAGTGTGTGTGAGCAAAGTGTAACTACATTTTAAACCTATTTTTTCTTTTGAAATCAAGGATTTGGAATATTTTGACCCCAGGAAACACCACGAGAGACTTCCTGCAGGTAGAGTGGATTTTGTGTTTGTGCTTTTACACCAAACATTTGTTTGTTTTTGATCCAAAAACCCAATTCAAAAACCAGTATCTTGAAAGTATTCAGATTAACTGATATATGAAAATCCCTGAAAAAATATGATGACTGAGTTTTGACCTTGCTCATGATATATCCATTTTTGGAGCGTATTAGCTGACACAGACAGTCTGTTATCCTGATTGAAGCTGCAGACTCAGAATTTTGACTTTATTTTTAGCTCAGGGAGGGAAGTGGGTTTAAATTTAGAAAGTTTAAAACAGTGCCGTATCTGTTGGTCATCTGACAAACACAAAATCAGCATATTCCAGAAATACTGACGTGATTTATTTTTGTGTCACAGAAGTAATATTCTTCCATGATGCTCTCTGCTCCCCGTCTTCTCCTGTCTGTCCTGATATGTCCGAGGCCGGTTCCCTGCCAACCACTCTCAGTAAATGGTTATCTGTCCCAGAGATAACCGTGACCACACACAGACACAAACATACCTTTAACAACATCAGAGAGGGCTGATTAGAGAATGCCACGACCTTTAGGGAGTGAGTCTGTGACGGGCACCTCTTCCGTTTCCCACACCTAATCTGTCCCTGAAACCACCCTGTAGAGCTGAACCCAGGCCAGAGCCTCCTCCCTCTGCTCTTTCCTCTTCCGCTCAATCCACCTCATCCACTATCAGCTGCACAGCTCAGGTCCTCATATCAGCTCCATCGCCAGATGGCCTTTATCGCTGGCCCGAGCTCAGCACTGCTCAACCGAAAAGCATCCTTATTTTTCTCTTTCTGTATCTTATCATTTCACATTCCCGGGCCTCCACTTTTCTTGTGGTCATCATCACATATATGCCTCCTATCCTCCTCCCTTCAGCCTAGTTGTGTCCATAAGACTTATTGGACGAATCCCTGCAGGTTTCCAGTGACTGATGAGTTTTCAGTCATATTATATTCTGAGAAATGATACGCTCTGGTTTTGCTGTGTTTAGAAATTCGTCAGACTGAAGTGGCTCAGCTGAGAGGAGAGGAGATGAAAAAAGATGATAGGAGAAGACCAAGGAACGGGTATGACAACAAGTTGCTTTTAATTTGAATTAAGTTAACCTATAGCTGTGTTTATGTTCAACAGTGATGCTATGTATTGCTTTTCTTTTCTTTTTAAGTAACCTGCAGCACACAGCACAGTTTGACACAGACATGGACCCAAGATTCAGAATAATCCTGCAGGAAAAAGAGCAAACTGTCACTGCTTTGCAGGAGACTGTGGAGGTAGACTCAAACACATACACACACACACACACACACACACACACACACACACACACACACACACACACACACACACACACACAACACACACACACACACACACAGGAATCTTACTGCTGACTAGTCGGACAGCTGCAAACAAAATCATTTCCCCTTTATGATGTTCAGTGGGGGAGCAGTTTTGTCACACAGATGTGAGTGTGTGTGTGTGTGTGTGTTTGAGCAATATGGGCCATACACTGTGTCATCAGTGGTCAATGAGTCAGCTTCTGCTCAGCGGATATAACATTCCTTTTTTATTTTTGCTTCCGTGGCCACATCTGTACGTCCAGGAAAAGGCAAATAATGACACCACTTTGCAACACCTCAAGTTTACATCAGTGAAATTGGTCACTTTTCGAAACCTGCTCTGGCTTTACCACATCCGATTGCATGTGTGTGTGTTTGTAGATCTTGCAGATGAAAATGAGCAGGTTGGAGCATCTGGTTCACTTGAAGGACATGCGTATTGAAGAACTAACCCGGCATCTGGAGACGTACAAAGCCAACGGCAATCCACGCTGACGAATCCACACACTCAGAATTTGTAAAAATAACTTGTAGACTTACTCCTGTAACACAAACTCTTCTATTGTTAAAGGTAAACAAGTAAATGCAGGTAAACGATTATAGTCCTATTGTAAATGACCGCTAACTTGTTAGTTTATGCAGTTTTGTGATGATGTATTATTTGTGTTGGGTTTAGTTTGTTATTGTTATTCTCCCATGTATGTATTTTGTTATTTGAATTAGTAATTTGTTTTCCTTTTAATTTGGCGACTCACCCCTCATAATTGCCTGTAGCTTTCGCGGAGGGAACAGATATTATCTGAGGAGATATCACTTGCTCCGGGATAATTAGAGACTTCCTGTTTGAGCTTGATAAAATACTTATCAAGACGCTGCACATCAGCGTCTCGACGATTAACCTGTCAAACATCTCATGTTTTAAAAGCTTTGTTCAATATTTATTCATATATTTAATATCCATGATATAGGAATTGTAGTTATTGGCCTTGATGATTAAATATTTGTAATAGTTTTATTTAATTTGTATTAAATGATTATCATATACTTCACGTTAGCATTGAGTATGAATTTACATTTTGTATATGTCCTCCTAGTTTCATGGTGTTTCTACGGTGCAATGTTTGAATGTTGTCATTAAAGAGCCGTGAAGCATCAGTCTGGGACTCTCTGCGTGTTGCTCTGTTACACCTATTATTTAAACGTGTTGAAATGCATCGGTTTATTGTTTTCTTTTTTTAATAACAGTTTTCTCTATAATAGAAGTATTTCCATAGACCTGCAACTGTAGCTGAGTCCCTGTGTTAAACAGTTTTGTTGAATCTGAATGATGTTCTGCTGTAAATGTTTGTCAGTGCCGAACCACTGCAGCTTCCCAGACTGTCTTTTTAAATACAAGCAGTGTGTTTCAAAGAAGCAGAACAGAGATATGACGCCAAAGACTAACTGACCAAATAATATTCAAAGTTGGGTTTATACGCCGACTCACTTCCTTCAGAGTCTAAAATTACTTCAGTCATTTTCCACAAAGCTCTTGTTCCGGTTGAAGTGTAAAGACTGTTTAGAGATTAAAAAAAAGAAGTAATTAATGATTTTATTTCCCTCTGTTATAAGCTTAGGCTTTAAGCTGAGAGATAACAAAAGATAGACAAACACAGATCCCAGTCTGTGTCGGTTGTGCCGGTTACTCAGTATTTTCAACTTAAGACCCAGGGAGTGTGTGTCGGTCAGTGGTTGTCAGTCCCTGAGATGTCCTCTGATCTTGCCCCCTCTGTTGCTGTAGAACAACAGGAGACAGAGGACCTGCTGGGCTGCATCAGGGGCAGCCGATCTCCTGCTGCTGCTGTGACCGGTATATTGATCGCCCTCATATGACCAAAACAATCACTTTGAACGGGCTCCAGGCAATTTATCTCAACAGATATCAAACAGTTCTTTAAAATCTTTCATCTTTATGTTGGCATAGACCTCAATGATGAGACGTATCTGTTCCTGCTTAACTATTTTTAGGGCCTGAGCACTGACAGGCACTGCAAGACAGTGAGGCCCTATTAAAATTGTAAGGATTATTATTATTACTTTTCAGGTTAATTAATTGGCTTCTTGAGGGCTTACACATGCTCAAATTCTTACCAAAATTTGCAGAAAATTAGAAAGGGGTGAAAATTTACTTTTCATTTAATTTCTTTATTTTATCAATTTTTGGGGTTCAGTGTCTTGCCAAGAACACTTTGATACACTTGGGGAAGAGTGGGGATTGATTCATGTTGGAGAACAACCACTCTACCCCCTTTGCCAAACTGCCTTTATACCAACATTAAGGATTGGATTACCTTCTCATTCACTAAAGAAACTAAGCACAGGAAGAAGATGGACAAATTATTGTGTGTGTGTCTCTGTGTCATTCTATGCTGCTTTAAATACACATTTCTGAGAAAACCATTGTATTTCATACTTTGGTACACATATTTGACAGCCTTACTTAAAAGTTACTTTTATATTTTTGGGATTTTAGATAATTTAACATGCTTTAAAAACCGTGTTAGAGAATAACTCAGTAGTTTCCAACCTTGTCTTCTGACGCCTTACAAGAATCATAGTGTGGGACACATTTAATTTAATATAATTATGAAAATTCATGCAAAACCTTCTAGTTTATATTCAGTGATCAAATAAATGACATATTGTTCCCATCAACTAGTACAAGGAGTAAGGGTCACTCATTACACATTAATCAATACAAACCTCCGGCCTCCTGAACTTTTAATTTGAAGCCGAGCTGTCTCTCTGTTCCCCTCTGGATGTCCTTGTTTAAATCTGTTTTTCAATGATAATCTTACGACAGATAAGAAGCCATTACGTAGCAAATGCATGTGACTACTTCACGGTTTCTAAATGTCTCCTTTCTTGTCCGTCCATACTTCAACGCAGCCCCGGAGTTTTCAATCTTAAACTGTGGCCACTAGATTCCAGTTGTCTCAGCTACAGTAATGTGTTTTAAAAACAAACCATAGTAGTGTTGATGTTTCCTTTAGGTAACCCTGATTACATCATCATCTATCTGAATAACAACAATGTCCAGAATATTCAGGTGAGGGCACTGGCGTTAGCACCTTTCGCTAAAAGCTCAGGAATCTCATTTGTCCTTTTCTTTTTTTCTTCGTGTGTGGCACATCTCTTTGATCCTGAGATGTTTCTCCTGTCTTTATTCAACTTTCCTGTCTGATGCGTTCTACATCAACATGCTGACTTATTCACTGTGAATGTTCCTGCTGTATTCTCACATGGGCTCACCCAGACATTTTACCCTGGGCTTGACAAGGAAAAGTTCCATTCAGATCAACTGACTCAGACTTTTGCGATCTCCCAAACAGCCCCTTTGGAAAATTTCAGGAAAATGTCCAAAGTACAGTTCATGTCAGAAAGAAGCTTAAAACTGGGTCGTCAGAATTAATCTTTTTTATTTGGCACTGGAAATCTCTGGGGTAGCAGGGATTCCAGACGTAAATATGATATGAGCAGTGATACTTTGGAAAAAACTAAACAGTAGTTTTGTGGATTTAGCCTCAGGGTAACCTTGATGACATCATCAGGGTTATTTGCCCTGAAGGAAGCCCTGTTCATATCCCTTAGAAGATTTCATGTTATTACAGGCTGAGCAGTTACTCATCATGAGTAAACTGACCTGTATTAGTAAAGTTGAGGGTTTGGATTGATAATAGGTGATCGCCGCAGAAACCTTGAGGAGGTCAGGCAGATCTTTGATAAACAGCAGCGGTGAAGCTTTTTGTACACGAGAATCACACACTCACACAGAGAATCGGAATGTGAGAGAAAACTGAGCAGCTATTGATGCTGGCGCGGTCTCCTGCTGATGAATCATATTCAGAATCATGGAGTTGCTCTGGGACTGGATTTACTGTAGTGCACTCCGAGATGAGCGACCACACCCTTGAATCTCTGGCGAGGCACGAATCCAGGCAAGAGTCAGGATCTGGTGATTCAGGGACAGAAAGGAAGGAAAGAGAAACGCTGGCTCAACCAGACCTGACCTTGACCTGACTTCCTCAGGCGGGAGGGTGAGGGGATTAAACTCGCTGACTTTGTAACCCAGACACGAAATCGGACCTCCCGTTTAAATAAGCGCCACTAGACATCCACATAAACTCTCCAGTTATATAAACAATATGAGGAAATGCTCAAAAAACCTGCTTTATGATCACATTTGTCACAAATACTGAGATGTGGGAAAAGTTGGATCCGGGGTCTGACTCAAACTAAACAGCCTCCCTCTGAGAGCAAAGACTAATGGCTTGTGCTGTGAAGAGAGCGACCTCCACAAAGACTGAGAGTTAACAAAAGGAAGCTATCCCTCATCTGGTCATTCAGGCAGCAGTGATCACATGCTTGCTCACACTTCCTGGAAAGCCTCTAATGAACAGCTGACTGGCCTTGCTGAGGGCAGGACTTGAGGGTTTAGAGTCAGTCCCCTGGGGTGGGGGGTGATTGTACAATCTTAAGACAAACGCATATGTACAAAATGTGTATAACTCGTGCAGTGAGTTAGAACAACAGGTACCGTGTGACAGACTGTGTATATGTTTAATTCAGCGTTCACTGAGTCATCGTCATGCTGCCGACACATGACCATGGTATGGTTTCTCGTCTTTAGAAAAAAAATAAAAAAAATAATAATTCAGTTCGAGATTCTGAGTTTTTGAAGTGATGATCAGAAATAATTGGAATCCCCACTAAACCTGTGAAAGCCTTCTTCTTGAGAATAGTTTGTACATGTGTCACTTTTACGAGCTCATCCCCCCCCAAGCCATCTTTTCGTGGCCTTATATTTCTCAATTTAGTTTTTCATCTTATTTACCCATCATCTGATCTTTCATTTAGCTTTTCTCTCTTCTTTGTCTTTCAACCACCACAAAAACGACGACCACAGCTCTAGAGCAGCTGAATCAGAGCATTCAATATTGACATGGTGTTAGATCTCCTCCTGTCTGCTTACATGTGTACTACACCAGGTCGACACAGAGAGACACAGGGGGAGAAGAGAGATACCAAAATAGGTTTTATTGTAGAACATGTCAAAACTTGAAAACATTTTGTCATAGAAACCTTTTTAAAACAAAGAGACAATGATTAAATTTCACAGATTGTACAAAATATTGACCCAAAAAAAGGAAATCATCTTTAAAGTTAAATTCAGCCACTTCTGTTGTAGCTTTATTTGAGCCCACCATCATAGCAAATGCAGTACGCAGCCTTTAACTTCCAAACCGGAACTAAACGTCTTAGGGTTAGGGTGGAGCCTCTTGGTTTATAATCATCACTGAATCCTTCAGTCTGGGGTAAACCATTGTCATTTAAGGCTTGAATTCTGAATAGTGTAAGTATCTCCATGTTTCTGATCCACAGAGCTGAAGAACATCAAAAAACTGATAAATACAACAAAAACTAGCACCAATTTGCATCTGGTTTAAATCCAAGCAATATCAACATTCACTGTAATACAACCACGCTTGTGTTTGTGTCTCACTGAGTGTAATACTAATAGAATTAGGAGCTGCATGTTGCTTGTGTCACAATTAAAACAATTTGAATTCAATATTAAGCAAAGATTGGACAATTTTGTTATACATCAAATATAAAGTTACACATTAATGCAGTGGCAGGGGGCTTTTTTGTGTTATTTCAATGTCAGACACCTTCTGAAAACAGATGTTGAGCTAAACAGGGACATGTTGTAAAACTGTCATTTAAATAATTGCAGGAGACAGATTTTAAATTTAGTTTATGGGTTTTTATGACAAAAAAAAAAAAAATCATAGCATAACACTACATTTAAGCTTTTTTCTTTTTTGTTTTACAAAACTGTCTTTTGCCGGGTTTAAGCTTCAAGCAGCCGTTTTATTCAAATAAAAGTCCAGTTTCCTGAGAATGTGCATTGAGCCACCTCACAATAATCTGTAAATAACCTGTAAGAACTGAGTTAGCAGACAAACGCAGGCACTACCAATCATGTAAATAAAGCCCAACAAATTTCCCACATGCATGCACCCCCCCCACACACCATAGTCCAAACCAGACGGAGGAAAGAAAGATTTAAAGACTTCTTGACAAGGAAGACATATCACGACTTCTTCCAGTGTTAACGTCTCTTTAGAATTCAACTCAACCACTCATGCGGTCCCACATTAATTAGCTTTGAACCATGGATCATCTTGAAATAATTTTTTTCAAAGAAAATCTGATTTGATTTCAGCAGCTTAAGAGTTGTTTTTTTTCTCAGTTGGCTTCACAGTTAATGCCTTAATACAGCTTCTCTGTAGCGGCTGCGCTCTAAACAATAAACTCCTACAAGGCAACCAAACCAACATCACTGTATTTAAACACATGCTGACCGACCCGCCACTTTAAAGACTTGAGTATCAATAGAACAACATCTACTTTCTACTTCACGCAGGCTCAAGTGAAGATTTAACAAAGGCAGGCCACTTGGTTATAGAACAACATCATAAAACTAAGTCTGTGTGGTATACACAATTTGAGTTGAGCTTCATGTAGTGAACGCTGCTGTATCCACCACTTTATTAATGCTTGTACTCCTGTATTAACCCTTCACCACCATATTAAAGTCATTCACATGGGGTGTGATTAAAACAGCCCTCACACTGACCCATGTTGAGAGACTAGCGATTTAGTGCAAGAGATGATTGAATCCCCTATCAGATTCCAGTTAAGCTAAAGTAGAAATTAATTTCAATAAAATAGAGTATGTTCATTAGCATCAAAACCACTCCTCTTGCATACATCAAATGAACAAACAAAATGAATGCAGATCCAAAAGCAAAGTTCAGCACGGCACTGATTGCAAGCATATGTAATTAGGGCGACTTGCTGTCGCCTTCCCAATCATAAGCATTTATTATGCTTTTGATTTTTAACTATGGCATCGTTCTCATTCCTAAAACGCATCTCTTCTATAAGAGCGGGAGCTGAAGACAATACTTTCCCTTTTTAACTTGCCTTTTCTTCCTCATACCTCATTTCCCCCCCCACTTTCTTTGCCATTTAGATTTAAGACTGAAGTGTGTAGATCACCAAACTAGCTGCAAACCTATCCCACCCGTCAACTTCAGTTTAGTGCTCTCCATCCAACAGACAAGACAAAGTCCTCATCAGGTTCTCCTCTCCTGTGCCGTAGCAGGGCTGTGGAGTCACTGCCCTTCTGCTCTCCTGTCTGCTTCAGCGGACTTAGGTGAACTGTTGGCTCCTTCTACAAACATGTTCGGGATGTCCTGGCCAAAGTAGATCTTACTGTTAGCTGCTATGGCTTGGAACTTCATCAGCTCCAGGTACTCCGGGGTTAACTTCATCTGTAAAGATTTTAGAGAAACAAAAGAGCACGTGAGGATCAGGGCTGTTGGAGCAAATATTGGGAGGCGAATACAATTAAAATATTTTAAAAATGATAATCATTTGAATGCTCCAATTACATTTTAAATGTGTATTTTCATTTATTTTATGAATGTGATGGCTCAGCAACTACGGCTCGTCCAATATGTGTGTGAAAACAGAAAACCCCGGCCGTGTTGGGTGCATGGGCAGCGCGTCACGGCTACATCGCTGATCTGATCTCTGGCTTGCACAAGTGCTGTCCACACAGAGAGCATGCTTACTGTGGCACTGCTGCAGCCAACCCTGTCTTTCTACATTGAGTTTAACAGGGAGGTTTTGTTTACCATTGTTTCGAGATAGAGATAAAGACACACACACATGAAAAGGAGTGATAAAGATGGCTCTCACTCCAACTCTTGTGAAAGGTGTCCTGCTGCTGTTATGATGTTCAACTGATCATTTACAGTCTATTCTCTGTTAACCGCTTGCAGAAAAAATAGACAAGCTCCGGATTCTCTCGAGGTGCTGTATACACAGTAATGGTAAAAGCTAAATTTCATTAAATGTTTAATAAACTATTAACAATTATAAGTAATGACATTTGAGAGAAACATTGACAAACCTATCGCAAATTAAAAGTTATTTTATTTGTGTGTGTAAAAATGTCAACACCATATTTTGTTTACCATGTTTGCTTCAGCGAACTTGGCAGCAGTGTAATACTCGGCGTCAGCTTTGCCCTTCTCCCTGGCCAGGAAGGCAGCATCTGAGACAAAGAGAGTGTGTTGAATGAGACAGACACATGACAAACAAGCTCACCAGAGGACAGCGCATACACAAATACACAAAAACCATGTCACAGAAGGAAACTGATATCACTCAGGCTAACCCTCTATTTCAGAGATCCTCTTCTCCGTCTCTTTCTCCATTATTTTCTGCTGGAAGTGGATCTCTGCTACTAGAGCCACTTTCTGAGCCTCTGTGGAAGAGAGAAAACAGTGAGCTTTCACAGCTTTTCACAGAAGGTAGAGTTCAATAGTGAGGTTATACAGATGAGTGCTTGAAAAAAGGAAACTCATGAATTGCATTTTATAATATCAAGCTGAATTAGAGCAAGAAACCATATTTACCAATAATTGCCTTCTTCCTTTCAGTCTCTGCTTCCTTTTCCACCACTTTCTGAGTCTGAGCTGTTACCATCAGACGAGTCTTTTCTGCTTCCCTGCACACACACACAACCAAAATAAACAAATAAATTCTTGCATACGTTTTCTTTTCTGTGTGGTCTCAATTGAACTGAGTGGGCGGGTAACAGGGAATTTGAAACGTGCACCAAGACCGTGCGAGAGAGCAAAGATTATCACACTCACATGAGTTCAAAGTTCCTTCTGATCGACTCAGGGATCTTTGGCTTGGTAACCCGGACCGCCTTCATCAGGGTATTGAAACAGTGCAGAGGAGAAGAGAGAAAAACAAGATGGGCCTTTGCTCACAATCTAAAAGCCACATTATTGATGACTGCTTCTCAGGCTTGGTAAGAGTTTTGTTTAGTTTGAATGCAGTTTTCTTAAAGTCAGCGTTGACCACAGCATGCGGTAGTATTATTGAAAAGTAGACCTTAGAATCGGTAAGCTGCAACAGTTTACTGTAATTAAACATTTGAATCCTGTTTGATACATTGAGTAAAATATAGTGTTTAAATACCTGTATTGTGAGACCAGGTGCCATCGCATTGAGATCTTTCTGCAAAGCAGTCTTCAGATTTTCATCTATAATGTCTGCAAGACAAAACAACAGAAACTGCCGTTTGAATACGCAACATCCTGTGCATCACAGCTCAGGAATTTCAGTAATAAGCATGCAGCACAAGTTGTTTTGTTTATAATGTATTTCAACGAAACGCCTTGTTGATAGCTCACTCACCAAACAGCTCTATGTAGACCTCTTGTAGTGTGTGAACGCTGCAGAACTGGTTGAGTTCATGATGAATCTTGTTGAAAATTAGAGTTTTGTCATAATCGGCCGTGTAGTTCCTCACAGTGTCCACCACTGCACAGACATGAACACAAGTAACACTTAGTAACACGCAGTTAGTGGGAGCTAATGAATCAACCAGATGAGGAACTTCTGCAATGAGGGAAGACCATTATGTACCTGCTGAAGGGATCAGCATGTTAACTACTTCTATTCTGTCGAAATAGATCATCACACCACCACTATGAAGAAAGAAAAGTATCTGTTAGTTACATCGTCCACCTGAAAAGACTGGTCTTTATTTTGATGTTAAGCTCAGTCTTACCTGGTTCCACAAGGCACATTCTTGATCTCATCAGTTTGGAGAGTAGTCTGAAAGAAAGAAATAACAATTATTCTCCGACTACAAGTATCTGCTATGCGTTAAAGTTTGTAAAAGTATGTACTTCAAGATAAAAGATGAGTGTTTCAGTTGGGGAGTTTGGTATCTGACTTATTTGTATAAAATCCCCTTCTGATTTCCATGTCCTGCTCAGTATGGTTGACTCCAAGATTAGCTTTGCTCACAGAGCAAGTTTTATTCCTGAAAGGTTAGTTTACCTGTACTGATCTGTAGGTGGTAATGAAAGGCAGCATGATGTGATATCCAGGACCGTTGGGGGAAGTCAACAACGCCCCGCCCCTGAAACAAATACAAACAAATTATTTGGTCTGACTTCTCAAAACGGAATTGTCTGATGCATTATTTAAAGAAAGTGGAAAAAGGAAATGGACAGGAAGGTTTAACAGTAGTTTAATAGGGTGTGGTTATTTTTCTAAATAACAACATGTTACTACAATACAGGAAGTTCCAAATACAAATAACAATCTGCCATTCACATTCACATATGGGTTGTTTCTGTCTCCATCACAGGTTTCAGTGTTGAGATACCTGTAGTACACAGCGAGGTGTCCTTCCTCTATCTTGTGAATGGAGGAGTGCAGCAGGATGGCCATCAGTCCTGTTATTGCTGCAAACACTGCCCCTACATGCGGCATAGTCATTCTCACTGGCGCTCACCTGTAAGCAGAGAAAGAAGGATAAACATCCTGTATTTACACAACATAATGTTCTCAGGGCAGAGAACACACAGCCAGCTAACAGCTTATTGCATGCACATAGCTTTAACTAATTCAGGGTTAGGGTTAGAGCTGTGTGATTACAACTTGTGTGAGGTAGGATTAATGGTCAGCATTCACACCGTATGGAACCATGCTGAGTACACTGAGTAGAAACTTAATAGAAAGGTGCATGTACACTGAACACTGTTTAACTAACTTTTTATAAGGAATGAACGTGCAGGCACATGTCTTGAACAAAACCTGCACCAGAGGTAGACATAACTTTCTGAATTTCCCACAGGACTAATAAAGTATCAATCTATCTATCTATCTATCTTTCTATAGATTATATTAGTACAGGAGGTCTGTAAAACCCCAGCTTTATCATTTTCAGAATATCAGTAGACGTATTAAGGCCAGGCCATACGACAAGAAATGATCAAGATAAAAATGTTCACATGAATTTATCATTATTACAATAAATCTCAGATTATTAGTTGTTTAATTTATTATAAGTTTAAAGACAGATTTCTTGCTCCTGAGTGAAGGTTGTGTTTTTAAACTACATTTTAAAGGACAGACACAATGACAATCAACAAAACATTTTACAACTCTAAAGTAGATCAGTTAAGTGTCACTGTGTTTACACAATACTTGACCTATTGTATTATATTGCAATCATTATTCATCATAGCTTAGCCTTAATACATTATATATATGAAAATATAGTGATTAAACTGAGGTGTACAGGTGCACTCAGGTCAAAAGAACTCATCATTCACAGTGGAAAGCCAAAACATTAAAAGTGCGTCAACAGCGATTTCGTCATTTAACTGTGACGCGACTGTGTTGACATAGTTAATAACAAGTTTGAAGAGTTGAGTCACTCATTTTTAATCAGCTCCCATTAGAAAAGCCACTTCCCACTCAGCCTGACCATTAATGAAGCTAACGCTAACAGTGCTAGCTCACAGGTTGACTTGTGAGGAGACAACCAGCGATTCTGTCCCTAATTTAGCAACACAATCAACACGTGAGCACCACGGCCACAGCGTGACATCGTCTACAAAGCCTCGTTATAACTGCATTTAAAAATAAAGCCTCGCACACCGCTCGCTCTTAGGGTTGACGCTAACCCAGCTAGCCTGTCAGCTAGCGCCCCAGATCGGGTGGGTCCGTTTCTCTTAGCGCCATGCTACGGTTAGCTCTCTAACTAGCCTGCTGGCGTACGTGCAGGCGGATTGACTCACCTCGCGCTGCACTGCAAAACAAGAATCGATATGTGATCTGTGGAATAAAGAGTCCAGCTTCTGATCAACGGAACCAAATGACCACAGTGATCGAACAGCCTCCCTCTCCGGTCCTATCATTCACCTCCCCCGCCCCCAACAGGTCCCACTCTCGTTTTACTATTACATGATGCTGCCTTCACGGCCGCTGGGACATATTACCACTATTATCCTTTCCAAACATTTAGCTTTAGAAAAATCCAATTCATTAAATTACTTTATTTAATTGCGGCATCAAATGCATCAGCCCTCTGTTTTTGAATGTGCGTAAACAGAGTGTAGTGGTATTGTATAAACTGTATGCATGTAGTATATGTAGAGTGTGATGTCATGTAAATATCAAACGTGGATAATATACAGTACAAGTGAACAAAAAAATGTGTTGTAAATTAAATAAAAAATATAGAGCGTAGACAGAGTAATGTAGAAGGAGTGCCTGATAGAAATAACGATAGGAATAATATAAGATAAATATATGATAGCATATAAGTAGTAATATTAAGAGTAAAATAATAATAATAATGAACCTGGGGATTAAATGTGAAAGTAATATGAGAGGAGTAAAATAAAATAAAAATGAACTGGTGAAACTTATATGTTTATATGTTCATAATAAGAGGATTAACATTAATAATTTAACTCGTGAATAACCAATATAAATAATACTGGTGGCAGTAACATTAAAACGTGTGTTTTTTAAAAAGTTAATCAAAAGGAAGGCAGACTGCCACGTGCAGCGCCTCACTTGGATGTGTCTGAAGCTTGGAGCTTGACTTCCCTACGTTTCTCCTACAAATGGGCCTTGAGCTTGTTTGGAGGTTCTAGCAGGGGAGCGCAGCTACTGGTAAACCGATGGATGGTCGTCCGCCGGGGGAACCTTGTCCTCTTCCACCGAGCGCGGGGCGTCGGGAGGGACACACGTGGAGCGGTGAGGGAGGAAGGGGACACCCGCCTAGCCAGCCAGATCAGCCGAATCAACCCTAGCGATCAATGGGGTGACAGATGTCGCAGCCAGATCGCCCTCACATCCATGGGTAAAAATGGCGGGCAGGCGGTATATATAGAGCTGAATAAAAGTTGCACTCACTGTCATGGTGTCGTTTTGGTATGGTTCCACAGCCTACACGGTTCGACTTGTTTGTTTCAGTAGTGTAAGAGGCGCCAAGAAAAGGGACTCGTTATTCTATTTAAGGATGTTATTTTGAGGTTTGTCTTCAGGTTTCGCTCCGTTATGTTAATGAGACATGTTTCTATTGGTCAGACACGACGAATCACAGCCTCCAGAAATTCCCTGTACCGCCCTGTCATCTTTCGAAAGGAAACGCTGCAGTAAAATTAATGCTTTAACTACATTTTACAGTTTATACGATGATCCCTGGTATTTATCCACATATTTCCACCATTCAGGTGAAAACATTATAAAAGAAATTGACTTATAAACACGATGAAAAGTCAAATAGTCTGCTTCTCTTTCCTTGAGTGTTTAGCTAAGATCCTGCTCTCAGCTTCCTGCAGCAGCACACTCTTTTCATTTACTGTAAATTGGTGTAACTTGAGTATAATTATAATATGTGAATAAAAGGCAAATATTTGTATGTATCTTGATTTTCTTAAATATAAATATGTCATGACACATATTAAGTTGATAGCTTATCAAACTGCCAAGACAGAGCTGAACATGTTACATGGGACTGTTATCTGTTTTTTTTTTTTTAATTGTTTCTGCTCCTGAGTGAAGGTTGTCGTGTAAAGTGTTTCTTCATCGGCAGAGAATGACAAAAACTCTTTTTATACTGCCAATACCTACAATGCATTTTATTTAAATGTCCTAATACTCTTATTGCAACTACTTCTAAAAACAGTTTCTGTGAGGCTATATGCCAGTAAAATAAACTCAATAGAATGAGATTCAAATATGTGAAATTACAACCAACATTTCCCTCTAAAATTTTACTGAGAGAAAATACTTACCTTATGTAAAGGGTCATGAAGAAGAGTAGGTAACAGTAAAATACACACAGAAGGCTATTTAATAAAAAATAATGTAAACTTTTATTTTCAGGCTGATTCACTCACAGGGACACAAGCAACTCAGTTCCTTGTTTTTGACTCCTTACTAATGGTTTGTTCAGATAGTTGTTTAATTCCGGAAAAAACATCTCATCACAGTTACAAACAAATCAAACACATATGAGAGGATAATGACGAATGAAGATAACTCAAATCACCATGTATTTAAATCTTCCTCCTTCCTTCTGAGACATTGTTTTTGGGCTTCTTGTTTTGTGTCATATTAATTTATGCATGTTTGTCTCTCTGTTTGGATTTCAGCAGCTCCTAGGAGAATGTTGAACCCAGGGTCTTGTAAACAAATAGTTTCCTGTATGTGTGCAGACAGTTGTCTGCTCCACTTGGTGAGATAGTTTCACAATCTAATACAATCTTCAACATTTCAACACATAAAGAGAAAGGACAAACTGAAAATGAAAACAACTAACAATTTAAACAGTTTGAGCAAAGACAAAACATGATAACATTTTTAAATTTACTCACATTCCATCATGCATAGTTTGTTAGCAGCAACGTTTTACTCTAACCTTTATTAGAAGTACAATAAATACAATTTGGTGACAGCTTGATATTTTTTTTAATTTAATAATGTAAGTTTAAGTTATTACATTGATAGCTTAACACGTCATGCTGCTTCACACAGTATTTTCTCGCAGTATCACGTGTATGTAAATGACACAGTATGGAATCACAGAGCTTTCAAATGGTGTAACTCTGATTAGGCACTTGTTTGTAGTATAAACTATCTCTATATGTCTCTGGTCAGTTTCTACAGCTTCAGAGATTGTGTTTCCACTGCTCGGTACTGAGTCCAGCTCCAGTCCTGTTCCTGCAGAGAGAATAAACCGAGGAAGCCATTTTACCACAGATCATTAACACTGTACTGGTGATTCATTAAATGCTCTATCTATCATCTTCAAATTGAAATTAAAATGGTACAAGTGATCTAGTAAAGGATTTTTAAGTAAAGATGAACTGCAAATATACAAATATGAGAACAATAATACATTGTAAACTACACACAGCCACACAACTATATATATATATGTGGTGGTGACTACTAGTTTTTGAAATTATCTGTTTTTTAACAGATGTTTTCTATGCAGTCAAAGAACAATAGTGAATTGTTGAGTTCCTTCACACGTGAACATCGTACCATTACACTGGGCTCCATCTCCTGAGTAGCGTCTTGCAGCAGAGAAGTCAGCTGACCCAGATAACGCTGATTCTCATCCAGTAATTGATGAACGCTTTCACTGAAACAGACAAGAGACTCTGAATAGATGAAATGTTTCTGCACGTTCTCATGAACCCAGGAGTACAAGCAGCCCTTTTTTCATGACAAGGGAGGAGGATGAAAGCGAGTGGGGGGGACCTCTTGTGGTGGAATTGCTGCTTGCACACAAGCCCGCAGCTATGGAGGACCATACATGACATAAGTAAAAATAAATAAATAAATAAATGTATAAATAAATACAGAAATAAATAAATAAATGAATAAATAAAAATGGAAATAAATAAATAAATACAGAAATAAATAAATAAATATGTTAATACCAAAAGAAATGTCAAAAGAAATGTCTTAAATATATTTTAACATTTATTTTTTCCCTGATACATTTCCTTTGCATTTGCAGTGTCCTTATGCTAATGAGAAAGGCGGGCCTAACCGCAGTCTCATGCAGGATTGGTCACAGGAGTGTAATGATCCAGCCCTACTACTTCTGCCTTTCAATGCTGGTGTCCAGTAGCTGTTTGCAGCGTTGAGCCAGTTCACACTTAAAATGAACTAGTTCAAGTTCAGAGGGTTAGTTAAGGTTATTTTTTATTGGGATGATTTAGGTGTCAGTAGTCCTGACTGTGAGCGTCACGTCTCGTGTTGTAATGAGCACAAGGAGCGAGCCGAGAGGAGGAGGAGGAAACAGAAACTCCAGCTCGTTACAAACCACCTGCAGCTTCTGCTGTGATCATGAAGCCGCTGATCTCTGAGCAGATGTGACCAGAGAAGCTCTGTGTTTCCACTGTTTCCACTGTTCCACAGAGTCACTAACTGGCTGTTGCACGGTGAAGAGATCAAGTCTCAGTCACTGCCCGTGTCTCTGAGCGAGTGTGTGACGGAGCGCAGGGGCTGTGTGTGTGTGTGTGTAGCTCAGTTGACCAATCCTGCTCGAGACTGAGGTTAAGCCCGCCTTTCTCATTAGCATAAGGACACTGAAATGTGGAAATAAATAAATGTGGAAATAAATAAAAGTTGCAATAAAAGTGGAAATAAATAAATAAATGTGGAAATAAGTTTAAGACATTGATTTATTTAATTCTGCATTTATTTCCATATTTATTTATTTATTTCCACATTTATTCCAACTTTTATTTTTCGATTTCAGTGTCCTTATGCGAATGAGAAAGGCGGGCCTAACCTCAGTCTCGAGCAGGATTGGTCAACTGAGCTACACACACACACAGCCCCTGCGCTGTGCCACACACTCGCTCAGAGACACGGGCAGTGACTGAGACTTGAGCTCTTCACCGTGCAACAGCCAGTTAGTGACTCTGTGGAACAGTGGAAACAGTGGAAACACAGAGCTTCTCTGGTCACATCTGCTCAGAGATCAGCGGCTTCATGATCACAGCAGAAGCTGCAGGTGGTTTGTACCGAGCTGGAGTTTCTGTTTCCTCCTCCTCCTCTCGGCTCGCTCCTTTGTGCTCATTACAACACGAGACGTGACGCTCACAGTCAGGACTACTGACACCTAAATCATCCCAATAAAAAATAACCTTAACTAACCCTCTGAACTTGAACTAGTTAATTTTAAGTGTGAACTGGCTCAACGCTGCAAACAGCTACTGGACACCAGCATTGAAAGGCAGAAGTAGTAGGGCTGGATCATTACACTCCTGTGACCAATCCTGCATGAGACTGCGGTTAGGCCCGCCTTTCTCATTAGCATAAGGACACTGCAAATGCAAAGGAAATGTATCAGGGAAAAAATAAATGTTAAAATATATTTAAGACATTTCTTTTGACATTTCTTTTGGTATTAACATATTTATTTATTTATTTCTGTATTTATTTATTTATTTCCATTTTTATTTATTCATTTATTTATTTATTTCTGTATTTATTTATACATTTATTTATTTATTTATTTTTACTTATGTCATGTATGGTCCTCCATACGCAGCTGGTTTTAAGAGATCAGACAACTTGTGTGGATTTAAACTCATCTTCTAAACAACAATCAGAGAAAACAGTCACACAATGTTTTAGCATTCACATACAATTGTGTCATATTGAACTGACTTGTGACTCATTGTAATCTTACCTTTCAGTGGGTCGCTGCGTAATCGAATGTGATGGAGAATTACTCTGGGCCTAAATACACAACCACACACTGTGTTAGCTCAGGTGTTATTTGAAGTATCAGTTTAATAAACATGGATTGACAGCTAGGAAGACTTTCTATCCTGCAATTTCTTAAAAACTCACACAGGCGATCTTGAGGAGATACCAGAACTCTCTCTGCCGCTTCATTTGCATCTGCATCACGGCTGCCTCTGCGGTTTTTATGTTCTCCACCGCCCGCTCCAACTTAGGGAACAAATCAATGATGCGCTGCTTACACACCAGGATTGTGCTATAGAAAACAACAGATGGGGAAAAACAAAAAATGTCACACAAGGAACTGTAAAAGTTGTGCTGAATTTTGCCATGTTGTGCATGAGCGTGTGTGTTTGAAGTCATGTCTAAATTACCTGAGGTGAGTGTACAAGTCTTTCAGCACCCTGTCCTGGTTCTGAACTGTCAGGAGGATGGTCTTCACCATGTCCGAGCTGTCACTGTAGCCATGTGGAGGGTCAGGACCTGGACAAACACATCCTCCTATGAGCTTCCATGTACCAACATTTGTCAAAATCATGTAAACGCAAACCACATAGCAGCCGGCTATTTTCAAAACCCAATGTCTCGTATTTTATGTGTCCTGATTTGTACTCACTTTTGCATTTAGCTTTCAGTTGCTTGTAGAGTTCAATGGCCTTTTCCTCTCTGGAAAAAATGAGTCAGTAAACTTGTGGACGTCAGATATTTTCAAGGAAATGATCATAGCTTCAATGTAACCCAGATACTGACAGCTGTTCCATCACGTCCCCTTGTCTCCTGGCAAAAGGACTCCTCTGCAACTCCACAATCCCAGAGTGTAGAGACACTATCTCTTCATCCAGATACCCTACATCTGCAACCTATGGTAGAAAACCCAACTCATCATATGATACTTTTTCGAAAACTGCAGGTGAGTCTATGTAGAGTGAAATGAACAGTTGTCCTACCTTTGTGAAACTTTCAGCCTTCTCGTCGTTTTCCTGCCACGTCTTCAGCATTTTTTCTGAAGCTTCAATTGAAAACAGCAACAGACAGTTTAATTAAAGCTTCAGTGAGGACTTTAAATCACCATACGTGTCACAGCAGCAGGTTATTATGAACTCACAGATGCCCGTGGCCCTCTGCTTGGTGTATTGCTCGAGGTCGTGCTGGATGCTGGTCTTAAAGAAAGCTAGTTTGGCTCGGAGCTGCTGCGACTGGGAGAAGAGCTGGTTCTTGTACCGAGTTAGGTTGGTGTTGAAACGCAGCAGACTCAGCCTGTACACACACAAACACGACATATGTGTTTCAAAACTCTTATGTATGCAAGTGTTGAGTCTATGTATTTGAGAGTCACTCACATGGCAGCCTTCTGTCCCTGATACAGGCGGATGTAGTCCTCTTTCAGCCCGCAGATGTAGCTGACTGCTTCTCCCCACACTTTCCTCAGAGCAGACAGAGGGAGCTGAGTCTTCGTCTCCCTCACTGAGACAACACAGAGTTCACCAAAAAAAATACATACATCAGACTCTAACAATTGGATGTAACTTTAAAATATCAACAACAAACATCAATGTTTTGTTTTAGGGCTACGTCCCTCCTACCTTAATTGGTCAGGACCTTTGGACCTTTCCATTTAGTATGTACCAAAATAAGAGGTGTGAGAGGTGCCTCGAACTATGGTCTGGATCTTCATACCAAAATATTGTAAGACCAGATGAAGGCTAAGTTCCGATCAATCTGAACCATGGTTTGGTTTTTTTTGCAGAGTGAAAACTTTTTTGGGGTTATCATTCAGAGCTTTTGGACAATTTCAGGAGGTTGACACAGAAGCATACAATAGAAGAAGAAGAGGCGGCTCACAGTAATGTACACAGCCAACATCAAGGATGTTCAGTTTGCTGGTAGTAAATCCATAATGATATTATGGTGGCAATGACATTAATGAATTGAACCGGATCATTCATTTACTCTTTTCATATGGAAAGACTATTTTTTCTCACGCACTTAAAAAAACTAAAACACAATTACTTTCTCGAATTATGTCCATAACTTTCAAAGCCAAAGAAATCCGTATAGACATCAACAGCAGACTGATATCTATGCAGTATTCAGTTATATATCTCACCTATAAAGTTGACACTGTCTGGCAGAGGTCTGGCAGTCAGTGGTCCAGAGTACTTGGTCAGGCACTTATCGAACAGGAAGACTATGGAGCAGTCCCAGCCTCTCTGGAATCACAGCGCAAATTTCTCACTGTGCATACTGCAGTGCATGCTGATGGAGGTTCAGCTCATTTTGTAAAAACAAGTGGAAAAACTGTGCTGAGGTTCAGACTTGCTAGATTAATCTCCAGGACTCATGTCCTTGGTCCATCTTAAACAAATCCTCATTTTCATCAAAAGACAGAGACTAAATTGAAGCCAGCTGCAAAAATGACCACTGGTGTCTCGTACCAATCCGTCTGGCAGACAGTGTGCGGGCGGTCTGCGCGGGTCGAGGGAGATTCCTGTCTCCATCAGCAGCTCTTGACTCAGTGGGGCAATGTGTGTCTGCGTGTTTGTCTCCAGGCGAAGCTGCAGGGAGTGTAGACCCTCCTCGGCTCCCAAAACCAAGGAGTGCAGCTGGGCTGACGTCATGTCCAACACATGAATCACCTGGAAAGGAAATATTCTGAGGGTTGGCTTACTGCTCCCTGGTCTGGTAAAATAACTCAATAAAACTTGATCTTACACGACATAAATATTACTGACCTTCATGTTTAGAATATTCTGAAGAGTGGTGTAGCAGTTGGGTTTGTTTGTGTCAGGATCCACCCCCCCACCACGTGTTGCAGGGTCCCACAGTAACAACATCTGTAGTAGAGACTCAACTGGCTCGAGAATTGGCCTTTTAACACAAAAATGCACCAGTACAAAGGTTATATGTAAGTTTAAATGCAAAGATCTGGTAGGTACAAAGAAAAATATTTTTTTTGCTACCTGCTGAGATTGTTGGGATAAGGGAGCTGTGCAGAAAATCTGACTTCTCCGTTCATGTCCTCTACTGCCATGATGTCGTTGGGACCTTTGTTCTTCACTTTACTTGTCCTACATAAGAAGATGAACCAGAGAACTGAAAATATGTTGAAAACTAGAATGGCACTCAAGAATATCAATAAACCCTACCATAACCTCCTTGGCCTAAGAAACTAGATCCATAAAAGGTTCCAAAAACTAAGAGCCTATGTTAAATCTCATTACTTTGTCTCAATTTTTTAACATATACATTGATTATTGCATGAATCATTACAGTGACTCACCACTGTACAGGTTGCATGTGGTGTAAAAAGGGGCGAAAGCCACAAGTGCATTCGAAGATCACGGTGCCAAAGCTCCAATAGTCGACAGTTACAGTGTAGGGTTTGCTCTCAAACAGCTCTGGAGCCTGGCACAAATACACACAGAGCTTCATTGTTGAAACATATTGAAAAGACATCAAAAAATGTCACCTGCAGAGTTGCATTAGTGATGCAACACTTACCAGATACTGGAGAGTTCCAACAAAGGATGTACAGAGACTGCCCTGATCGAGATCTTTGGCATAACCCAGGTCTATGATTTTATGGACAAGCTGGAGGAAAACATAGTTTCAGAATGAGAGCAAGACACAGAAATGTGTATCCATTATCTGCACTGAATGATATACGATACAGGAGCTAAAACAGGCTGTAGACACACAAAAAATTAATTAGTTCACCTTTCCACCAACCTCCTGAAGCACTATGTTCTCTGGCTTTAGGTCTCTATGGATGATCTTGTTTTCATGGAGATACTGGATACCTGAACCTATGTTTGAAAATAGATTCCATGTACTTGATGCTTTAAAATGTACTTTAAAGAACGAGAGCAAAGGCTGAGGGAAATATTACCAATGTCAGTGAGCAGCGAGAGGACGTCACTCTCCTTAAGCCCACAACAGTTTTCTGGTTTATTCAACACCTAAATTCAGAGGGAGAGAGGTTAATTGTGTATTGTTTAAAAAGACAAAGACATTTTTTAGAGGTTTCATCCTTTATCAGTTTGGTACCTTGCGTAGGTCTCCTCTGGAGCAGTACTCCATGGCTAAAAGGGGTAGGTCATTTAGAACAATGGAGCTAAACTCCTCTGGTACTTCTCTGGCCTGAACAACGTTCACATGGTTCAGTCTGTGAAAGAAGGGGACAAGCAGCTTGAGGAAAATGTACAGTGAAATAATCTATGAACTACTGTGTAAAGACTAGGAGATGATTTCAATCCAATAATCAAATTGAATTTGTATAGCCCTTATTTACAAATCACAATTTGTCTCCTAGGGCTTTACAAGGTGGGACATCCTCTGTCCTTCAACTTCAGCAAGATAAAATAAAATACAAACAAAAAAAAAAACTATTAACAGGGCAACACACTGACTTCTTCATGATCTGGATCTCTCTGCTCCAGCGGTCCTTGTTCTTGGTGTTCAGCTCCAGGCGGCAAAGTTTCACAGCGATCTTCTCTCCCAGCTCCTGCTCCAAACACAGACAGGACATAAAGAAGCATGTGAAACACTGATCTGGGTCTGGAGTTAATTATCCAGTTGATGCCGTGTGGGTGACAGAACTTACAAGGTGCTGGTACAGGTAGACGTGCCCAAAGCCTCCCATCCCGATCCGCTCCTTCATCTCCCAGGAGCCACAGACCTGGTTCTGCCTGAGCGCCCCCCGCTCCATACTGTGGTGCAAGGTCTGCTGCAGCCACAGGGCAACAGAAGAAGTCTGTAAAGGAACCCAGTAAAAAATAAAAAAGGCCAATGTGTTATGGTCAGTGTACAGATAATAAATTTAACATTTATTATAAAGTAATTGATGAAAATTATATTTCGACTATAATTTTAATGTTTGATCACCCAAAGAATTCCAAAGAATTAGGGCAAATTTCACAATTACACATTGTGTATACTTACATTAGAAAAACAGCTTTGCATATATAGTATTTCAGCTTATTTTGTATATAATAATCCTATTTGTATCCATTTTCTTATATTTCCTCCCCTATGATGCTGTGTCAATTGTAATTTCCCTCTTAGTAGGATCACTGAAGGAACATCTTTGTCTTATCTTATCTTTCTAAACATAGTCCTTCCTTTAGGTTTATATTTATATTTATCTCATGGTTACAAACACATTGGAAATCTTACATGGTGACAATATTTTAAGCACGTTAAAGATGATTAATCAATTTTCATTATCTGAAATTCTGCAAACAGGTCATTAGTTGGTACTTTGTGATGCAGTGATCGCTCTTCTTGCTCTTTTGTCAGATGAAAACCAGATTTTGTGTAAAGTGTCGACTGTGTAAACCACAACAAAACATGAATACACACACACTGTCCTCTCACCTGCCTCCAGACGAGATTAGCCTGAGTTGTCAGAACATTGTTGCCGCAGTTAGCTCCACGTCTTGTTTACGTTTCGTTTACTCTGTCTTCCTCATGTCGAGCAGGTTGAAACGAAACCTTCCGGGTCAACGATCCCTCGAACGCGACCTGATGATGGAAGTTGCTGTTGTTGTTGTGTCGTTGTGTGAGTTTCTTGTGTGAAGCTAAAATCGGCTGCACAATCTGCGCAGGGTAAAAATGAAAGTAGGCGACAGGCGCTGTTTCTGCGCATGCGTGCTGGTCCTCACAGCGGCGGACAGAGTCACTGAGCCGAGGCCACAGGACTGATCCCCTCTGTGGGGGGAATTCCCGGCACCCACCCACGTTCACATCCACCAGCAAACCCAGTCTGAGGGTGTTTTACAAACCAGACTGTGGAGTAAGCATGTTTATTTATCACAACATAAAAGCAGCGGAAGCTAAGGAATATTGACGTGTCCTCATTTTGTCACCAGATGGCGCCACACACACAGGTATTCTCGTTTTAGTCACACAACGACAGGAAGAAATATGAAGTCACCGTCAAGTTTTAGTTAATTTAAAACCAATGCTGCAACACACCTAAGTTCGTTTACTCAAGTGCTGTAAATTATTATTTTTATTTTTATTTCATTATTGTTTTTTCTCTCTTTACCTTACTATATATTTTATATAACAACTCAACACGTTTGACCTTGTGCTAACTTACATAAGACAAGAACCCTTGAGGCTTTAACTTTATTTTATATTATTTTGATTTACTTAATTTTATTTTATTCATATTATTTTGTAAGACTTGTATTATATTGAGTTCTATCTTATATAGATTTCTTACTTTATATTTTTAAAGCGTTGCCCAATTTGGCTGAGATGACCTGTCCTCTTGTTCAACACTTGACAGCATTTCCAGAATTAATAGATATATTTGTATATTCAGATTAATAGATCACAATTTCTACTGTTTAGCAGGAAGTACCAGCCTTAGTAGTTGCTTTAAAAAGTTGAGGTCAGGTAATCGGACTCAGTTCAGTGGAAATCAGAAAGAGGTATTTTAGATCACACTTTATTAGAAAGAGCAGAAACATGTGATCGAAAACTCCAGGTGATGCAAGTGTGAAGACTCTGAGGTGTGAAAATAATGTCTCAGAGGTTTCCTGCTCATTTCGCTGAATGTGAAGTACGGTTTGAAATAGAGCACTTCTAAAATGACTTGCAGAGTTTGACATGAGGCCTTTTGCAGTAGAAGTTTGAATGAGTCAAAACAATTTAGACTAGGAATTATTTTCCTTGTTGATGTTTCTTAAGATAAGTATTGTAACCTCACTGCTCAAGATACTGGACAATCTTGAGGTTAATTCTAATTTCATATAAGATTAGGCCAAAAATAAATAGATATGATTCATATTCTCTGTTTCTGCTGTCGTTTTTTTTTTTTTTCCTTCCTCAATTCTCTGCACTGATGTCAGTGTGGTTCCTCACACACTATTATAAAAAAGCTAATAATGAATAATACTCCGAACAACCACGGGCACAGATAAACACATTCAACCTGAACGCAGAGGAAAGCTACAGATTCTTGTCAATCCAGCTCCTTAAATCCAACTGTAATTGTTGTGTGGTCACATTTGATCACACTTGTCACAATAAAGGCTTATTTTTACTATTGCACTCGCCATTCTTGTGTCTGATCTTTGCTGCATGAAACAGAAAGCAATAAATCAAAGGCCTCTGAAATACACGCTCTCTAACTGTCGGCCCCAGATACAATATCTTAATTTCCTCTCACCCTGGAGGGCATCTACAGAGCTAAGTCAATAATCTAGAGGAGATTTGTAACAGGAATTTGAAAAGTCATCAGGAGCTCAAAGAGGTGAGTTGTGAACCTGTAGAACTTTACATTGACGGAAAGTATGGTGTCTCGACTGAACTGGAGGAGACAAACAACTCCAGACAAAATTACTAAATCAAACACTAGTTAGCACATGCTTCAACCACAAGCATCATGGGATTTTCCTGGATTCAGTCATTTCTGTGTAATACTTACTTCTTCATTTGGTAAAACACCTGCGACTTGAAGTGTAGACTTTTACAATACAAGGCTCCTGAACAAAAAACTGTTTTCCAGTTGTATCATGTTTCATGCTTGATTTTTTTTGGCATCATAGACCTCCAGTTCACAAAGCCTTGCTCCATGGTTTCATGTCTGTAAATTACTTTTTAACTTGCCTGGAAATTAACTTTTCAGTGGCGCTAATCAGTGATGCAGTAATCTGCACGTAATAACACGCAGATGACTCAGGAGGCTTTATTTCTTAGTATTGATGTAACGTTCGGTCTAGTAAGAGGAGCGATCGCATTATGTAATACAGTATCCATCATTTTGAAACGTATATCTTATTATTATTATTAGTAGTAGTAGTAGTAGTAGTAGTAATAGCAGTAGCAGTAGCAGTGGTAGTAGTAGAAGAAGTATGTAATACATAAAATAAGAGGAAAGATATGCAAAAGAGCATAGCCTAATATTATTAATAGTTGCTCATATCAGTTCCTTAAAAATGCTGATGTTTCATGAAAATCCCTAAATTATGACCTTGGAAATCAGTGAAAATTAAAAAAAAAATACTATGATGAAATTCTTGGATGAACTCTGTGGTCAAGATCCGCACGTCAATTTAATGAGTTATTTCCTGACCAATACCACATCCTTCACCCAAATTTCAAGAAAATTATTTTTGGCAGCAATGTCAGCTATTAAACACGGTTCTAAGCAAACACTTAAAGTATATGTAACATCTTGTTTTAATTACACAGCTTCAATGGAGGAAATCAAGGGATCAAGTATAAATGCCAGTTTGAGCTGATGCTAAATTAAAACAGGAATGTGCTTCATTCACTCCCACAAACTACAGTTATGTATATGTACAGTACATTAAATTACATACAGTATTATGACTATTTTATAGAGTAATATTTGCACTTATAGATATTTACTATAACAGTTTTACAAGTTATTGACTCAGGTTTTTAAGGATTTTGTGGTCTTTTGTTTATGGTGAATTTAACATGTTCAAAAATGACGTTTTATTCAGGTAAAGTAATGCTGTAAAATGTCTCAACATTTTCTCTTGCGCACCCACAGCCACATTACACATGTTACCTATTTGGAATTTATTTTTCTTCTGTCTTATTGTGGTCAAAGGGAGGGAGGAAGGGGGCAGCGTGAATGCCTCACAGGATGTGACAAATGCTTTGTTTCAGAGAGTTGGTGATGTTGTCTTCCTCACAAACCCCTCCCACTTGTAGCCTCGGAGTTCTTAAATGAGAGGAGGATCAGCAGTGCAACAGCAGAAGAGTGAGTGCTTCCACAAGTCAGGTGCAAGTGAGAGGAGACAGAGAGGACGCTTCAGCTGCAACCCAGAGTTTCATCAGGACTACACGTTTGGACAGAGGGTAATATATATTAACAAAAAAGTTTCCCAGACTATGAAAGTTTGGTTTACTTTTTAAAAGGAATGATGTATTTATAAATGTTTTTTGACTGAAATTGTGCATTAAATAGAAACTTTTTAAGCATTAAGCCAATTTATCTTGTTAAAATCACGTTCCTACTTGGTGATATCTAGAAATGCAATGTTTGGACTTGCTAAACTAATGTGAATGTGCTTTGCAGTAATCTTCTAGTATAAGTTGATATTACCCTCACTACATAGATAAGGACTGTGTTTACAGCACACTGTGCACACAGTGAGCGAGCTCTATCTGCTCCTCTCACATTAAAACACGTTTCCCTCTGCATTAAAATGCACTCACACAATCAACAGAGATGTCACATTGTGTGAACTGAGGACAGGCACATTGGAACCCAGACAACACGACCACATGTCTTCTTCTACCGTCATACTTGTTTCTGTCCTGTGTGTCCTGTACCCATGATGATAAACTCCATATAAGGATCGGCTTCAAATCCCATCGTCCAATGTTGTTATGTTTCATTGTTTCACAGACTTTTCTCAGACAGAAATAACCCCAGTAAGCAGAAGTGAAACCAGCGCTAAATATGAACCTGTTCATCATTCTCGCTCTACATGCAGCATTCAGTGTTAACATGGTAAGTAACAATATGAGGAAGTGGCTTGATTAATATTCCCAAGATTCGGATGGTTTCATTTAATATGCGTGACTGGGTTTATGTGTGGTCCTCTCAGGCTTTTTCAAGAAGATGGCCTCTAAGACATAAAGAGACTCATGGAGGTAAAACCAACTCTCCGGGCGACACTTACTATTCATTTATTTGTCACCAGATGTGTTCACTGATCTCTCTCTTTCTCTTGTGATCTACAGAGATGTGTCTGTCTGGAGACGGGAGCAGTTACAGGGGACGTGTTTCCAAGTCGGCAGCTGGCCACAGATGTCTCAACTGGAGGGGGTTTGAAGGTGCTCTGATGGGAGCTGTGGAGGGACTGGGCTCACATAACTACTGCAGGTACAGAATGCGTCATAAGTCACCCGGCTGGAGAGGTGTCACATGTTTAATATTACTCCTCTGATGTTGCACTGTTTTCCATACCACAACTACTCACCATTACTTACCTTAATATTAATAAAATAACATACAAATGCCATATGCATACTGTTATTGTGAAATCTTTTACATACACATACATATAGTTACATACCATTTTTACATTTATATCATATTGTATACTATTGTGATTTTTTTATTACTTTACATCTATATACAAAGAAGCATACAAACATCCTTATGTAGCATACTAATATACTATATAGTACATACAATTTTTATATTGTATACCATACCTGCTTACAAACTTAGAACCTTCTATTTATGCATATACATCTATTTCAATATCTGCTAAACACACTTCTAATCCTCATGCAATCATCCTGCGCCACTGCACTTTACACCAGTTCGTCCTCCACAAATAATATTCCATCTGTAGTGTAAGATGTATATTATGTACATGTTCTTTGGATTTTGATTTCACTGAAATGTGTTTTATTTTATTTATCTTAAACACTAGGAATCCTGATAAGCACTTGATGCCGTGGTGCCATATCCGAAGAGGAAGGAGGATTGTGAAAGAATTCTGCAACATTCCCAGATGTAAGATGGACACATGAGAAAATCATTAAGATAATGTATGTTTGATATTTTTTTTTCTAATCATATTTATTGTCTACCCCTGAACAGGTTCCAAGCCAGCAGTAACACCTCCACCAGCTGTTGATTCAGGTAGTTTGAACACATTTCTCAACCGTTTCTCTGCGGCGATTGTGATCGTCAGCCTTCACTGACTCATTCCCCCCACACGCAGAGAGGACATGTGGTGAGAGGTCCGAGCGGAGGCGGAACAAAATTGTGGGTGGTTCCTTCACACCCATAGAGTCGAACCCATGGGTGGCTGCTATCTTTTCTAAGGACCGCAAGTTTGTCTGTGGCGGCTCCCTTATTGCACCTTGCTGGGTTCTCACAGCTGCTCACTGCTTTGAAAATGGGTGAGAAAAACACACACACAGACAGATTTCCTCCCCTTTAATTTCCGTACTACAATGGCAATGTGACTCACATGTGTATGCAATATGTTTGTGTAATTGTTCAGCGGAGGGAACACACTCAGTGATCTCTCTGTGCATCTGGGGAAGTCTGCCATCAACGACACAGATCCTGTCAAGGAGCAGAGCTTCACTGTGGAAAAACTCATCGTCCACCAAAAATATAACATGACCAGCTATGACAATGACATCGGTGAGCACAGATATCATTGAGGGTAGGAAAAAGAAAGAGCAGTGTGGGATCTCTGTGTGCAGGGTGCTCAAAGATGTGCTTGTCTTTATCTCCCAGCACTGCTCAAGATAAAAAGCAGTAGTGGAGGATGTGCTGTGAAGTCAGCATCTGCACGGACAGTGTGTGTCCCTCCTGCTCGCACTCAGCTTCCTGCAGGAGCTCAATGCAGCATCGCAGGATATGGAAAGGAGAGCCACCGTAAGAGACCTCTCTTCTTCAGACTCATGACTTTGCTCTGTGCTGCTTCAGTGTTTCTTACGTCTCACACTGTGGTCGTCTGCAGGTGCATGGCACTACTCAAAGATACTGAAACAGGCCGAGGTGAACCTGATCTCCCAGACTGACTGCAAAAGTGAATTGTACTATGGAGGCCGCATCACCAAGAATATGATCTGCGCTGGGAGCCCTGACTGGAGCACTGATGCCTGCGGAGTGAGTGGAAAACACACTTTAATGAATATGTAAAGAATGTTCAAACCTACAGACAAAAGATAAGTGCATGAAGAACATTGTGTAAAAGATCATTTGCAGATTTGCAATGTGTTTGAAGCTCAGTGACCTTTGGCAGCATTAAACTATTATATTATTATAGTATAGTATTTCTTCCTCTTTTTCTAAGGTGTTTCCTCCCTTGTGTTATTTCATTTCACCTTATTGCCACCATTTATCACTCACTCTATACATTTGTGTACATTGATGCTCATCACAAATTTCACTCTTTTCACACTTTTTAGCGTTGATATATATATATAATATATCACATAATGTTTATACACACCAGCAGGGATTGTACGTTTTTCACTCCGTTCTAAGGAATTTCTCACTGTACAGAAGTTCCGGACCATATTATACTCTGCCTATGTGAATAATATGAAATACGAAGAAGATCTGGATCAAAAAAGATAGAGGTATTGCCTGGCCTACAGTTGTACCTGTCAGCCAGGTCTCTGCACCTTGTTAAATGGTGGTTATTTTAAAATGTGCATTATGAATAAACTTTGCCTTGATTCGTACTTACCTGTCTTGTCCTCTCCTCACAGGGGGACTCCGGTGGTCCGTTGGTGTGTGAGTCGGCGGGCCGCATGTTTCTGTTCGGGGTGGTAAGCTGGGGTGAGAACTGTGCCATGAAAAACAAACCCGGTGTCTACACGCAGGTCACCAGGTACAACAGGTGGATGGCAGCAAAAACGGGCCTCTCCGAGTACATGTTGGGAAAAATGTATCCCACAAAATGAAGCTGTGGCAGGAAGATCCCAGTTGGGTGTTAAATGTGTCTATTAAGGAAAAAGGGGCGGCAGCTTTGTGGGAATCAAAATTGATATTAATGTGCAAAGAAAATGGCTTTGTGAAGTGAATTATTGCTGTGACTGTTCTGAGTGAATGTTTTAAAATGTTATTTTGCATATATTTTGCATATTTAATATATTTTTTTTACTGTATGCAAACTTGTTATAATAAGAGTATGTATGAAATACAATTAGAGAACCTTTTACTCTTGAAGAGGGCTGGCCCTGTTGATGAGCACTTTTTTTTAATATAATAAAGGAAAGTTTCTATTACATATGTCCGTCATGTGTTTGTAATAGTACTGCATCACATACACACACACACACACACACACACACACACACACACACACACACACACACACACACACACACACACACTCACACACACACACACACACACACCCACATACACTTCCTTTTTGTTCCTGAGTTGATATTTTATCATTTCAAGAGAGCAGCTACTGGTAGAAGGCATAGGTGTGAGCATGTGACTAACTCACTTTTTCTAGTTTTGACTGCTTATGAGTTAGAATTTAAATTTCTTTAACATACAAAAATGGGAACAAGAACATGTAAGAAAAAGCTATATCAGACCAGCTGGATAACATTAATATTACTGTAGAAATTAAGAGAAAACTGTTGAATGTGGTGTTTTAACAGCGTCCTTCGGTTGAATTGTGACTAAGTTCACCACTGTAGGGCAGTGTTGTGTGAAATAAAATACTTCCAGGAAGCTCATTCTAGTCTCAAGACCGTCACTACATTGGCATAGCAGATTCTTTATACGTTTCTATAAATAACTAAAGGGACATTTTAGGCTTAATGCACATACTCATCTTTATCTTTATTTCCTTTCTCTCGTGCCAGGAATGTTACCTGTACAAAAACTGATATTATTCTCTTTTTTGTCCGTGATTTATCAAAATAGTCCTCCTCCTTGATTTAAGACAGAGAAGGAGAAAGAGTTCAGATCTCTGTGTTCAGAATTACAAATCTTTGAGTCGGTGTTATATGATCTTGACAAAAACAGAGTGAGAAAAGAACAAAGAACAGAAAGACAGATGAATAAAAGAGGAAACACAATCAAGGATCATAGAATTCAAGCCTGTACATTTTTATTGTGTTCACTAAATTCGAATTAGCATGTTAGCATGTGGACAATTGCGAGTTAGCTCCAAGGACAAACACCTGAGGCTGAAGAGAAAATAATGCAGATATTTATCACTGCAATTAAATTTGTTTGTTGAACATGGAACATGAAAGTGTCAAGCAGATTTAATGGCAATTGATCAACTTAATAGATCCTGAGGGTCATATGGATTTGTCCTCTAGGGAACATGAATGTCAGCACTTTGAATCGTTGCTAAGCTTACTGAGAATGGAACACTGTGATGAAGGCTGACATAACCTAAAAGTCCTCGAGGCAGCTATTAATCAGAATTGTTGCTGTTTTATCAGTAAATAACAAAGAATATATATCACTCTTACTTTGGGGCTACAAATACCAGGTATGAGACCACAGATATTTACAACATATGTAGCCAATAGACTGTATATAACCATGCTACCCATGAAAGCTGACCAAAAGTGAAACCAAAGTGTCTCAGTGTTCCACCTGGTGGCTGGCTGGAGGATAGGTCATAAATCAGGCCTCGTCCATGTTAATGAATGGGACATGGACCAAACTACAAAGTCAAATAAACTTTTCTAACAGATGCTTTCTGTCATTTTAGGTATTGAGGTGAAACGTCATGACTGACAACTGAAAACTGACTCTGTGATTGGTCGTGGGCGTGCATTGAGAGGACCTCAACGCTGCTCCAAGAGGGCAGAGTTCGTATATGGTATATTTTGGCTTCATTTCTGGATAGTGTGAGGAAGTGGATATACATCACTTTATGTCCATCTTTACATAAAGTGATGTATATGATGTAGCCTAGTTGCTGTTTCAAAGCACAGTTCTACTCTACAATTACTTCTGTGCAATTTTAAGTAATAGAAGGGACAGTTCATCTGCATGAACTGATGAATCCTGATTTCCACCTCTCTGTATAACATCCCTACCTCCCTCCCACCCCCCGAAAAATAACATGATTAATCATAGTGTGAGGATTAGCTTGCTGCGCTGAGCGACCAAAATCCAGCTGGTCATCACGTCATTATTGAGAGTACGCTTCAGAGCATCTGTAAGCAACCTGCTGCAATGTTTTCTATCAAAGTCTGTTTGGACAAGTCCACATATACAGATACGCAGTTCACAGCAGTCTCTCCCAGTCCCCCTCAATTATTCACAGACACCAGTTTACTTTATAGCTTCTCACAACGACCCTTATATGGGTTGAAGATGCTGAGAGTGTGAGGCTCACTCCTCTTTAAGGACAATTCCTACGAGTGAGGAGAGGAGAGGAGAGGAGAGGAGAGGAGAGGAGAGGAGAGGAGAGGAGAGGAGAGGAGAGGAGAGGAGAGGAGAGGAGAGGAGAGGAGAGGAGAGGAGAGGAGAGGAGAGGAGAGGAGAGGAGAGGAGAGGAGATACCAGGTCTACACCAGTAACCAGGTGGACCTGACTGTCCTGCCTCTGTGGTTTGGGTAAGTGCCTGTAGACTACACCCTCATTAAGGACACGCACTCACACACAAAACAGGGGGGGGTTGGAGAGAGGGGGGGGGGGGGTCCTTTGCTGCTGGCTCTTTCGCCGACAGGACTCTCAGGGGTATAAATACCTGTGTGTTTGCTGCCAAGGTCTCTGGTTTCCCCACTAGTCAGATTCAGGCCTGAGGAGCAGGGGCAACCCTTACCAATAAACACACACACACACACACACACAGACACACACACCAGAGAAGTCAGACTAGTGCAGATAAAGTTAATCAAATCAAATCAAAGTTTATTGTCACATGAACCAATGACAGCGTCATCAGACCAGTGAAGTTCTTGTGACCTGGCAGGCAACATCTACGCAGTAGATGGGCATTACAAGAAAAAATGACATATTCCATATAACATATTCCATATTCCATATTACATATAACATATAACATATAACCTTGTAACATATGACATATAACAGTGCAACAATTTAAATAAAAAATTAGGGCTAGCAGCAGATTACAGGGTGAAGGAGTGAGGAATATTAAATGAAATAATATGAATATATGTCTAGTAAGTAAGTGGTAAATTTAGTTGTATTAGTGGGGGAGCAGAATGTACATGGTAACAGTTCAGTGGGTCAGTGTTGTACAGGATGAATCTGAATGCATCCCTCTAATTCATAGGTATCTAATATAGTAATCTACTTTGCCTTAACTTAATGCAAACCCCAATTTCTAGTGCAACCGGCTGGGTGGGTTTCAAACCAGCGGGACAGCTAATTCCTCAACTAGCTGTCCCGCTAGTTCCTCAAGGATCACTTTAAAGACTGGAGGAACAGTGTGTGTGTGTGTATGTGTTTGTATGTGTTTGTGTGTTTGTGTGTGTGTGTGTGTGTTTTTGTGTGTGTTTGTGTTTGTGTGTGTGTGTGTGTGTGTGTGTGTGTGCAGGACCTTTCAAGACTTCTTCTCCTAGCTGCAGTAGCAGCAGCAGCAGCAAACTGAATCCACAGTCTTTATTTAGACCTGCACATTGAGGCCTGGAGACATGAACCCCTGACCCACCTTTTAATGAACACAGATCAAATATCAGATAAAGGTTGGAAGCTTCATGACAAAAAGGCAGACACCAACCGTTTTCTACCACATTACAGACACAGATGCAGCTCCACGGCCCTGTGTCCTCTGTGGCTCCACACATATGGACATGACCTTAAACGGCTACAGGAGCAGGTTCACATATGTCCTCTCAGTGTTAGATGCTGCACCTTGTGTCCCTTGTAACACATTTACTCCCATGTCCCTTATTTCCCTTTAACTTTGCCCAACACCTTTTTTGGGCCACTCGCATGCATGACGTAATTTGGGAAGAGCTTTCATTTGCATTGTATGTGTGTGCTTGTATGTGTGTGTGCTAGATGCGTGCGTGCAGGGGAAGCGTCAGTGCGCAACAGCACCAACCCGCCTGGCAGCTGTATTGCTTCGCTGTGATTGGGTGGAGGGCGGCGAATTCTCCTGTCACGATTTTGGGTCAATCCCACCGGAGGACACCGACCGTCTGAGCCCAGCCGGGACCGAGGTGCTCAGCGGAGGAAGCGAGGGCTGCACACCGGGAGGAGGAGCTGTCCTCTCAGGGGCTGCTTGGACTCGCGACTCGGGATTTGTCCTCCTGCGGCTGTCGGTGAGCACAGGACCGGAGACGAGCAGGAGATCCTCGGTGCTGGAGCGACCAGCCGCCTTTTCATTTGTCGGAGCTGCGGTGCAAAGTCGTTCACGATGCCGGTGTTCCACACCAAGACCATCGAGAGTATCCTGGAGCCGGTGGCCCAGCAGATCTCCCACCTGGTCATCATGCACGAGGAGGGGGAGGTGGACGGGAAAGCCATCCCGGATCTCACGGTGCCGGTGGCCGCGGTGCAGGCGGCAGTCAGCAACCTTGTCCGGGTGAGTTAGAACCACAGCAGGGCGTCACTGCTCCTCTTCACCCGCTCCAGTCACCCAAACTTCCCAACAGCCCAGAGCCTGGTGTGACATGAATGCTTCTTCTTCCATCAGTGTGATAAATCATGAGAAGAGCAGCTCATCAAAGTGTCTGTTCTGCACAGAGCAGGTCCTTCTCATCCCACTGGCTTCCATTCCCATTAATGGCACTTTCAGTTTGATCTCTGCTCGCCATTAAAATGAGATTAAAGTGTCATAGACCCAGCTGACGATCATGTGTGTTTCATGAGCTCCTGCAGTGTCATCTGTGTGTGTGTGTGTGTTTCACATTATTAGGACAAAACACAAGTCCCCATAACGTAAATCATTCCATTTTAGGTTGAAGGCATGTTTTAAGGTTAGGTTTCCATCAGGTTAGGGTTTGATAGGGATAGGTTGGGATTAGGTTTAGGTTAAGTTAGGTATGGTTAGGTACAGGCTAGGTCTACAATAAGATTCAGGTCAGGGATAGGTTTAGTTTTAGGAAAGCTGTCCAGGAAAATAATGTGAGTCAATGTAATGCCCTCTGAAGTTATGGAGACCCGACTGTGTGTGAGTGTGTGTGTGTGTGTGCGTGTGTGTGTGTGTGTGTGTGTCTATGTTTGCATGTGCAACACAACTTGTTAAACTCTGCTCCCGAATAATAATCAGATGGCTGCTGAGTTCAATGAAGTTTGGCGGGCGGAAGAAACGAGTGGTGACTGAATTAACTGAGTGTCTCTGTCTCTCACACAAGCACACGCACACACACACATGTTCCTGCAGCTTTACTGAACTCACTTGGATTATTTCAGAATTTGCAGTTTGTAGAACAATGCATTTAATAGACTGACTGCATCCATTCATGGTAATAACCTCCACAGAGACTACAGCAACACTCTCTGGACATTCATCAGACTCCCACTTGTCCTCTTCATCCCCCTACACCTCCTCCCTGTTCCTTCTATCCCCTGTCTGCTTTTCCTCTTCTGTCATCTTGACTCTAAATGGTCATTTTGAAAGCTTCACTCAGACACTGATGTGTCCTCTGCATGCACTGACTGGAAAAATCAATACCGCCCACATCATTAATGCTGAGCAGAGGTCAGTGACAAAATGATGCATTTGTGACAGGGCCTCACTCACGCAGCTGACAGGAGGAACAACTTTTATTATGCTTGGATTAGCGAAAGAAGCTGGTTCCATGTTGCTTTGTGTCAAACAGGCGTGATGATGATGAACTGTAGGTTTGTGACAGAGTCAGGGAGGGGCAGTGTGGGGTCATGTCTGGTTTACTCTTTTACAATTTACACATAGGGGCCAATCATGTACAGTTCCTGATTCAGTAAAATAAATATTATTTAATTTTATATATATATATAAATATAAAAAAAGGTAATATTCAATGTTTTTATTACTAGTTTTTTTTCTTTTGCTTTCATTAGTTTTGGTGGTTTTACCTTTAAAAATCTTTGATTGATTTTATGATTGATCATCTCTCTACATTTAAGCTGGAACACATGAATCACACAATGCTGCTCCTCTGGCCACGTTTCCTATTCAAGAAAAAATATTCTTTGAGAACAAGTCTGCTGTGGTTTTCATTTGCAGAACTTTGTGAGTGGATTGTAAAAAACGTTCTTACGTCTAGTGAATTCTGCACCTTTTTTGGTCTGAACTGTTGTCGTATCCAGCTCTGACACAACGCTGCTGCCTCCCTTTGTGACACACAAGCTCATTATGACAAATGATCTCATTAACTGATAATGAAAAGGACCATTCAGTTTCAACTCAAACTCTCTGACGTGTATAGATGGATAAAAAATAAAAAAACCTTAAACGCAATACCTTTTACGCAATATCAAGGACTCAGTGACACTGATTTCCCATTGCTTAGGGCGCACCTCTCCATCCCCCCTTATTCTCTGCTTGTCCTTGTGGAACCATCCGGCTGATCCGTCCAGACAGCGAGCAGAAGGAAGCTAATGGCAGCCTCGGGCGTGTCGCTGGGTGGCGGTTGATGGAGATCTGAGGCTACAGGGCTAAAGACACAGTGACTCTGCGGTGTCAGATATGGAAGGCCTCCCATAGCTGACGGGAAAGGAAAGACAAGTTGAAATGTCTTCCTCTGGCCTCAGCTCTTTTCCTGTTGTGTTCTTGGGTTTACTTCTCCACAGCGATGACACAAGCTGAACATGCAGCTGAAGAGGAGGTGATGGATAGTTGTGTAGTTCGCTGATGGAGGAGTGAGAGTTCAGAAGTGGGTGAAAAGAAGGTGTTGAAGGAGAGAAAAGAAGGTGTTGAAGGAAAGCCCAAAAGGATCTTGGTACAATCAGCAGGGGCTGGTTGCTGGGTAGACAAACTTAATTGGATGTAAAGGAAACCGAACACTGAAATACACACACACACACACACTTGAGAGAAGATATGCTTTATTTTAGAAAGCAGATTCAGTTCTACACTTGCGAAGACATAAGTCAGTACACAGCAACGTGCCACCATCTTGAGTCCCACTGCACACTGATACAATTACACTGTTAACCCGTCCAGGGTGGGATCACTGTAGGGGGTACTTAAAAAATCTAGGTCACTGAGAAACACACACAAGATGGTGATGGTGTCAGTCTCAATCTGTCAGAGGTGGATGCGTTGGGTTGTCACTGATCCACCGACAGATCTCCAAAATGCTGGTTGGTTGGTTTAATAGTGTGAGATTGCTGAAGTTGGGGCTGATGAGAGAGACGCCTTCGTGGTGTTTGAGAAGTTGCGTACTCCTGAGGGAGTCAACACAGACTCTTGAGTGTGCCTGGGTGGAGGAGGGGGAGGAAGGAATAAATAGATTTACCGTTGAGTGAAGTGACTGCGGCCTGAAGGAACAGCAGAAAGAGGAGGAGAGGAGAGCAGCGAGAGACTCCCGACTAAAAACTGTCGAAACAGCATGATGCTGAATGAGGGGTGGAAGAGGAGAGATGTGGAGAAGAGGCGAAACAGCCTCTTGCAGCCGGACGCCATCACCCTGCGAGGGAGGGGAAAGTGTCTCTGCCGTCTCCAGTCCAGACTCTGCCAAGCCTTATTGTTCCACCATCAAGATACTAGCCATCTCTGGGTTGTTCTTATTCACTGGAAGATTCAGGATGACTTCACACATCCTCAGTCTCCCCCAAATCAACTCCTAACCTATATTTTATATAAGCCATAAATTTCAATTATTGGGATTGATAGTGAAACGATTAATTCTAACGGCCAAGGGATTGATGGAAAATGTCACATTTGTTTTTCATTCAGGTTTTTTACGTTAGTTTTTTAAAGAAACAATGATCAAAGTCATTATGTGTGTCTTGAAAGTTCCACTATGAGTTATGGATCAAATAAACTGTACAGTAACCCACTGAAAGTTTCCCCCACAACTAAAATCTTAATTTCCCCTTTTTGTGCCGTTGGGCTTATTGTTTTGATTTTACAAGGTACAGGACCAGAAAACAAGTTTGATCATACTATAAACATGCTCAGTACCACACAGCAAATGGACAAAGTTAGCTGGTAACCATAGTGCAGCATTTGCAGGAAGCCAGATATTCACAACATCGGAGTTGGTGGAGACAAAAACAGAGCTAAAAACTTGGGTGAATGTTTAATTCAATAGAATCATTATTTGCCCGACTGCACTTTTTTTCATCATTCTTTGATTGGACTATAGCTGATTTGAGTTGATACCTGTGGATCTGAAAATGGACCTGACTAATTCTTTTTTGTCAGCTTTGACTGACAGCTGTCAGTTGTCTTTTCAGGCTGTTCAGCCACACACACACACATCCCACAACATCAGCGGGTCTCAGCAAACCACTTACCTTCACATTAATTATGTATCGAATAATCAATTCCAAGTGCTCCTGCTTACAGGAAACTGTGTGATCAGTGACCTGATGTGACTCTGGTGGAGATCCATCAACCCTGTTCTCAGAGCTGCATTCTTCACATTTTCCAGCTGTGAATCTAGCTGTTCTTTTAAAGCAGGAACTTCCTCAAGACACACGGAGGCTCTCAGATATTTGGATCATGTCCCAAGTGTTTGTGAACATTAATTATAAGGTTTCACAGTGACAAAATTAAATCCCTGCAGATTTGCGATAATAGTCTATTTCTCATTTTTTTTCCCAATAATGACATTATTTCAGTCAATGCTCAGAGCAGCATAAAATCTTCAGAAATCGATTTCCTTGCTCTGTTTTAGTGTATGACGAGAGGAAGTCATCGGCAGCATTACTGTCTGTAGTTTCAAAATGGTGGGTCAAATCTGAAGAGAGATCAGACGTGAAGACCAGATCTCAGTGACCTGGTGAAACTGGATTTGTTTGAATGTGTTCTATGATGGCGGCTGCCCGAGTCTCTGGAGCCAGGAAGCCTATTAACTGCCTTTAATCGACGCAGCAGCAAGAGACTGATGTCATCGTTTCACTGTAATTGCATCTTAAGTGTGTGTGTGTGCACTCAAATGTGTGTGTATATGTGGTGTTGTAGGATATATATTGTGTGGGAGGGCTAGAGTCAGGCACTTGTGTATCCCTGCGTTTAGGTGTGAGTGTGTAGTTTTGTTCTCGATGTGCCTTTTATGTTTGTGTCCATTTTATAAGATGTCTAGTGTTCAGTACCGATTTGTTTAGTTTCTTACTGTGCTCCAATGGCCCCGGCCATTAGATAAGATATAGATCATTTAATAATTGAGAGTGTAGCTAATAAAGCCTCAGGGGTTCATACAAATGCATCATCATCATCTCAATAGACAGCAAACACAATCTTGGCAGCAGAGCAAGAATGGCACTTAGTCGAGCCCATACCTCCACCTAGGCCTAACTGTCCATTTATGAAACCACACTTACATTCGTGAGAGGAGATCAGGAACTAAATGACACAAACAAAGACAATTATAAGACAACTTTTGCCCATCAAGGTAAAAAAGTTAATTGGGTCAATGTCAAAGAATAAACACATTTTAAACCAGTTGCATATTTTGCTTTGACAAAATATACATATTTAAAATGTTTCCCATGGGTTGGAAAACTTCATAACTGTTTACATATCTGTGAAGCATGAGTATGAGTTGCATGAAGCCAGACTTACAGAAAAATGTAGTGAATCTTTTATTAGACAATGTAATCATTTTAACATTAATCTATTGAAATACACAAATATATAAAACTAAAATAGTAATAATACAAATTAAAAAAATATTAAATTTAGGGCATCAAATACAGTTGTTTGAAAAACATTGCTGTGAAAGGCTTTTGAAAAATCAGTTCTTCCACTTCGATTAGTGCAGTTAAAACACACAATTTAACTTCACGAGGTCCCAAATGCAGAGTTTGCCTGATTTACTGTGGAGAATTATCCGCAAACATTATCAGCGTTTTTGACTCTGTACTGGTGACGAGTTGGTGTCATCACTACAGGCCGCCTGTCTGTGGCAAGGTGTGGGTCAATTTAGATAAGAACAAACAGCTTTCCTCTGACCTGCCCTCATATACGACAACACAGAGCCCAGTCAACCACAGCCTGAGCTGCTTCGCCTCCAAGCCTGACAAATATGACATGCATGCATGGTTGAAATAGGTGCGAATTGATCCGCACCCGTTAACCCATGCAGACTATTAATAGCGCTCACTCGAATACTATTTCCTGTCTCGCTGCAGCTAATGATATTAAAACAAATGCTTGGTTCTTGTGTGTGCCGCAGGTGGGGAAGGAAACGGTTCAAACCACCGAAGACCAGGTGATGAAGAGAGACATGCCCCCTGCGTTCATTAAGTAAGTGTGTGTGAAGCTGGCTTTACAAGAAGAGGCCCTGCTCCCTCTGTCCTGTCCTGCCCTCCCTTTCTCTCTCTATCACTCACACAAACACCCAGTGACAAAACTCTGGAAATGATCCGATTTATCTCAGCAGACAGAGAACTTGTTGAAAAACGGATTCCGGGAGACTTAATGGTCGGAAACGTGGCTGCGCTCCCAGCTGAAACAAAGGGCCACTTCTGAGGCTGAGTGCGGCTGACTGTCCGGCTGCACCATCAGAACCATGTGGCTGTTTGTTGTTTTCCAGCTTGCATCCAGAGAGCTGACAGGAACTCTGAGTGCTGGCTGAGAGCGACCACTCTGCAATACCTTGACTTTGACATCACGCTGTACTAGCTTGCCTGTGTGTGTATTGTCATTTTGTGAATTTTAGTGCTTTTGTGGTAATATTATCTGTTTTCAGCTTGTTTTTCTCCCTAATTCCCTTTCACACTTCCACTTTTTTTTTTTAAGTTCCAGACCTCAGTCAGATCCACACACTGCTCTCTCACTGCTCGCTCTCAGGACACTACACCATAAATCTGACTCACACGGCTTAGGAGGGGGCATGTGGGAATGTGAACTCGCCTAAATATAGATGAACCAGCAGCCATTGATACCCTGACCAACGGGGGTCAAAAACAGGAGGGACTTGACTTTATTCAAGGGCCCTTAAAATCCATCAACTTCTTCACGCTATAACCTGATCACTGAAGTCTGAGGAACAGTCAATTCAAGAAAGAAAATGAAAGATGAGAACTTTTATCAGCCTCGTTTTGTTTGGAAAATGGAGACATCCTCCCTAGTTGTCATTTTACTACAAATGCACATTTCTATAAATCCCAGATCACCCTTAGTTCACCTTCTTATATGTGCAGACTGAGAAAAATCTCATAAATCTACCCACTTGTCTCATGTATGGCCCTTGAGTCTGACCTCTGACAGCTCTGACAGTCCTGATCTATGTGATTTATTTAGGCGATGCATTCCCTCCGTTGGTAAATGTACACGCTGGTTTTTTTTTTCCGACCGCTCGTCCTAAACCTGCTGTGTGTGGTTTTTTTCAGGGTGGAGAATTCGAGCTCAAAGCTTGTCCAGGCGGCGCAGATGCTAAAGGCAGATCCATACTCTGTTCCTGCACGAGATTACCTGATCGATGGGTCCAGAGGGATACTGTCGGGGACGTCCGACCTGCTGCTCACCTTCGATGAGGCAGAGGTGTGTGTGTGTTTGTGTGTGTGTGTGTGTGTGTGTGCATGCGTGTGTTTGTCTCTTTAGGTTCCATGCCTGTCCCTTGAGAGTCACTTTCACTTCAGAGGTTTGGTATCTTTCAGGGAAATATAGCTTTATATAGCTGCACAGAAGGAAGAGGAACTCGGCTTGAAGAAAGTCTGTAATGGAGTCTTGGATGCAGCCAGATCTAATCACCGAGATCAAATGACTTCCCTCTGTAATAACTCAAGAGCGTGTGTGTGTGTGCATGTGGATTGTTCTGCTTATATTGTATGTGAGGATAGGGCCCTTACTAGCTTGCAATGTGTGCGTGTAGATCTGTCAGTGGGTTTGTGTGTGTGTGTGTGTGTGTGTGTGTGTGTGCGTAAGTGAAATCACATTGGACACGTGATAATGCTCATGTCTCATCACTAGCCACATTTTCTTTAAAGAGCAACTTCTCACAGTCACAAGACGTGCATCACAAGACTGTACACACAACACACACACACACACACACACACACACACACACACACACACACACACACACACACATACACACACACACACCACACAAATTACAGGGTTTTTCAACACTTTAAAAAATTAACCTTACACGCAAACTGAATTTTGCTGTTTGATTAAGCAATTTGTCTCTTATCACCATTATCACTTCATTATCAGCCAATGTTTTTACGTCTGTATTCATGATTTTTCTGGCTGTGATGTAATGCCTCTATTGTGTTGTAGGTGCGCAAGATCATCAGAGTATGTAAAGGAATCCTGGAGTATCTGACTGTAGCTGAGGTGGTGGAGACCATGGAGGACCTCATCACTTACACCAAGAACCTGGGTCCAGGTCAGCAAGAGAAACTTATCGATAAAGAAAGAAAGAAAGAATGAGAGATGTTGCTTTAAAGCTGCAACTCAATGACAACAAGTCCATGTGTATATTTCTGCTGTTTAGAATTCTTCAGAGTCTTACAGGAAGAGCCCCCAAGTTTTTTTTAACATAAAGATTTTTTGATTTCCATAATTTGCGATGTTGCAAAAAGAATTCGATTTTCAAAAACGGTAAACATAAAGCATTTTTGGAAAATGGTAATGTTTTGCTGCTACCAATCTAATTGATTCATAAATGTCCTTATAATACATATTGAAATCTCAATTAGGTTTCAGCCAGCTGTCAATATCCTGGGCTATTTCAATACATTTGCAATACATTTGCAATTATATTGGGGCCAGCTTTGGATAAGCATTATATTTGTTAACATCAACAACAAATGCATCAAGGATTTATATCTTTATTATAATTCTTATAAATGCACGAAACTGTATAAATAATTGTCTTAACTTAGTTTAAAAGATCACTACTACATCACGCTCTTTGGCATTAGTGGAGATGTTGACATAAAGCCACTTCCATGAACTGTGCAGTCGACCTTTATGTTAATCAATAGTCTTGGTTAAAGGTTTGTCTCTGATGGAGAAAAACTAAAAGATCTACTGTCTACTGCTCCTCTGACACTAAGATGCTCTGATTAAGGATCAGAGACTTTTCACTGGCATGAGAACAGCAGCATCAACAGGCTATTTATCATCAGAGGTCAATTGTGTTGTCGGTGCACTGCAGCATAATGAGCCCGAGGAAAACTGATGCCAAGGTTTTCTCGCACTTGACTGATGCCGTCATTGGGCAGGTTCAGTCACTCATGAAGTAATGATGTTTGGACGTGTTGGAGCTTTAGTTGATTGGTGAAAACACTGAGGGACACCTCTGATTGTTCAGGTGAAGTTAAAGCTGTGATGCTATCGCCAAACTCATTACCGTTGTGTGCGTTCTACCTGCTGGTTGGTTTGATAATGACAACCTCTAACTCTCACAGGACAATGCGCACTGTACTAGTTTCTCCCTCTCTTTCCTCAGGGATGACCAAAATGTCAAAGATGATTGAGGAGAGGCAGCAGGAGCTGACGCACCAAGAACACAGACAGATGCTGGTCAACTCCATGAGCACTGTCAAAGAGCTGCTGCCTGTTCTCATATCAGGTGTGTACGTGAGTGTGTGTGTCCGTGTGCGTGCATGCGTCTATGGCAATGCAGTTCACTGAGCATCCAACAGTTGTTATAGCAACCCTCATAATTACAGTCATTAGTTAGCGGGGATGTCAGACTGACTAGACACACACACACACACACACACACACACACACAGACAAACACACGCACACACACACACACACACACACACACACACACACACATATCCACCACTGGCAGCTCTACTATCGAATGTCATACTGTATCTGCACCAGAACACAGACACACGGTTAAAGCTTCTGTTACAGCCTCTGTGCTGTGCATTCAAATATCAGTGTTCATTGTGGATGTAATGTCAAACGTTTGGACCTGTGGTTTGGCAATGCATGAGCCATTTTACAATTTAAGATGGCTTTAATCAGTATTTTTATATATAACAATGGATCACATGGTTACCACTCCTAACTGTGGTGTCACACAAAGCTTTAAAGAGTTTTTCCGCACATTGTTTTGGTTTAAAGGAATATGACTTTAGTGGCTAGTAAATTAGCAACCAAGTGGAAATCATAGTGGAATATTTCATTACCTCATTTCCCTCAAGTGCTGGTGGAGACCAAAAACAGAGCTTAAAGAGACTGAATATTGGACTTCACATTCATCAAACAAAATTAATATTAATGAACTTTGGCAGATGTTCGGTGGGGAAAGAAATTTGTCAAATAATTTTTTATATGCTACCCTTCAGGTGGCCAAAAATATAGGCTAATACAGCCAGAAGTCGATTTTATTTGCTCCTATCCGACTATAATCATTCAAACTCATGTTTCCGTCCTCAGCTATAAAGATCTTTGTCTCAACAAAGACCAGTCGAGGTGCCGGCGTGGAGGAGGCGGAGAGGAACAGAAAGTTCACATTTGAAAAGATGAGCGCTGAAATCATCGAGATTATAAGAGTGCTACAGCTCACCACGTGGGATGAAGACGCCTGGGCCAACAAGGTATGTTCTGTGCTGCATATGGGGACTATTCAATTTCCTCATTTTATACCCTAAACTCTCCACATACCTGAATCAAATTCGGCCCCTTTTGCTTTGGAGTGCCTGTTCAAACACACATTTATCCACACAATCCACAAATCGCTCTCTGCTGCAAAGAGCATCACTACAAAAAATCACTCTTTACTTTGTCTCCACTTTTCTTTTGGCTCGATAGTATAACTCCTGGTTTTTCTTTTTCCTTTTCTTTCTTTACCTTTCTCGTCCATTCTTTTCCTCCCTGTAGAAGGTAAGCCTGTTTCTCTGCCCCTCTGCAGTTTCCAGCATGCGAGTGTGTATTTATTCATATATCTGTGTATGAGATCCAGAAAGGGAAATACTGTACAACCCCATGCTGACATATATACTGTATGTATGTATATATCTGTCATGCTGGTATCAAACAGTAAGTACGTGTTGTGTTCAGTCCGCTCACTGTTAGCTTGTGTGATGACGTACAGTACGCGTGCTTCATCACTGTATTACTACATGTGCATATGTTTGTCTCTTGATGTCCATTTGAGTCAAATGGCATGAGATGACAGTTATTAACAAATGTATTATGAGTTTCAATGATGGCATTTGTTTCCCGTGCTGCTCATGTTTATGGTGTGATACAGTCATTGATAACAAATTGAGAAAACTTTTAAATCAGAGTGAAATGCTATGGAAGTATTTTGGGAACATATGTTACAGATAGTGGGATGTTTTACCGGTGAAGATAAGATCTGATTGACTAGTCGAACCTGTAACCCTGCATGTTTTCTATGTGAGACACTGGCGTGTGTGTGCGTGCGTCCATGCTTGCGTGCGTGTGTGTGTGTGTGTGTGTGTGTGATTGTGTATGTGTGTGTGTGTGTGTGTGTGTGTGTGTGTGCTGTGGACAATTGACAGTACTGCATACTCTTTTTGTTTGAGCATCAAGTGTGACTGTCCTCTGCTCTGGTTATGAATTATGGAAGTAAACTGCTTGCTGTTCAGACACATCCATAATAGATGAGCTGTATTGAACGGTTCCACTTAAGTGGATCATTCTCCTCTGAGCTGGAAAAAAGGCTTTTTTTCTCCATCTGGTGTAGAAATATGTGTTTGTGGCATCTTAACTGTGAGATTGTTGTCCTTTCTATATAATTCTAATTTTCCACTTAATTATAAATAACAATATATTTTTTATCAACTAATCAGTTTATAGGTCCGTGTATACAGGTCCCACTTTACAATACAATATAAATAATGCTGTTAATCATGATTTTATGCCTCATGAATAAATAATTTAGTGCAGCATTAGAGATTAATATAAATGAATGATAATGAAAGTAGACTGTGTTCCAATTTAAGTCATAATTAAGTCATAAATTGAGCAGCAATGCTTTTTGAACAGTAATCATTTATCAATACCCATTATGCACTTTTAAATAGTCACCAAGGTTGGAGCTGTAAATGTTTTTAAATAATAATTAAAATAGTAATGATTAAACTACTTTACATACAAATTAGAGGTCATTTTTTTATATTCCTGTCAACCCAAAGATCAAAACCAACAGGTTTTACTTGTCTACCCAGAAACTGCTTTATCTTCTAAATGGAAGCTTATCAACAGCTCTGTAATTGCCTTTGCCAAGGAAGTTTGAATTCTACAAAAAACATTTGACAGATTACAGCAAAATGGGTCAGGGAAGAACCTTCGGTGCAGATCCAGAATTTTTTTATAGGGTATTATTGTACATATTTGTTTATTTATCAGAAAATAATTCATCTATCTTAATTTTTCTATCCAGCATGTTCTGAAGACTGAAATTTATGAGCAGTTTCGTATAAAAATCTGGATCCAATAAAATGACTGTGGTTTCATAAAGGGACTGTTGGACCTTTGCGCCCCTTCTAGTTTATGTTGAATCAATCTCATCTCCAGAGAAAACCTACAGCTCATGTCTGTGACTCAATTTTCTAAGATTTATATCCCCAGTTAGACTGAATGGAATCAGGGCTGAGAGCTACAGGCAGGACAGAGCAGTTGGAAGCAATAGACACACCATCTGTAAATGGGATTTGTTGACACTAAGCAAAATATACAATAATATCAGCTTATTCTTCAATTAAGGCTCATAACCTATTCATCCAGTTTATTTTAGAACATTATTGTTAAAAAAGTCATGAACCTGTGATTGATTTAATACCCACTCACCCACTCACACAATGCTGTGTTTTCTCTCTACCTCAGGATATGGAGGCTATGAAGAGATCTCTTGCTTTGATCGAGTCTAAGATGGCACTAGCTCATAGTTGGCTCAAAGACCCTCATGGACAGCCAGGTAACTGTGGGGGAGTTTTTTCCTCATGCTAAAAATTTCAATCAACTCTTCGGATGTCACATCACAGTCTCATCCTTCTGTGCCTTGCCATCCCCAGGTGGCCACGGCGAGGTCGCCCTGCGTGTGATACTGGACGAAGCTGGTAAGGTGGGAGAGCTGTGTGCCGGGAAGGAGAGGAAAGATATTCTTGTAACTACCAAGGCTCTGGGACAAATGACCGACCAGGTCGCAGATCTACGAGCCAGGTTTGTATGAGGGAATTTTAATGAACCCAGTGCAAACATATTATATCTTGTCATCACGTCACATGTTAATTGTTTGTGTGCAGAGGCCAGGGCCAGACCCCCGGGTGCATGCAGCGTGCCGGCCAGTGCTTGCAGGGCTTAGACTTGTTATTTGGCAAAGTGGACGGAGCTTCCCGCAGACTGGAGGCTCTCATCAACGCCAAGCAGGCCATCGCCAGGAGGCTGGACGCAGCACAGGTCAGACAAAGCAGCAACCCAGTCATCCATATTAACCTTCCCCCAGGTGAATCATATCTACTCCATGCATTGTCCTATTTCTGCCTCATGTTTTGGTTTAGTTTTATATTTCCAGCAAGTGGGGGAGTAATTCCATAAATGACTGTGGATTTGAGAAACTGCTTATAACATTCAACATTTAGTGAACTCGTCTCATTGTTGAGGCTCTCCTGTGGTGTTTTTGTGCAGATTTATGTTGCATATTTCATTAGAAAAGAACTTCTTATATGTGTGTTTCCTTAGGCCTGGCTGGCTGATCCTAACGGAGGTCCCGAGGGGGAGGAGAACATCCGAGCGCTGCTTGCAGAGGCCAAACGCATCGCTGACCTGTGCGAAGATCCCAAAGAGAGGGACGACATCCTGCGCTCCATCAGTGAGATCGCCGGACTCACCGCCAAACTCGTGGAGCTCCGCAAACAGTACGCTGTCCCTGCTCCGACACACGCACGCCTAATATTGTCTTGTGATGACTATAAGTAACTCCTAGACACTCTTTTTTTCCAGAATCAAACTTCAGCCTCATGTCACCAGTAGATGGCATATTTTACCTGCCTGGAAATTATGTTGTTGCCTGTCAACCTTGGGCATCAGTCCAAGCATAAGGTCTTTAACTTTTTGAATATGGTGTGGAACCGATGGGGCCGTGGTGGTGATGTGGTGGGTCGGTTTGAGGAATCATATTTACGAGACCTTAAGAGAAAATAGCACTTTCTTCAAGGTTCATGCCACTAAAATAAGTTTCAGTTTGGGTTTGTGACAGTATGAGTATAATACATTTACTGCAGTGCAGAGATTCATACCAAGATGAGTCACCACCAGGGACATATTTTATGTTCTGCACCTCCACTGCATGTATTGCCCATAAAAGGAAACCAGAGAAACCCAGCTGTTGACCACATCCTCACCACAACTTTCTATGTAGTTATATTTCCTTTCTTGTATTAAGCTAAAACTGCCCTATAAGGGCTTGCACTGTACCTAGGGGTTATATACGACGTCAGAAATAGTAGATGGCAATATGACAGTAAAAAAAAACTCATTATACACAAACAATTAAGTTGACAAAAGATGGAGAAGTGGCATTAGCCTTCGAAGGTGTTATTTTCCTTTAAGAACAGTGTCTAACAGGGAATTGGTGAATTTCAGGCTGAAAATCGGTATTGTATTTGTTCTTTTAATCATCTCTGTCTGTCACTGTCTCAGGGGCAAAGGTGACAGTCCGGAGGCCCGTGCACTGGCAAAGCAGATTGGTTCGGCGCTAATGAACCTGCAGTCGAAAACCAACCGTGCCGTGGCAAACATGAGGCCTGCAAAGCCCGCCGTCACCTTGGAGGGAAAGATGGAGCAGGCCCTCCGCTGGGCGAACAACCCCGGGGTGGACGACAGAGGAGTAGGTGAGTGCGGTCGGATGACGCCTCTGGGGAAGGATGAGGTAGTAGTTTGGTTTTAAAAATAAATAATCTGACCTTCTACGCCTCCCGTCGGCCTCCTGCATGTGAACGATGGAGGGGGTGTGTGGGCGGTTATGGCAGCGATTAGACATCAGATACGGTGTCTTGAAGGATGCAAAGCGTTTTTTGAGTCATTCAGGAAACGGTTCTGAATGAGCGACAGAAATGGCCGTGCTGCAAACTGATGTCGCTTCCTTTCCCCGAGCATTAATCACCCACTGACTAACTTGACTTGTATTGTTTGTTTTCGCGTGCTGGTGTATCCCCGTTTTGTCATCTGTCTTTTTCCTATTTCCTCCCATGCTTCCCTATGGAAGCAGAGTGTGAGAGGCTGCAGTGGATCACAGGTACCTGCCTGCTGTATGCTTTCTGTGAAGATATAAACGAATTATATAGAAATCAATGAGGTCAGCATGTGACACTTAACACCGCAACGTCTAATTTACAAGAAAACATATGTATTTCAAGAAAAGAGAAGTCTTGAGTCATTTCTCATCCTTTGTCTTTCAGTTCCTGTGAATGCTCCATTTGCATAAAAGCACCTGTAATTTATGTATCTGGGGTTTTATGATTGATTCTGCCTTATCTCTCTCCCCAGGTCAGGCAGCGATCAGAGGAATGGTTGGAGAAGGGAGGAGGTTGGCAGGAGGCTTGTTAGGCCCGTATCGACAGGACATGATTGGACGCTGCGACCGAACAGAGGCCCTGATGGGATCTCTGGCAGAAATGGCGGCCAGAGGAGAGGCAGAGGCTCCTCACGCACGAGCCACAGCCGCGCAGCTGCAGGAAAGCCTCAAGGTAGCTCACGGACACACACATCATTTTTATTTATAATAAGAAATGAATGCTGTGCAACCAAATTACCTCTGTGGGCATTTTAGTTTATATTGAAGATCCCTATATTTCTGAGTATTAGTTTAAATCTTAACGATTCACACCACATGTATAATATTTCCATGTCATCAAATGCTGCAGTCATGAAAAACATGACAAAAACAAGTATTGGTGCAGAGCTCCCCCTTGTGGCCTGATACGACACCCTCTGCTCCCACCAGGACCTGAGGCAGCACATGCAGCAGGTGATGACCCAGGAGGTGTCCGATGTTTACAGTGACACCACCACCCCTATCAAGCTGCTGGCTGTGGCTGCAACTGCTCCAGCTGATGCCCCAAACAGGGAGGAGGTCAGTAGCACAGAGAAATATGTGAACATGGTTACAGCAAATAAACCTCATTTCTACTGAATCTGCACAATCCAGATGTTGAGCGTGCAACGTCTGATGATATATACATTTGTGTTGGCGACAGGTTTTCGACGAGCGTGCAGGGAACTTCGAGGCCCACGCAGGTCGGCTGGGGGCGACTGCCGAGAAGGCTGCTGCCGTGGGAACAGCCAATAAGACGACAGTAGAGGGGATTCATGCTGCTGTGAAACATGCCAGGGACCTCACGCCACAGGTGCTCCTGTTTGCTCTAGAGTCCATGATATACTGTAGCACCGACACTGGTGAAACACAAAGCTGTTAGAGTCCGTCCCATGCTGAGGTTAACATGTTTGTGAATGTACCAGGTGACCTCGGCTGCTCGGATCCTGTTGAAGAATCCTGGAAACAAAGCAGCGTACGAGCACTTTGACACCATGAAGAACCAGTGGATTGACAACGTGGAGAGACTCACTGGTGAGAAGCTTCTCAACACTTCTTGTGTTTCAGTAATTATTGACAATCTCACATTTTGAACATATAGATCTCCCAATCTACAGCTGGGATTACAGAGGTTAATCCTAGTGTATGTGTGTGTGTGTGTGGCGTCAGGTCTGGTGGACGAGGCCATCGACACCAAATCTCTCCTAGACGCTTCCGAGGAGGCGATAAAGAAAGACATCGACAAGTGCCGAGTTGCCATGGCAAATGTTCAGCCCCAAATGCTTGTTGCCGGGGCAACAAGCATAGCAAGACGCGCTAACCGGGTCCTGTTGGTGGCAAAGAAGGAAGTGGAGAACTCTGAAGACCCGCGCTTCAGAGACACGGTGAAACATGCGTCAGACATCCTCTCACATACAATCTCCCCCATGGTGATGGACGCCAAGGCGGTGGCTGGAAACATTCAAGACAAAGGTAAAGGAATACACCACGAATCACATGTTCAATATACTGTTCTGTGTGAGAAGGAAACACAGTGTACATTCTCTTCTATGCAGCTCTGCAGAAGGCCTACCTGGACTCATGTCTGAGGATCCTGGGTGCCGTAGGAAAAGTTAGAGAAGCTTTCCAACCTCAGGAGCTTGATTTCCCTCCTCCTCCTCCTGACCTGGACCAGCTCCATGTAAACACACATACACACACACACACGCACACACAGGCTGTTGGTTTATTTTACCAGTGCAGTCATTCAAATCTGTTGCGATTTATATACGTTGAGTTTTTAGGTTTTACACCTTGAATCGAATTTCCAGTCTTTAAATGTAATAGTCTCTTTATATAGAGTAAAAGTATTTCGAAGTATTATTATGTCATTAGTGTTTGCATCGAGTTCAGATTGAAAACATTTACATTTAATAGCAATATAATAATGATAATCAATTATAATGTAACATTACACTTAATTTCTATAGCATAGTTCATGCAATAAATGCAGCATAAAGGCAAATAATCCAAATCTATAGTAATTCATAGCATATGTACTAAAATAAATAAATCTAATTCAATTTAAAGGGCAACGAATGGTTAAAGAAAACTGTGTCTTGAGATTTTGTCTAGCGTTCCACTGTGTCAGGGTGTGATTCATGACGGATGACTTTTGGTTCTGACCTCAGGAACATTCAGGAGGATTTAGCTGGAGGAGCAAAGGAGGCTACCAGGCAAATACGTCATAGTTATGTCAGAAAAAAAAAAAAACTTTTCAGGGATTTAAAAGCTGATAAAACACCTTAAAATGAATTAGGATTAATGTAAGCTTCTATAGTCACATGTAATGCACAGAACAGAAGAGTGATACAGCCCAGTGTGCTGTTGATAAAAGTTCTGTCTGTGGAGAGAAAAAGACTCTGAAACTACATTTCCAATGCAACACTCATAAACCAGTTCAGGGTTGAGAATAACGTGACTGTTATCAACCTGTTCCTTTGTGTTCAGTGCAGCTTCTCAGTCAACTGGGGTTAAACCAATTCTACACGCTGTCACATGTTTCATCACAAGGTCTATTGTGCAGTTTTTATCAAATGTAGCATCTTTCAAACTATTCTGGATCAGTAGTTTTGTCTCCCATGACCCTCTTTGCTCTTCAATACATATTTGTACATAATGTGTGTGTTTGTGTTTATTTTCCAGGTCAGTGATGAGCAGGCGCCACCCAAGCCCCCGTTGCCAGAGGGCGAGGTGCCGCCGCCACGACCCCCTCCCCCAGAAGAGAGGGACGAGGAGTTCCCTGAGCCAAAGGTCGGGGAGGTGCTCAGCGAGCCCATGATGGTGGCGGCCAGGCAGCTGCATGACGAGGCGCGCAAGTGGTCCAGCAAGGTCAGTTCACACAAACGTTCAAAGGAATATAACAGTCTGCACAATCATCCCATTAAAAGCCAATCATTTCAAAATCTGATATTCAGATTCATACAGTTCTGGGTAGAATAAGTTGGCTGGTTTCGTGATAAATCCATATTTCATATTAGCGCACGTGTTTTGGATGATCTAAAGGTTTAAATTAAAAACAAAAAATTCCACCATGGAGATCACATGTTTTTGTTTTTAGCCCATTGACATTGATGTCTGCCTTTGTCACCAAACGCAATGTTGACGTGTTCATCTGCATTTTCATACTTTGTTTTCTTAGTTGTTGTTGTTTCATTTTTGTATCTGTATCGTGTTTGAAACATCATCAACACATCCACTGGCTCACTGTAAATCTCCTGCTGTGTTCTCACATGGGCTCATGCAGACATTCTCCGGAGTTTTATATTTGGCGACTGGCCGGAGCCTTTCACTGAGACTTCTGCGTTTTCACGTACAACCCCTCTGGAGAATGTCAGGAGATTATCCGGGGGGTTCAGTTCAGCACTTCTCACATACTGGGAATATCCTGAAACCAAGTTTTAGTTTCTGAAATCATGTGAACCTGAAATGTGGAGATGAGTGGCTTTATCCCTTCTTCAAGAGGAAACTGTAATCTGTTCAAAGGTTTCGAAAACATAAGGAGAAGCACATTATGTTTAAAGTAGACCTTACTTGCTAATCTTTTATCCATATTATGTCTATGTTTCTTCTATGTGTGTGTGTGTGTGTGTGTGTGTGTGTCCAAATGTTTCTGTGTGGAGGAGCTGTGTGAAGGAACAGTTATGTTGTGTATGTATATAACCAGTGATTATCCAGGAAAAATGTCCGGTTGCTCTCTTTTCTCTGAGAAGCTTGTCACCGTTTCCCCCTCTGTCGCTCTCATGACAGTTTCTCCTCACCTGTTTTATGGTCCGTGCATCAGAGGTGTCGCTGGAAACCAGGCACAAGAAATGTCTTATAATAAGCACTGCACATTGTTCCCCATCACACTCCTAAAAGGAACCTGCCCACTGGTTTGGTTACAGTTAGACCCAGTTTGACTGTGCAAATGCTTTACAAACCACAGCCTCAGACTCAGGCACATCGACCCCCTGCTGCCGGCTCCTCTCTCTTCTTTCTTTCTTTGCCCTGCACTGAACATCTCTGCCTGAGCGTTCAGTTTCACCCCCCCCCCCCCCCCCCCCCCGCTCCTTTACAGCCTTCGCATCTGCTCCTCCTTTGTTCTTCTGTTCTTCCATCCAGTGCCTCGCATACTGTACTAAATGCTTCCTTCCCTCCTCCCGTCCCTGGCTCTCCCTCTCCCCCTTCTTCTCCTCCGCGTTCCTCCTTTCCCCCTCCTCCCTCTCCTTCCTTTTCCATCCCAAATCGACCCTACTCCTCCAACCACCCCTGCCCCTGCACGCCCAGCCTGAGGATGAGGAGGTGGTAGAGGAGAGGGAGGTAGATGATGACGATGAGTTTACTGATGGTGAGGATGACTATGAGCCAGAGCTGCTGATGATGCCCTCCAACCAGCCTGTCAATCAACCCATGCTGGCAGCCGCCCAGGCTCTCCACCAGGAGGCGCGCAAATGGTCCAGCAAGGTCTGCGCACGCACATGCACATGAGTGCTCACACAACCAGATGTGGCTCAGATGTTTTTTTGTAAATGGCGTCAGCTGTTTGGAGCTGCACATGCACACATCCACGCATGAAAACACACAAGAAAACACCCTGCAGGACAAACCAACACCCTCTGGAGCACGAGCTGACAGTCACAGCATCTGCTCTGCATCTGTCACCACGGAGAGCAGCTGTCGTTGCCTCAAACTCAAACACACGGTTGTGCTGATGCTAATGCTCAGGTTGCACTAATAGGTCGAGGGTTGTCGGAATGGCAGGTTTGTTTGTTTGTTTGCACCACTTAGTATAAACTGCTTCTCGCCTCACAAGTCCCTCCCCCTGTGTTCACGACTAGGTAAAATGGTTTTCGCTGTTTTCGCTGTTGTCAGTCACTCGTTGTCTGACTAACCTGTGAAGCCAAGGATGGCAGTTTCCCCAAAGACCTGTGGGTGACGTATCTTTGCCATTTAGACTGCCTGCTCAGCCAGCATGAGGCCTGCTCCTGCTTCCTGGAGCCCCAGGGTGTGTACTGATTCCCTCCGGCTCTGTGAAGGTCACCTCACGGGTTCTAACCTCTGTGATGAAGGGGAGATCACAGTTTCCTCCCAACTACAATGGTTCTAAATTTCAGATTTATCTTCCTCCATTGGGGTTGAGGAATATGTGCTCACGTGCCCTGACACTGCATGCAGCCTTCTCATTAACACGCTTGAAGACTTTGTGCCGTTTTTTTGCTTTTGTATTTCAAATTCATTCAGCAGCATTCGTCTCTAATATCCCACATTTGGATTCTCATCGGAAAAATGTGTGGAATCATGACCCACACAAAATGCTCCTCTTGCATTCCTATCTCGCATCCATTATGGTGCTCACAGCCCTGACTGCTTCCTCGTCCTCCTGCTTCTTCACAGGGTAACGATATCATCGCGGCGGCCAAGCGCATGGCTCTGCTGATGGCAGAAATGTCCCGGCTGGTGCGCGGCGGGAGCGGGAACAAGCGGGCGATGATTCAGTGTGCCAAGGACATCGCCAAGGCCTCGGATGAGGTGACGAGACTGGCTAAGGAGGTGGCCAAGCAGTGCACCGACAGACGCATCAGGACCAACCTGCTGCAGGTAAGAACACACAAAACAAAACGCACAATGAACAGTCTTGTGTGTCTCGTCCAGAAGATGCTTTACATATTTCTCTGCTTCCGCAGGTGTGTGAGCGCATCCCGACCATCAGCACGCAGTTGAAGATCCTCTCCACCGTAAAAGCCACCATGCTGGGACGGACAAACATCAGTGAAGAGGAGTCAGAGCAGGTAAAACTGGACTTATACCAGAATTTATCACACAATTTATTCCAAATTATCTGCGATATCAACTTAGAACTTAGAGCGAATAAGAAGTATGTCAAATAAATCTATATAATTCTGTTCTTGGTTGAGGTAACTGTATCAAAACCCAGTTTTGCTGAGAGATCAATAGTATTTCTGATTCTGAAATTCACAAACAAAACCATTCATAACTTTTAGCTTTTTCTCTGATGTTACAGCGGCTTTGACCTTTGATGAACTGGTATTTAGTTGGAGACCTACAGTTACTTTAGTGACTGAATTACTGAACGAATTCCTTAGTGACACTGATGACGAAAATATTCTATTAATTGTCGTCAGGTCATGGCCGATTCCTAATCTGTCAGTATCACATACTGATTCAGCATATTGTGTGTATCTCAGTGCATCTCTAATAACTTTTGGTAGTGAAAAAGTACATTTATTTAAGCTTTTTCATTTAAATACTGTAGTTGCTAAAGGCTTAATAAAAAATCAGGAGGTCATTCAATCCAAAATTTAACGAAAAAGCTAAGAGAAAAGTTCAAATACAAATTTAAGAAGCAAAACATTAAGTTTTTTTACATGAATGTGTTGATATTTAGTGTTTTTGTTTGTTTATTTTTGTTTAGTTAATACAAATTGTAATCTGAATTCTTCTTCCAATACTTACATTTTTACCAACCTCTGTTATTAATTTATCAACTGCTTCACCCAATGTTTCCCCGACCAGGCCACAGAGATGTTGGTCCACAATGCCCAGAATCTGATGCAGTCAGTGAAGGAGACCGTCAGGGAAGCAGAAGCCGCCTCCATCAAGATCCGCACGGACTCAGGATGCACCCTCCGATGGGTGCGCAAGACCCCTTGGTACCAATAAACAAACCTGGTCACTGAAAACACAGCGACAGCACACACCTCATGTCGGAGTCATGACGTGCACACCTATCGTGTGCGTTAGATCCGGTACCGAGCAGGTTTCATTCACCAGAGTGAATTCAGCTTTGCTCTCCACTTCCCTTTATCTGTAACTTTTTAATATATATTTTTATGGTATGTTGTGTTATGAGAGTCTATCCAAATCCCAAGTATATATATTTTTTGCATGAAAGTTTTTTTCTATTTTATAAAAGTAGATTATGACATTAAGATATTATCTCCTAGAAGAAATAAAATGTTCACTCAGTGTTATGTTTTCTTTCAGGGAGTTTCTTATTGTCTATTGTATATACACTAATTATTTGTTTTATGGACTCAGCGATGAGTTTGTCACTAGAGTGTGAAGTAATGTGGGAGCTGATGACGGGCTCTCCACTCTTCATGTTTACTTTTAGTAATAACTCTATTCTTAACTGTGGATTTTAAGGTGACACGCCCTCACTGCTGTCCAGTGAAGCGTCTGTACGCAAACAACTAAAAGTTATTCTGGATCAAAGTGTTTGACAGCTTGTAGGCCAAAGCTGCAGTTTCTAAAACAATAGTACAGTAGTAAACAGTAGTAAAACAAATTGTTGATTGCAGGAAGGTTGATTCTTAGACATGAGGTTTTCTCAGTGGTAGTATGAGTGACAGTAAAGCAAAAGTTAGTTCAGGTGTTTTTATGTGTTTTGAGTTGTTTTAATTTCTGTCACAGTGAACAATACCAAAGGTTTTTATTTTCGCACTGTATAAGCTCCAGGTTTTTAAAAACAACAACACAGACCCTTTTTATTTAGGGAATTGGAGGACTTTTTGTGTTTGATTTTTTTGCCAAATACAAGAGAGAACGCTTTCTCCTGCTTTGCATTTTGTAACCAATTGTATTGTCTTGTTTCTGCACTATCTCTATAACAGTTGAACTGTTGGGATTTCTTTTCCAAAATGAATCAAAATCAATGATTTTAAACCTTTTAGACTTTTCTCCTAAGTAGTCTCAATCTGAATAACTTTAATTTTAGCGCAGATTTTCTAGGCAACCCAGGTGGTTTGAGAACAAAAACAACCTTTTAATGTGAAATCAGACAGTGATTTTGTTTTTTTTGTCTGTTTTTTATAGGTTTAAATTTAAATAACTCTTATAAAGGTGTTTTTGTCTGGAATACCTACACAGCTGTTTAAAAGCTTCATCACAGGAAACTCCTCAATATTAGGTGGAACCAGATTGTTATTCCCTAAACAGTATTTATTTTTTACAATGGCAACTTTAACTGTTAAATGGAGAGTTTGTACGTGTGCCTGTGTGTAAGCGGCTTCACTTCGACAGTACAAGTGAGCCGTCCATGTGATGGAGAGCTCTGAATAGCAGCACAGAATGTACGCCGCGTCTTTATTTTTGATTTGGGCCTACTGAGCATGTAGCAGTCACATGACCCTTCACTGAGAGCGACAGGGTGTAGTTCTTTGTGTACCTGATGTGTCCATCCACACACTGAATGTATTCTGATACAGCTTCTAGCCCTGCCAACACATCTGCTGTGCCTTGGAAGAATAAAAGATAAGAATTATGCTTTGGGAGTTGGCCTCTTGATTCACTGCTGTCAGCACGTAAACACATGACTCCATGTCCTGAGAGTTGAATCAAAGTATTCAGTGTTTTTTACAAGTTGACCTAAGTCATTTCAGCATACTAATACTAAAGCAGGTATACTGTTAGGCATGTCAAGTTAATATAATTCAGCATGTCTGCATGCTAATTGGTGCTAAATGGCACTAGAGGCAAAGTGCAGCCGAGACTAATGAGGTAATTTTTCAAATATTTAGACACAAACTGAAATATTGGTGGGTGCCGGCCCCCTTTTATCCCCTTAACGTTTTTTTGAAACTCTGAATTATTATTTGTTTTTTTATATTTTGCATGTATATTTGTATGTATTATGTTTTTGAAATAAATATAATTTTAAGCTATAAAAAACAATAAAAATATCAAATAAAAAATATCAAAAGAGTCTTGTACTGATAGCATATCATCATAATTTAATTTAATTGATTCATCTTTGACTCTAACCGCAGTCTATCACCGCAGCGTGTACGTCAGGGACACACATGAAATAAAGTGGATTGAGAGAGAGAGAGAGAGCTGGGTGAGCGACATTCACTTTTAACGGGAGAGAGAGCGGCGCACTGTTAAAGCTCGTCTACAGCAGATAAACACAAACAAGTCAGGCAGGGATCATATAATAAGTATTATTTTTCCTATTAAATAGTGGCCCATCCAAAATTGAAATCCTGGCGTTACCCATGCCAGTCACTGGCCCGTTCGGAAAAAAAAATCCGAACGTCATCTCGTTTAAGTTCCACTTAATTTATGTCCAATAAAGTCCGTGAATGTACACATGTCAGCTGTCTATTACTACATCTTACAGAAACAAACTACACCGATGGCATATAGAAGAGTTTAAACACTCACTGAAGCACCTCACGCACGCTCCCGATCTTGAATCTGGAATCGATTGCTCCTCCTTGGATCCCCGGATGTTGCAGTTGAATTTTTTGAGGTTGAATTTTTTGCGGTTGAATTTTTGAGGTTGAATTTTTTGCGGTTGAATTTTTTTAGGTTGAATTTTTTGCAGTTGAATTTTAAACGTTGAAAAACATTCAAATACATAATTTCCATGCATAAATATTCAGTGCTAGAAATTCAATGTCTTTTTTGTTTCAAAACCCGATGACACAGATTTATTTCCATACAGAAGGGAGTTACAGTTATCTAGTTGTGAGATGACCAGAGCCTGGACCAGAACCTGCACCGCCTTCTGAGTGAGAAGGGGGCGTATTCTCCTGATGTTGTACAGCATGAATCTACAGGACCGTGTTGTTGCAGTAATGTTGGCAGTAAGGGAGAGTTGGCTATCGAGTGTTACGCCCAGGTTCCTAGCCGTCTGAGTGGGGCAGTGGTGTATAAAGTACTTGAAAGCCATACTTGAGTAAAAGTACAGATATCTTACCTGGAAGTGACTCCGGTAAAAGTATAAGTCACCCGTCAGAGAATGACTTGAGTAAAAGTCTTAAGTAGCTCATATTAAATCGACTTAAGTATCAAAAGTATCTGGTGTTGAAATGTACTCAAGTATCAAAAGTAAAAGTACAAGTACAAAAATTTAAAATGCAAAGTGCTTTTTATAGTAGGCCTACACAGATACAAACAACCCCAAATTGTTCTCTTCAGGATTTATTTAAACTGAAATTATAACAACAATATACATATAATGTATAATTTTACAAATTTGGAACCCCAGATGCTGAGGTTCAAATAGTATTGGACTAGTGCATCTGAACTTCAAGTGCCTCTTGTGTCTACCTAAGAACACTAATAGACCACAGTATAACCACTAAATGTCATTTAGATATTTACAAAGTGTAATTCTGTAAATATCACTAAACAATGGGGCTTTCATCAGTGGCAGGAATGATACACAATGCCCCTTATGATAACTCAACAATGGGAAACAAGTTCTAGCACACGAAATAAGATAGTTTATCTTTTGTTAACAGCCTGAACAGCGCTAGTACAGAGAAGAAACAAATGGAAATGTTTTACCTGTGACTTTCTGTTCTTAAATGATTCACACGTAGGTTCCACATATGGCAGCATCGGAATTTACTCGGACAGGCCTTTCGAAAATTCTATCCATATTCTGATATGTTCAGTGGAAAGAGGCAGGACTTAGTGTGCAAGACCACAAACATAGGGAGATAAGTGGATGTATGGAATTTTATTTACACAATCAGGAGTTTACGAAGGAAATGTTCAAAACCTAAATTGGCCACAAAACCGAGAGTGCTGACAGGCTGGTCAGTTCAGATACAACCAAAGATCCTGAGTACAAAGGGACGGCAAGGTTCTATCAGGTAGGCAGGCAGGTAAGACAGATACAGAAACAGACCGACAAAAAGGTCAGCCCAAAGGTCAGGCCTGTCGCAGGCCCAGCTTAAACGCCTCGAGTATATTTGGTTACGCCTCAAATGTGTTTGTCTTCTCCCGGAGATCCTTGACCTGCTCTGTTATACAAGCAGTAAGAATATATTTTTAACAATACCCTGTTTGCACTTCTTTATATATACGAAGTAGAAAGTACAGAAATTTGTGTTCAAATGTAGTGAGTAAAATTAAAAAGTCATCAGGAAAAATCAGTACTCAAGTAAAGTACAGATATTTGAAAAATCTACTTAAGGACAGTAACGAAGTATTTCTACCTCGCTACTTCCCACCACTGGAGTGGGGGTTAACACAGAGTTGTCAAAGTTAATAGTCAGGTCGTGGATGGGAGAGTCTTTCCCTGGGAGGAAAAGTAGTTCAGTCTTGTCAAGGTTAATCTTTAGGTGGTGTTGAGACATCCACTGAGAGATGTCGGTCAGACAGGCAGTGATTCGTGCTGCTACCTGTGTTTCTGATCGGGGAAAAGACAGGATTAGTTGGGTGTCATCGGCATAGCTATGGTAGGAAAAGCCGTGTGAGTGAATGACAGAGCCGAGGGAGTTGGTGTACAAAGAGAAGAGGAGAGGACCAAGGACAGAACCTTGAGGGACCCCAGTAGTTAGGGGACCATATTCAGACACAGATCCTCTCCAAGTTACCCTATAAGTGCGTTCATTGAGGTAGGAAGAGAGCAGAGAGAGAGCAGAGCCTGAGACACCAAGGTCCTGAAGGGAGGATATGAGGATCTGGTGGTTCACTGTGTCAAATGCAGCAGAGAGGTCTAGAAGGATGAGGACAGAGGAGAGAGAGGCTGCTCTAGCAGTGTGAAGCTCCTCAGAGACAGCAAGGAGGGCAGTCTCAGTTGAGTGACCTGCCTTGAAACCAGACTGGTGAGGGTCAAGAAGATTATTGTGGTTAAGATAGGAGGAAAGTTGATTAAAGATAGCATGCTCAAGAATTTTGGAAATAAAGAGAAGGAGAGAGACAGGTCTGTAGTTATTTACTCCAGACGGGTCAAGGGTGGGTTTCTTCAGGAGAGGATTTACTCTTGCCTCCTTCAGAGAATTAGGGAAACAGACAGTTGACAGGGAAGTGTTGATTAGATGAGTAAGAAAAGGAAGAAGGTCAGGGGCAATAGACTGGAGAATGTGAGAAGGGATGGGGTCAAGGGGGCAGGTGGTCGGGCGGGCGGAGGTTATCAAGGTCAGAACTTGATTGGGAGACAGGGGGGTGAAAGAGGAGAGTGAAGGGGATAAAGATGAAGTTGTTGGAAGTGTGGTTATAGAAGGAGGATCAGAAAATGAAGAGCGTATGTCATCTATCTATCTCCAAGATTAATAATTATTAGAAACACAACAGGAAACTAAAAGTATAATAAAATGTTTCGAGAATATCTAAATAGTTGACTCGTAATTTTCTGTTGGTCGGCTTATCAATTAATTTATTAAAAGCTAATTTTGCCCTGCTATTAAGTCTAGAGGGTTTTTATATTGTGTTTTATTTACATTTTATATATCGGTTTATTTTGTCGTGCACTGATTGCTGGTTGTACATCAAATTGCCCTTGAAGGATATTAAAGATTTTCTTTTATGGACAACTTTAGTTAATCACAAGCTGCACAAACCAGCTTGTGATTAACCCAGCAACCAGCAGTGGGCAGCCTCAGGACATCACAGCAGACTGTGATTCTTGTAAGGCCACAGAAGACAAGGTTGGAACTGGTACTGGGTTATTCTCTAACAATAGGTTTGTAAAGTATGTTAAATCATCCAGTATCTAAAAGACAAAAATATAAATGTAACTTTTAAGTAAGGCTGTCAAATATATGTAGTGAAGTATAAAATATTTTCTCTGAAGTGTTTATCAAAAGAAGCAAAAATGACACAGACACTCACACAATGATTTGTCCATCTTCTTATAGTGCTTAGTTCCTCACGGCGATCATCAGGTGGTGTGGCCTAGTCGGTATAGTGTACGGTGGCTGTAACAAGGACCCGGGTTCGAATCCCACATTCAAGCTGTCAAATATACTGAACTCTTTAAAATGGCAGGATTTTCCTAGTAATTGCAAAATATATTACACTATGTAAATTTAAAACAGGTAAAAAATTGAATCTAAAATAAAAAAAATAAAAAAAAAACTGCGCGCGCAATTCCTGCGCAATGGGCTTCTGCGAAGGAAGTGCGCAGTGGGCATCTGCGCACAATTTATATTTCATTTTTCATCATCATTTTCATTTCTCCGCGCTGGTTCAGGGTTAAATGATGCTGGTCTTCACAGGTGACTGACCTACGCAAGCCTGTAGCCGCCAGCCCCCCACAGGAGATTATGTGCTTGTGTGTGTGTGTGTGTGGCAACGGCGCTTCCCGGTTCTTCCCGGCACTACAGCCAAAGTATTTAACATGGGCGAGGAAATCGCTTTTCGCAGCGCTTCTACCTCCGGTGTGTCCTCGGGGTTAGAGGATGATGGTGTGGCGTTAATGTATTGTTTTACATTGCATGTGTCACATCATGTCTCCAGTGGTGTCTTTACAGATAACAAATCTTCTGCGTGTATGCATGTACATACACGCAGAAGATTTGTTATCTGTAAAGACACCACTGGAGACACAGAGAGAAGCCAATGTCCATGGGCTTTCAACAAAAACACTACATTTTCTGCAGGGGGAATTGATATGCAGGGGGAATTGATATGTCATGTCCTGATGCTCTAAACAACGTGCCAGCCCTCATCTGAATCATACAGAGATCAGTCTCCTGTGTCGCCTGTACCAGGAGCCGCCCCTGTCACTGGTTATCTTGGCTCGCTGTCTGGCCGGTAACCAGCCGTCCAGACCGCTCCGTGAATAAGGAGGAGGAGACGTTTCTTTACTTGATAATGCGGCCACTTTATTTTCTCGGATATAAAGCAGGAGCAACACTCTCATCACCTCTAGGTGGTCGGTCACTTCTCGTTATACACACACTTTAAGCGTCTTTTCCCACAATACCAAGGTGCACTACGTCACACAATACAAACTTTCCTTAAAGGGGCAGGCCATACCTGCAACACAACAGCTCTCGCTCTCATATACAGATGGCAACAGAGAGAATAGAGGGATTTTTACACGCGGTCTGATAAAGATTCTGATAGTCAAGGCAAGGGGTAATGATGGATAAGGTTTTCTTTAACAAGTTAAGTCTTTTATTCTCACTTTTCACCTTATAACTAGGAAATGAACTGTACTATGAACTAGTTCAGAATTTAAATGGTGAACTTCGAACGTGAACTATTCATGTTACTTGTATGAACTGAACTTTGAACTAGTTCATAAGAGGTGAGAACTTGCACAACACTGATGAAAATATGGACAACATTTCTAAATAAAGCCTCTTCCCTAGTTGTTGAGATATTTTAGTCTGAGCATAAGTGTTATTCCTAGAGCCATGATGCTGACTGGCATAATAACAACACAAACACGAAGTTATAAAGCTTTAATAAGACATTTTATACAGTACACTAAAACACAGATTCAACTTCATACAAGAGCTTTAAGTAGTATTTTCCGAATGGATAATTGATTGTGCAAATGCTGTGCTGAGTTAAGACGTTGTATTCAAGATTATGTGAGGATCTTTGTAGATTTCTAGTCTATTATACAAATGTTTCCAGGCCCTGACTGTTGTTAAACTCCATAGGTCAAACTACGTACCATAGATAAATTGAGGATATACTTCCCTTAGGTCGCAAGAATATGTAGTTCGTGCTGTGATGTTGTGCTTTACAAAGCATTTTAATCTATTCTTATTTAAGGCCACTTTAAAGATGAGAATGTGTGCAAAAAACATGCACTACAGACAGCGCCTTGAGACATACTGCAGCTTCATTAGATTTCTCAAAAATAAACACACATATAAACATACATGTGTGTGTGTGTGTAGGTATAAAAGTGGCTACCTTGTACTTTGTGAATTGGTTTTAAAAGGCATGGCTATTTGCTCTCAGGTAACATAAGATTGTACAGGTGTGTTGAAGTAGTGGGGAGCGAGGCAGTGAGCCGCGAGTGTCCCTTTTCAAAACCAAAATAGTCCTCCTTAGAAAACACTCAGAAGGTGATAGAGAAAGGAAAAAGGAAAAGAAAAAAAACATTCTATTCAGAAAATAGTCTAAAAAAGAAAGTGGAACGGTTCAAATGGTGAACTAGAATTAAACTGGATAGGAACCATTAGCACTTCATATTCAAAAGGTCATATTAATTATTAAGGCACCTCTTTACAAGCCACAAATAGCATCCATTCATATATATATATATATATTTATATGTAATGCCAGACATATAAAAAATAACTGTTAGAATGCAAAATTATGCATTAATAACAATGAGCTGGAGGATGTATAAGATGTACTGGATGACTCAGCGGTGTAGTGACATTGCCTCCTATTTGGCACAATGGACTGTATTGACCTTTGGCCTCATAGACAGTCATCAATCAGGTCCGAACTTGGAATTTCCCGGCTTTAGTCAAATATTTGACCCCTTTAAATGGCTTGTACTTCTCTCCATACATGTCGAGACGACTCACCTTGACACCTGCATAGAGAACAAAAAGTGAGAAACAGCTCAAATCAAGAATCAAGAAAGAAAGTGTGCCACGAAGAGGGACGGACTAGTTAATTGAAGCTGCGTGCAGACCTGCACTGAAGTCCAGATATTTTCTTGAAATTTTCTCGAGGGGTTGATGTGAGAGCGCAAATGTCTGAGTCAGATGATCCGGACATTTTTCAGAACTTTTCCTGCCGGTCCCCTTGTAAAATATCTGGGTCTGGAGTGAGGCCATGTGAGAACACAGCAAGGAAATGTCTGGAAAATTAACAGATCTTCTGCGTGTATGTACATGCATACACGCAGAAGATTTGTTATCTGTAAAGACACCACTGGAGACACAGAGAGAAGCCAATGTCCATGGGCTTTCAACAAAAACACTGCATTTTCTGCAGGGGGAATTGATATGTCATGTCCTGATGCTCTAAACAACGTGCCAGCCCTCATCTGAATCATACAGAGATAAATGTCTGAAAACGGCTTGGTTTAGTTGACTTATTTAAGATTACCTGATATTGCCAGCTGCTGTATCTTCAGGTTAATGTCAAGAGACGGGTTCTCTTCAGGTCTGGGGGCTCCCGACAGCATAGTCAGACCGCCACGCAGGTTAGGAAGCTTCTGGGGGTTTAGTTTGCCAATGTCCCAAACCAACAGCTAAAAAAAATGTAAGGACAATAAAACTAAATGCATTTCATCCTCATTTTTGGTTATGCAAGACCAACATAAATAGTGTAGTAAGCTGTATGATGGACACTGATTGGAGAAAAGTGTCCCCATTCAAATCTTATTTTAAACATACTACTGTGTCTCTGCTGAGGTCCAACTTTGTTAGTTACCTTGGAAGTGAGGTCATAGGTGTAGTTTCCTTGTGAGGCTGTGAGGTTGACACTGAGCACCGATTTTGGCATGTGCACAGTGACCATCAAGCCCTCCACCGTCTTCCCCATGGTCTGCTTGGGTCCGATTGTGATGTCAAGGCGGCCACAAGATCCCGTCTCAAAGAAACTGATGTTTTGCTTCACGTATACAGGGAGGGCCACGAGACTGAGGAACGAAACAGAGAGAATTGTGTATAACGATAATAACACTTGATACTGATATCCAATCACATGCACAAACTGGTAGACTTCTGTTATATATTTAATGAAATCTAAATTTTTCCTGCTCATGACGACAAAGACACCAACAACTGGTTATGGACAATATTTTTAAATTATGACTGAGACCCAAAGCCATGGCTGGGCTTACTTTTGAGAGGTGACATGATAGGTCATCAGTGTGAAGTTCCCATCTGGCGGGATGAAAGATAGGACACGCTCCGCCTCCCAGCGCTTAAACCTCACACACGGGTGGAAACTCATGTCGTCGAGAAGACGAGGATTCTGTCACCAAAAAAGGCAACAACAATGATGCCCGTGAGCAAGTCTTTACACGCCAAGAAACACTGAGCAACAAGGACATGAACCCACCATGAAGGACAGAGTCAGGTCAGGCATCCCAGTGAGTTTCACGGAGGCTTCGATCACACCCTGGATCTCTGCAAATACTGTCGTGCCTGAATGAGAAAGTAAAGTATATGTAACATTTCTTCTATGAATACAGTCTACAGTGATCAAACTAGTGTTTTTTTGTACCTGATTTGTCCACAATTGCATCTATTTCCTCTATCACATCAAAATATGCCTCATTGTTGGTGTATTTAACACCAGCTCGCCTCCACGGGATGCTGGACAATTGTCCTGTTGGCAACGTATCTCCAACATTACTGCCTCCTGGAAAAGAGACACAAAAGGCAACAGTGCAGATTCATTTCAGATCAAATTTAGAAATCCCTTCACAGCGGGCGGTTCATAGGGACCTCTGTTTACCTGTGAGCGTATTGACCACTGATCGCAGGATGGTGGGAGGCCTGATCATCTCTTTGAGGATGTTGGACTCTGTTGCCAGTGGGAAGCCGTTGTCCAGCATCTCCTCCAACAGCTCGTACACCGTCACCACATTGTCCTTGATGATACTTTCTGAACATTCTCCAAAATAGTCCTGACAAGAAATATTGCATGTATTAATCAAACAATGATTGATCCGATTACTTTTTTCTTAATCATTGAGTGTATAACACAAGAAAATACTGCAACATTCTTATCACAACTTCCTTTAGTCAAAGATTGTGTCATCTTATTGCTTTTTTTGTCCAACCAACTCTCCAATAGCGTTTGTCAGTTTCCTGTTACACAAAAGAGTTTCCTAATATTTTTCGTTTGTTACATAATTAAATTAAGCAGTGTCAACTTGTGATGCTTTAACGCGGGTGGTGGCCTACAAGCAAAGACTGAATATTTTCTCTTTTTAATATAATTATAATTTACATCATTTTGTCACTCGAAAAAAAGGGGATTCATCAGGAGAGCTCTGCTGTTTTGTTCTTGAATTCCTAACGATACAAACTAATGAATTACCTAAGATTCCTCTTGTGACCTACAAGGTTATGTTTTTGAGTGTCTTTGTAAGAAAGATTATGCAAAAATTACTCAACTGATTCCCATGGATTTTTGGGGAGGGATGGAGCATGAGCCAATAAATGAACATTACCAACATTAAGACCTACAAATACATGTTAAGGAGCCCTAAACTTTTTGAATTCTTGTTTTGGGGGTCAGAGGCTGATAGTTTTGGGAAACCTTGATCGAAGCCACATCTTTACACAACCATCTAATACAAGTTTATATAAGACTTAGAAATCCTGGCATCTGTCTGGACGCACCTGGAACGTGTCTGCCACCCTGTGCAGGAACTCGATGACAAACAGCGGGGAGATCTCGGTCTGGACGACGGACAGGAAGAAGAGCTTGTCTCTGTAGATGGTGATGAGGTAGTGGTGGGGGGTCTGCAGGACTGGGGGCACATTCTCCGGCTGCACCGCCTTCTCCTTGGCCTCGAAGAAGTAGTCGCACACGGTCCTGCTGATGACGCTCTTCCAGTGTTTCTCCAGGAAGATGTCTCCCGACTGATTCACCAGGAACAGACTGTGGATCATCTCAGCTGCAACAACGAAGCGTCTGTTAGCGCGTTAGCTTCGCCTCGAGACATGACGTCAACACTTTTATTTTGAACATCAGCCCTCGTCAGTCACGAGTCTGTGCACAAATCACAGCAACACACCGCTAGTGTCACCAACGTCAACATTTAGCTCAAGTCAATCTGGAAAACTAAGTTCTACCTCAGGTAACTGATCAGTTAGGAACATGATTGCAACAAATGTAGGAGCTTTTTCAACGCCTGTATTTTGCTGCTAAAGCTAAAACCGAGCCATACGGATCCCATCCCAGGGCATTAATGTTTATACAGTTTAGAATGTTGTAAAAAACTTTTACCTGCTGGCTTCAGCTGACTCTGCCGAGACACAATCACTCTGTGTCAATATGGCAGAAGTGTGTGAGCAGCTGAGGAGGCGCCTGCAGATCCCACGACACGTAAACGCAACTCAGACACGAGTAAATGTCGATAAACGAAAAATAAAAAGGTCAAAACAACATTATTGAAATACTGAGGTTTGTTTTAAAGCATTAAAATGGGAAACAACTCGAGTTGTAAAGCACACGAAACTTTCAGAGAAACGTTCAGGACTTTTTGGTCAGGCGAAATTTGCGGACAGCTATATAGAATATTACTCCCCCGAGTACGGACTTTCAGGTGTTTGTGCCACTCCCACCTTTGAACATACATTAACTTTAATCGTCGTGTTCGGTTTCAATAAGTAAGAATACAAATAATTGATAATTCATCTAGAGTTTTATTATTGAATAATCGTCATGATTACAATGATTTAGCGAAAGAAAGCAACAATCATAATCAATCATATACACATATTACAACATATGATATAACATAAACAAAGTGCAAAATATAAATAGGGCAATACAATAATTTAAAAAAAGCCTATTCTTCAGAAACTTATTAAAGTGTTTTGTTTATCTTGTCATTTTGGAACCTTTTTCCACCTTTGCTATATTATACTATATTATAATGTCTTTTTTAGTCCTATCAGTGTAAGACTTTTTTTGTATTTATTGCCCGGGTTTCTTTTTAAATATTTATTCCTAATGAAAAGCTAAATACTTTTAACTAACTCACCTCAATCAATGTAGGATTTCTGATTGGTAGAAGGATACTTCACCCTTCGAGCCCGCACTCCGGGCACCAATCCCTCCCATGCCAGAGTGGCACGCTGTTCTCTTACCGGTGAAACGTGCTCTCCTCTCTGTTTGCTCTACTCTCGCTCATCATGGCCTCCGGTGAACCCAAAGCTAAGAAATCCAGACTCTCGGAGGAGGAGAAGAAGAAGGAGGAGAAGAAGAAGGAGTCTCCAAGCAAAGAGACTTCTGCCAAACTGAGGTGATAGAAAACAACAACAAACTAAACTAAACGTGTCTGGAGAAGCGCGGGGGCGCGAGTTTCCTCTGAGAATGCTAACAATGGCTCCACTCTCTTTAGTTAGCAGTGTTTGAAATGAACGAGTAAGGTTGAAATGTCGGGTTTGTTTGACCATAAAAAGTGTTAAACCGCTCGGAGAGGAAGCTGTGCCGTGAGGTCTTAGCGGTTAGCTTCATGCTAACAGTTAGCAGGTTGTAAAACATTGGAGTCAGGGGCACTTTGGACATAGGCGTTACCGTGGCAACAAGCTTCCGACTCAGGTCCGTGCGTGGACCAATGTCCGATTCACTCTCAGGGCCACCAACCGCTTCCCCCCTCTCACGTTTTACAGGTGCAGGAAGAGTCTTTATTTATCTGATGCTCTCCCTCCATACAAAACCACAGCTGCAGCCGCCAGCCCCAAAAACAATGCGGTCACGTGGTGGGGAATCTGTGGCGCTTCCATGCTGTTTACATGTTATCCAAACATGTTGCAGTACCCTGCGACGTCCGCCATATACCCCCCACAGCTGGAAATACTCTTTATATATCATCACGGTATCTCTGCTCATCAGCAAGCCCGTCACGCCGTCGCGCAGCTTCCAGACATCGACCGGTTGAGGATCGAGGGCTCGGGGGAACGCTGCAACACGAGCCTATCAACAAACAGAGACTGGCAGCCCGGGTCTTCCTCCTCCTCATGCTACCAATCGGTCGGTCCCTGGTAGGAGGAGCCGGTTGCCGTGGGAAATCGATTTTACCGCTCGCTCACAGAGCTGAAGATGGGAAGTTTTTTTTGAAAGCGTAGCTCTTTCTGAACCGGTTTTAGGTTGCTCAACAGGTCTGTCAGTTTGTAGCTGGTGCACACACATAGAGGGACACCAGGATGTCGGCTGCAAGGTAAGACCACGTTGACATACAGGGAGCTGACTTGAATCCAGGCAGTGAGGATTTGATGTAGAAAACCGTTTTATTATCAGGCTGCACATTGCCACATGTTTTCTATCAGAGGTTGGTGCATTGGCCACATTGGTTGAGGCTTTTTCTATTTTTCGGTGACACAAACTCATCAGTGTAACTTGAGTCCCTGCCTGCTGGACGACGACGTCTCTTTTATCTTTTCACAATCCACCTCCCATGGTGCGTCTTCTTGCTGCCTGAGATCTTGTCCTTGGCGTCGTAGACAGAGAGAGGCCACATCGGAAAACCTCCGCGCCCATGATGGTGTGTGGAGGTGACATCTGTCCTGGGCTGCCATCAGAGACTTGCTACATCTGGGGTTTTCCCCACTAACACAGATAGACTGGGTTGACATGTGGAACCAGCATGGAGAAAGTGAAGACACCACCAAGACACAAAGATGATGCAGCTATTGCCACAATGGCCCGGTGCTTTCGCAGCATCACTCTCAGATCGTTAAGCATTATCTTAAAAAAAAGAAAAAACACACAAGTCCCTGTTGAATTTTTTTATGCGGGGACAGAGAGTGCAATAGTAGCCCTCTCATCTTGTTGAGCACCAGTGGAGGGAATGTTGCAATTTTGCTTATTTTAAATGGTGATTTCTTGGTGTCACAAGACAGGTTTGTGAAAATTGTCCAGCCTTGTGCTCAGTTGTTTGCCTGTGGAAAGAAGAGAACGGAACACCCTGCGCACAAACAGAGCTTGCTGCTGTCCTGATATTTGCTCACTGTGGATGTCATACCACAGTTACATGCATGACCAACTGGATGTCACCACCGACCATGTTAATGTTCTCTTGTAATATCTGACCATGTGTCATTTCTGAACTAGGTCTGTAAGAAATTAATTATTTCTGCTGTTCTCTGTGTGAACGGGAAGTGATGAATCATGTGATGGAAATTAATTCGCATGGAAACAAAGCTGAAACCAACACATTCCGCAGAGAGGACAAACATGAGTTATGTTCCCACAATAAGCTGAAACAAGGATTTTAAGTCAGTCAAGTCAACTCTACTATTATTCATCCACATACAAAGTATACGGCTGAACTAAATGGTGTTTCTCGCAGACCAATGTACAAAAAAGTAACAGTGAAGCACAAAAACACAACATATAAACGATAAACACATCAGTCACTGTATTGTCAATTCTGCCACATTTACAGGAAAGATGGGATTGAAATATAATCACTGTCTCATCCCTGGTATAACCAAATGTATAGAGATCATATAAGTAAACAACATTAAGTACTCAATTGTTTTTTCTTCTAACACTCAGTCTCCTTATGTTTCAGCACTAATTCGCTCTTTGGTATGGGAAACCCTTTGCTGGACATCTGTGCCATAGTGGACAAAGACTTCTTGGACAAGTAAGTTAAAGAATTGAAGCAATGAAATAAAATTGTCACCTGAATAAAGTGCTGTTGTTGGATTAGTCCCTAAACTACAATCCAGTAGTTGCAAAGATGATTCCTCAAAGCTTAATGTAATATTTTAATCCTAGTTGGTACAATACATTACAAATATTGGGATTGTTTATGTTTCAATGTTCTTCGTATGCTGCCGTTATTTCTCCACAAAGCGCAGTCACAATCTGATAATATGAAATAAAGACATCTGGTGTCAGTGGATTGGCCATTGCAAGAGGCTGACCATAAGAGAAAGAGCCTCTATGATGTAATTCAATCAATGGAGATACAAGATAATGGTGATGCAAGAGAGCAGAGCTCCGGAGACAGCAGAGATGTCAAATAGTCTGTCAGCAGAGCTTTATGTCCAGCAGACACACAGCTTAAGTGTAGGAGACAGTGCCTCTTTACATAAGCAGTGATATGCATTAAACTGAGGAAAACATTTAGTGCCTTTCCCTGTTTTGTCACCACGTTTACATTACTAGCTAGAAGGGCACTTTTTGGTCTACCCACCTATCAAGGTCGAACGATCCTAAATTTAAATAGTTTTTTTCAACATGAATCATACATTATTTCAATCCCATTCCCTCACCAAGGTTCGGTGTAAATTAGTTCAGTATTGTTTTCATAATCCTGTTCCTATCATGTCAGCCACATCTTAAAGTCTGTCAATGGAACCTACAAAGTTTGTGGAGGTTCTGTTAGGCAGCTGCAGTTTCCCCTTTTACTTGCTTACATCTTTATTTAATTATAAATGTACGAAAAGTTGAGTTAAACCTGAGCGATCCCATGCCAGGGGGTAAATAGTTACAGCAGCAGATAGTCATAATGAGGTAGACAAGAGAACATGTGAAAGTAAAGATGGAAAAATAAAATATTTAAGTAAATAGAAATACAGAGAATATTAATATAATATACACCTTTCACTACAGAGGAATACATTTTTTGTAGAGAAATGTACTTGTGTAAACAACAGAGGCACAAAATGATTGCACACGTTTGTATACTCTCTTTTGCATATTTATTGTATTCATTAAACTGATAGAGAATGATCTAAAATAAATCCCCATCACCACCCTACATAAGGTGAGGCAGATAATTACATTATCTAATTAATTAACATATTTCATACAAGCGGGTGGACCCCAGGTGCTTTACAGAGACACACAGTCTGATCAGTAGTTTTCTTGTGTGTCCGAGCTGTTTGACTTGACAAGGGCAAAGGGTTCCTCTCGGCTCCAGCTCAGAGTCCACACTCAAAACCCCTGGATTAGAGATAAACCTGCAAAGCACAGCTCTATCTCAGTCTCACACTTAGAACCAAGCCGGACTAAAGCTGCACGTTAATCCCCAGCCTACCTTTCCCTTGAAAGAAACTGCTAATTTTTCAGACCAACGTATTGATGTGGAGTTGGGGGGTAACAGCCTTTTTTTATGGGGCCTCTCAACACTTTTTCTTGTGTTCTTATAGCTGAAAAAGGTCATGAATCACGTTTTCCATGCATGGTCCGCAACGCATTTGGCAGCACTGCCATTGCGTCTGTGATGCAGTACAGACTCTTACTGTGTGTGTTTGAATGAGCAGAGTTTTATTTGTTTGACATGGTTCTGATTCCTTTTAACTCCTTTAATTATTTGCAGGTACACGCTGAAACCCAATGACCAGATCCTGGCAGAGGACAAGCATAAAGCGCTGTACGTATCTTGCACACAGCAACATCCCCTGTAGAACATCGAGTTCTAACACGTCTCATAATGTGGTTTGGAGACTGGCACAGGGAGAAAAGCCATATCTCTTTATCCTTATTGAGTTTGCTCCACTCCGTTCTTGGGAGGGCCAGTCAAAACAGGCCCACACCAGAAATCCCCACGACTGACCTCCGTTCTTTTTTTGAAGGCCAATAGCAGCGCGGCAGATCCGGTTGTGAGAGCTGGTCTCAGCCAATAGCAAAGCAGGAAACTCTCACCTCCCAGTCCATCTGAGACAAGAGAGAGAAAGCAAACATTGAACAGCGGATGATAAGAAAATCATGTGTGACTGTGTGAGAAAAGATTGTACTCATGTATTTTGACTCCCCTTGGTTTAAAACAAAATAAAGGCAGGTATTAGAATAATGAATTATAATAAATAATGCATACTAACTGATAGACGGTCTCCCCCATTGGATTTTTCTCCCCCTCTTCCAGATATTGTCTCCTCTTGTCCAACATCTGGCTCAGTCTCAGGACCGCTAACAGCAGTCAGCTTGGTCTCTCTCACACAAACCACACAGACGCATGTATGTGTGTGGGAAGACATGAGGGCTATATTTAGACCTCATAACATGGCTAATTCAGGAGCCCCAAGTGTCTTACGTAACAGGCCCAAATGGTTCAAATAGTTTAATCAGTGATCAGTCATGCGTGTACTGTAAGTGAAACCACTGTCCAACTTCAGATGAGGTTACTGGCCGGCAAGCCATATCTATCAGCATGTTCATCACAAGGGTGGACACAACAAAGCCACCCAGCTGCAGACTGTGCCTAGTATTTTCTACACATTTAAGAAAGTAAATAAGCGAGGCTCCTAAAATGTTGTAAAGCTTCCTTTAAGAAGCCGGCGAAGCCTTCAGTGCCAAACAGACGCAGTTTGGTCAGTGCTCAAAACCTTACCCTGCCATAGTTGTTACTTAGTGTGTGTGTTGTCAGGTTTGAAACTTTGTTCTTGGCCTTTGTCATTAAACCAGCATCTCAAAAAGACAGTAAACAATTGGCAAACAAAATCTACATGTGATCAACGTTACATCTACACTACTTAAGGAGGAGGTCTTATGCTTTTTCATTCAAAACGTTGGATGGATGCCGGAAGTAAATCCTCTTTTGAAAATATGACAATGTTTGTCTCTGTGTGCAGGTTTGAGGAGCTGGTGAAAAACTTTAAAGCCGAGTACCATGCCGGAGGAGCCACGCAGAACTCTATAAAGATCGCTCAGGTCAGTCATGAACACAAAAATACAGCTAGCCTCCTGTTCTGTCACCAGAAAATTATACTGGAAACTCAGTGTGGGAAGTGAGCGGAATTGATACTGATCCAAGCTGTTGCCTGTAGTGGATGATCCAAGAACCTCATAATGTGGGCACGTTCTTTGGCTGCATCGGCAAAGACAATTTTGGAAAGACCCTGAAGCAGAAGGCTGAAGAGGCTCACATCGACGCCCATTACTACGAGCAAGACGAAGAGCCCACAGGGACGTGCGCTGCTTGCATCACAGGAGATAATAGGTGCGTAAATAATATAACTTGTATTTGTCTACACATAATCTCATCTGCCGATAACTCCTCACCTCTGTTGTTTCCTTCTCTCAGGTCTCTGGTTGCTAACCTAGCTGCTGCTAACTGTTATAAGAAGGACAAGCATCTAGACCTGGAGGAAAACTGGAAGCTGGTGGAAAAGGCTAAAGTCTACTATATTGCTGTAAGAAGAGGTTTCCAAACTATATTGTGTTTTTATAATAATATAATTATATGGTGTGTTGAAGGTCATCTCATGTCCAATCACTTCACCTTTGTACCCACGTGTAGCCTTCAGAGGAGCCACAGGGGCATTCCACAGTGTATGGCTGCAGGCTCTGTTCAGGATTCATTAGAGTCCATCAAGATTTAAAAGCACATCAGTCTTGACCTAGTGTCGTTCCTTCCTTCCAGGGTTTCTTCCTCACCGTCTCTCTGGAGTCCATCCTGAAAGTGGCGGAGCACGCGTCTAAAAATAACAAGCTGTTCTGCCTGAACCTCTCTGCGCCCTTCATCTGCGAGTTCTTCAAGGACAACCTCATGAAGGTCATGCCCTACGTTGATGTGCTGTTCGGCAACGAGACGGTGAGACAGTGAAAGTCGCTGTGCATTGTGCAGTTGTGCTTTGACCTGATGATACACGCAGTTTGTTACTCATCTTTAGTAAAATCTAAATTTATTCCTTTGTTTGGTTTCTCAGGAAGCAGCAGCTTTTGCTAAAGCGCAAGAGTTCGAGGTGAGTGGACAGACAGTCTCGTTAAGCATTTGCTTCGTTGTCGTATTTTTAAAAAGTATTTTGCACATCACCCAATCATTCTGTGGATGTGTACTCTGTCTGTAGACCAAGGACATTAAGGAAATTGCCAAGAAAGCCCAGGCTTTACCCAAAGACAACGCAAAGAGGCAGAGGATTGTAGTGTTGACTCAGGGGAAGGACGATACTGTCATGGCCTCAAGTAAGATTTCCACTTCTTACTTTCTTTTCTCTCATGTCTACAATACTATAGATATTAACCCCTCGATTAAAAAACAACAAAAAACCTCCACACAACCTTTCTTTAATAAACTTACACTTGAAAAAAAAAAAAGAAGAAGAACCCAAAGTATGCAAGACCAGCAGGGGGTGATAAAGTCTACATCAACAATCCGCTAAATACTTGAGAAGACTGCTGTGTGGTCCAAGAAATATTGGGCGAGGCAAACGCCTGTCATTTTGTGCAGTAATGCAAAATTGACTGAAGACTTAATTCGACCTAGCAGAGCTAACCAAATATAAATAAACCGGTGTATAGCCACAACCTTTGTTGTTGTTTCTGACACAAACTCATTACACAAAGTAACAGTGGACAAAGTAATATAAGATGTCATGATACACATCACAAACCTACACTTTGGAAAGCGTTTGTAAAAATCTAAACTTTCGTGACATAACACACTGTTTTTGGACAAGAGGCCCAATTGCTAATTATTTTAGCAATATATCAGCATCAATGTGGACAGGGCATCAGTGTCTTGTCCTCTTATACTGTGGATGTATAATTGTTTTTGTCTATTCAGATGACAAAGTCGAGACTTTCCCTGTCATGAAGATTGACCCTAAGGACATTGTTGACACAAATGGTGCAGGTGATGCATTTGTAGGAGGTAGGTTTTTCCTGTGTGTTCATGTGATGCATTTCTAAGCTGCCCTTTGGCCCTGTATTTGTTTTTTGTGGATTTCTGTTAAAGTCTTTCCTTTGTCATACAGGTTTCCTTTCTGAGCTGGTGCAGGAGAAACCACTGGATCAGTGCGTGAAGGCTGCACACTACGCCGGCAACGTCATCATCAGACGAGCAGGCTGCACCTTCCCAGAAAAACCTGATTTCAACTGACACATCCAGACAACATTTCCTTCTGCCTGAAACCTTGTGCTTACCTCACTGTACACAAGTCTGACCCATAAGCTCAGTTTTTTTTATGCAATTACAACCCTCAATTCTCGTAGAATCATTGTGTTTTTTTTCAATCAGCAACCCGTCCATAATATCAGTCCGGACATAATTTCTTACCGATTGTTGTTTCGGTGTCTCCTGACATGTGTCTGCCACTTTGGAACGCTAGAGGATCATGATCCACTCCAGGGATTTAAATGACCGTAGAGGAGTCATGATAACAACACAGGATGTGGACATTTTTGACCTAAATGCAAAATTGTCTTCCACTGACTGCCATCGCACTTTTCTGTGACTTCTTGTGTTGACATCTCACAAGTGGGTTTTTTCTTCTCTTCTTCTTGGATACGGAATCCAGGCAAATGGTGATTCCACCGTGGGAGGACACACTACACAAACAGAGGAATAAAGAATAACCATCATGGGAGTTTTCGGATAATGTTTTGAAATTGTGCAGAAGTGATCTTTTTAAAATTTTGTAAGATTAATTATTCCTTTAATGTTTGTTTTAATTATAACAGGCCAGTTACGAAACCAAAAGTTTTTCCTTTTAAGCGCACACTTTTTTTTTTTAAATGTGTCAAAGCCTAATGCCCACTGCTGCGTCCATGTTAACACTGTTAAATGTCACCTGTAGCGTGTCCTTGATTTCAGAAGTTACAGTCAACAGCGTTTTGGACGTATTTGTGTTTTTCGGGTTTCTAATAATGAGTGCCTTTTTTTTCTATTCCAATCTATGTAAACGTTACAAAGCTTGAAGTAGTGATAAGTTGAGGCCCGCAGTTTAACCAGTAATGAGCAACTGGCAGCTTGTGGGGCTGAAGCATGGACACATGTCGTTGTATCTGAATGTTCTCAGAGGAATACATTGTGTATTAAAATGAACCTGTCCCATTTCATCAGTGGTCTGTGTTGTTTATGGATGTATGTAAATCGATTGCAATGTCGTAAAACATAACCTCATTCAAATCAGATTTTAGAAGTTGAAGTTAGATTTTTGGAAAATATAAATTTCATATCATCAGATCTTAATGTTTTGGTTGGGCAACCCATGTACAAATAAGATTGAGGGTGAATAAGGAGTTTGAGGATGAATCAAGAACGTGAACATGATACTGGGCCAAGTATTTTAAACCAACTTTATTTACCAGAGTGTGTGTTATGTCTGATATGCAGAATTTTAAATACAACTATTCTGAATATAGACACTCATATCTGAAAGACATACGTGTTTTTTTCTTAATATCACAAGCATAAGAACTAATGTAATGTGGATTTTTCTCTGTTTAATTGGTTCGAAAGTCTAATCACTTTATCATTGACTTTAGGAGCTCACTTTATGCTCAAATACACCTGAACAACCTTATCAGACATTGTTATATCTGGCTTAAAAATACTCAGTCATCTATCTCTGTGCCCAACCTTAATATCTGAAATCAATCCGTTCCCTGAAATGAATTTTCGAGGTAAGACATTGGAGGATGGGGCTGAGCCAGGGAAGGGAGAGTGAGTGTGAACCCTAGTTTGGTCGATATCACACTTCATATCATATTAGAATCAGAATCACAGGTCGGCTGCTGAACACAGGAGATCTGAATCATCTGTGGTAATCTGTGCCAGGCCCTTTATGCACTGATCTGGATCTTGCATCAGTAGCAGTAGCTGATGATGAGAAAACAACACTTGGTCCTTGTGAAAAAATATTTCATTTGAACTTGACATAGTCATGAAAAACTGGGTTTATTGATAGAATAGTTGTTGAACATTTAAATACCTGAGATTGATTATTATATATACATTATCTACATTTGGTCTTGCATCTGTCTTTTTTCTCTGAGTTTATCCTCTTGTAGTGTGATGTCCAGGGCTCTGAGTTGCTTTAGGAAGCCGTGGTTGGGCAGGATACAGCGCCGCTGTCGCACGTGCTCAATAGCGTCCACCACAGTCAGGCTCTGTTTCATCATCAGGTACGCCAAGACCAGAGTGGCCGACCTGCTCCGACCCATCACACAGTGCACCAGCACCTTGTCTGGAACAAAAGTAAAGGAGCAAAGGTTGATTACAAACAGAGAAGAGTAAAGGCTTCTTATCAAAACGTTATCTCAAAGCGTTTCCTACAGAACTCACTCTCTGGGTGAGCGAGGGCCTCGTGGATGAACTGGACTGCAGAGCAGAAGTACTGGGAGATGTTGAAGGTTGGTTTGTCGTCGGCCTCCACACCAAAGTACTGGATGTTCACGTCAGTGTAGTAATCGGCACCAGTCAGCACATTATTAAACTTCCCCTCTGCAGCATTCAGCACATGTGTGATACCCAGATCCCTAAGGCCGGGCAGCTCCAGAGCTGTTTTCCTGTGTCCATATAATGCAGATTCATTGTTAAAGGCTCAGTGTGTGGAATCTAGTGCTACTAGTGGTGAAGTTTCATGTTGCAGCTGATTATCCCTAACCTCACCCTCCCCTTCCAAACATGAAGGAGAACCTGTGGTAGCCTTCAGTTGACATAACAACTAAAATGGTGTTAGGTTTGTCCAATCTGGGCTACTTTAATAAACATAATAAACAGTTTACTCACTCATCCCCGATGTAGACGCTGGTCCACACCTGGTTCACATGTGCATACTGAGCCATGCTGCCGGCCCAGAACAGTTGCTCCAGGTCTAATGTTCCTGGTGTGAAGTAATCACTGTCCGGGTCCACCTTTACCGCGGTGTACGGGTTTTTACTCCTGGACTTCACCACACAGGTCGACATGTCGCACTCCTGCCGCACGGAAAACACACACATCCTTGAAATATACACACACCTGCACTTCTGTAGATGCAGCATAAGCACAATGTACAGTGCTGCAGTCATTTTCCAGGTCCAGCTTTTGTGACAATTTGGGGTTTTATGGATGCAAAACTTCACAGATAAGAGAAGTAAGATTAGGATTATTACTCTATATAATAGATAATAATAATAATTTTTACATTGCCTTTCGAGACAACCAAGGACACCTTCCAATACACCATAAATAATTACATTAATAAATAAGGTAAAACCAAGCAATAAATTCACAAACACCTGTCAAAACAACATATGTGAGACAAGACTTTGAATTTATTGAGAAGTTTATAAACAAATCCCACAATTTGTCGTTATTCATTTATCGGTTCTAATAAATGTCTTTCTCTCTTTCCCTTTCATATGGATAAATCTCTATTAAATTTGATTTGACTTTATTGGCTAATAAGTCGACAGTCCAAGTTCCAATCTACATCTCTCTTGTTTCAGACACTTGTTAAATTCTTCTTCTTGATTCAAACTCTTCACACACATTGTTTTCAGGTTGAGTTGTTTGAGATGAAATATTGTTGAGATGGTCAGGATAATTGATACAGATAAAAATACAAATATTATAGAAAGAAAAAATGACTCACCTCGTTCTTGTATGTGTTAGAAGTTGTTGTTGACTGTTTATCTGTTCTTCAGTGTGATCACAAACCAGCTCCTCCGCTTGTCGTCATTGGACATGTGTGTGTATGTGTGCGCGCATGTGACTGTTTATCAACCCGAGACCTGTGTCTGCAGCGTGAGCACGAAGACTGAAACACAGATCTTGAATAGGAACTGCACCGGTCTCGGGCTCAGTGTTTAAGATGATATTTTTAGGCAGCTGGGCGACAACACCCGACCTCATCAACGTGACACACACACACACACACACACACACAATCACGCACACACACAAACAGATGCTTTCTCAGGACCTTCCTAAAGTGATATGATCCCTTTAATGGCACAATGATTACTTTCCTTCAGCCCCTATGGTATAGGAAGACACACATTAATGACGCACAATGCCAGAAAACAAAAATAAGTGTAGTGAGAGTAGCCTGTGGCATCATTGTCATCACAGGAATGTCACTAATGTGTGGACAGGTGTGGGGATCAGTTATTTCCAGAGTCACAAAACTTAAAGTATTCAGTTGTTGTATTCCCACAATTCTTTTGTGGCGAGGAGATAAACTACCAGACAGAGGGATTACATTTTATTTGTCAATTGAGTTTTGTTATTACATTTTTTATGAGTTCCAATAAATCGGTTTCAAGATCAGGTCAGAGTCATCCCCCCGACAAACACACACTTTTTAAGATCTCAATTGGCTGCATAGGGAGCGTCCAACAGCCAGATCACAATACACAGCTGAATAACACTGTTAGAGCTATGGGCTTGATTGTGTGCTGAATATGTGTTCATGTTAGTGTAATGAAATGATGAGTTACAGATTATATCAACAACACACCCATCATAATCATGATATTATACTCAATTTATTCTACTGGTATAGAGGCCTTTTTTACAGCAGACTTGTCTAAGGTGGGAAAATATTAGGATTTTCTTACATACAACATACAACAGACTATTGTATTGAAAAAAAATTATTAACATTAAATAATTATTACGAGAGTAGATGATGTAGCAGAGAGGATAAAAAAGAGATCATGTGTTTAGAATGGAAAAGAGTGAAGGAAGTGATGAATTAACTTATTTTGATTCCTGTTAATAAATAACAGTGTCAACATTGATATTTCCTATTCCTTCTTATTTTTCTGATCATATATCATAGTTTGTGTAATTTTAATTTCCTAATTTTCCTTTTGGCTCCTATTGTCATGTTTACAGACTGACCATTTTTCTTGAGAGCGCTGTCTATGAACTGTGCAGCCGGCCTGAAGAAAGGTTGTAGGTCAGACTCCGGATGGTCTGCGGCTTTGACACCATGGTCCTCCAACCCGAGGTCAATGTAAAACTGCTGACCTGTGTTGATCCTGTGTCGACCTACTGCAGCGTGCAGTACGTTTTTTCTCGCGCCACAGACCTAAAGTTTCTGGATGTGATTTTCCTACTCACCCGTCTCCTGCGTAAAGGTTCGGCTAGACTTGATTGTCAGGTGTCACGGCTTCCTGTTCGACCAGAGGATTTGCCTCAGCTCTGTCAGTGATGGTGTTTCCTCCGCCTGGCTTAAATTACCTCTGTAGCAATAAAGATGTGTATATGTGTATACATGCTGATGTCTATGGTTTTGTGTGGCTTTCCAGGCTCATGTCAAGGCTGTGGAGCTGCCGCAGGAAGCCTGGGTTGGGGCAGATGTCTCTGTGTGGCTCCGAAACAGAAGGAGGTGCATATGGTTGATCCCTCAGAGACATACTGGCACATACAACACACACAGACACACACACACACACAGGCCTGTTTTTAAACTGTCAGTATATGAAATGTAGTCTATAAACATTTATAAAATTATGCAATTTTTTTAGCCAAATCATAAAGCATAGAATCCATATTTAGAAAAAATGTAAAGGCAGCGGTGACATCCTGATCTTATCCTTCCCACACACACATGCGACCATAGCCTGTTTCCTTTTATAACTGTGGATTCATATACACTTATCAGTTACAACACATCCCACAGACTGTAATCAGGCGCTTCTTAACACATCTAATCCGTTTTGACCACATGTCTGAAGTCTTTGTCTTCTGTACAACAATGTGGCATCATCCCGTCAACCTGAGCTCACTTGCTGAGTTTCCATAATGACCACAGACCGTTATTTAATACTCCACTTTGTGTGTCTCTGTTAGTCCTCATGCAGGAGCCATATAATGACTGCTTTGATCATATTTCCTTTCAGAAATATGATCAAAGCCTTGACATTAAGCACAGCATGTGGGATCAAAATACTGAATTATTTACCTTGAACTAAAAAATGCAAATGCAAAAGGCACATTTCTGCTTGAGATACATGATAGCTACAGTGATGTATTTACTTTACTTTATTTACTTCTTTAGTTATGAGTTTGAATTCATTTTGTGCATATCAAGGCCCAACACTCCCATTAGGAAATCGCATTAAAAGTCACTAGATCCAGATTTTTTATTTTGATCTGCACACACTTATAAATATCAGTTTCTTAGACATTGCCAGATTTTTTTCCATCAAGATCCATGAATGAATGTGAAAAAAATCAAGCAAAATTGTAGCATTTTACAATAATTGTATTGTTTGATTTTGTGAACCCTTTTTTTTTAAATCAAACAGGTTACAACGACAAGCAAAACAAAGTAATTGCACCTGTGATTGCAAATCAATGCAAACTGCATGAACACTTAAGGAACATGTGAACCCCACAGCTTCCTCAGTTTTGTCTATACAACATTGCTCCATGCGGTAATGGAAATGCCTGAGGCAACTATAAAGGGAAGAATGTAAGAGCCTCAGTAAGATACTGAACATAAGCTTTGCACAAATATTGGCTGTGCAAATGTATGTTTTAGTGAATGATGAGAGACGAACATTGATTCCAAACTCAAATCCTTTTAGAAAGATTATGTTGTTCACCATGTCATAAATGGTCTCTCTTTTGAAAACTTTTACTGTAAAATATCAATCCACTGCTTGTTTTTGTCAGGTTTATAAGGCGACAGCTGATTACATGAAAACAGGGGAAAGAGTTTTCCATCAGCAAACTTGTTCTTGTTCATCCAAAATGATTTGACTGAAATGAAAAACGAATTGTTTTAAGAGATCAAGGAGGAATAACAAGGGGCGTAATCAAGGAACCCTTTTCTGTAAAAGTGTAATGTGCAAAGAATTAAACAGATGTAAGGAAGTTCTTTGTTAGTCATTTTATCCCCATAGAAACCAAATGAAATATCGGAAAATGTCTTTAATGGAGATTGACAACAATCGTAAAGATGTATTTACAAAGCTTGTGGACATGTTGGTGTCTGTATGGACAGAAAACGCTGAGAGAAAACATTTGAACACAGTTTGAAAATGAACAACAAATCTGTACCTCAGTATTTACAACATGTAAAAACACATAATCATCATTGCTGCTGTAGCTAGAAGTAAAACTTGGAGAAAAGAGCAGGGAAAATAAAAATATGGAATTTCAATATCACCACACACCACTGTCAACATAATTCTCACTGTGGTAACAAATCGTTGTTTACAAACACTGCCAGCACCAATTAACATGGGGTGGAATGGAGCCCTGAGGCGACTCATGCTACGAGAAAGACGGACGTCAGAGAAGAGGACACAACCTTCGTTTGAACGTCAGCTGATCGTCCAGCTTGAGGAGCAGGGACAGGAAGTTGCGATTGGGGTAAATGGCTCTTTTTTGGACGACTTGCCTCAGAGCATCTCTCAGAGGGAGACGCTGCCGCAACATCAAGTACACCAGGACCAAAGAGGCCGATCGACTCACTCCCATGATGCAGTGCACCAGCACTTTCCCTGTAAAGCAGGACGCAGAATGAGATACAGGACGGAAGTGTTTGATGGGACAGTGTGGGTGTCACATTCTTGTACTTTACCATCTTTGCTCTTCAGGGCTTTATGAATGAAGTCAGCCGCAGGTCTGAAGTGCTGACTGAGGTCAAACTGCTCTGAATCCTCAGCCGGGATACCAAAGTAAACACAGGCGTTCCCGTAAAAACTCTGGTCGCCGATGCTGCCCTGCTTGTAGTGTGCGGCGTTCAGGACATGAGTGATGCCCAGCTTATGTAACGTCTTTCTGTTCTGTGCCACCGCCCTGGAAAACAAAGAGGCCGACACAGACAAATGCCTCTCAATGCAACACTCTGTCTATGAGCAATGTCGCCCCTCCTTCAAACATTAGACACTCACACATTTCCTATGTACAGGTTGGGCCACACTTCATCCACTGCAGTGAGCTCCAGAGTGCAGGAATCCAAAGTGAGCTCCAGTTCTTTAATGGGCACCAGGTCCTGTGGCTGGTGGCTCCCTGACATTCTCCCTGCTTCTCTGACAGACTCCAGCGCTGCTCTCTCTGTTCTCTGTCCCAGCTCCGACACCAGAGTCCGCAGCTCGGTGAGAGACGCGAGCAGGTGGTTGTTCAAATGCCGCTCGCTTCCCAAATTAGCTCCCTGTGTTTCAGAGTGTTCTCTCCGCCTGGATGGGGAGTTTTTTAATGGAGCTGCTGCATTGACCGGTCTGCTCACAGATGCCAGATGACCAGACTGAGGTCACGTCAGAGGAGGACGAGTGAGGGGAGAGCTGCACATACAGTGAATAGAAAAATGGAGAAAGTCTGTTGAGCTGCAAATGAGGAGCTTGGTGCCATAGAGCACCTTTTCTGTTGAGGGCTGTTTCCTCCAAAACCCATCTGCAAAGTTCATTTATTGATTTTTATTTATGAATAAGGAGACAAAAAGAAAACAAATCTATGTGATAACGTGAAATCTTACTTCCAAGACATGTCCATTCTAAAAAATACTAACCCCCCCTGCACTTGGCCCAAAAAGATTTGGGCCCAGGTTCCTCTGGTTGAAACTCAAGAAGTTGCTGCAAAGGTTCCCACCTCCAGGGGAATGTTCCTGCTGTTGAAACGCAACCATAGGGGAAGACCCAGAGAGTTTTGATACCTGAAACCTCCCATTAGTCTGTTAGAACTGAAAGGGCCTCTTGGATGAGATGTGAAACGTCTTCACGAGACACAAACACAAGTCCGCTTTCTTATAGATTTCTTGCCTTGTTTTATTTTGGCTCATTCATATCTGTGTGCTGCAGTTTTCGGTCCAGGATTATGAGCTGTCTCAGAAAGCCTCTGTTTGGGAAGATCCAGCGTTTCTCTTGCACGCAGCGTACGGCGGACAGAAGGCTGCGGTGGTGATGAATCATCAGGAAGGCAAGGACCAATGCAGCGGAGCGACTCACACCCACAGCACAGTTCACCAACACCTTTCCTGGAAATCATTAAACACTCAAAGAAAGAGATGCTTAAAGGACAAAGGACCCAGCTTATATCATTACATTACACACAGTATCTGTTGCTACCTCCGGATGTCAAAGCCTGGTGAATAAACTCAGCCGCGGGGTAGAAATAGGGTGAGAGGTCAAACGTCGGCAGGTCGCTGGCTGGGACTCCATGGTACTTCACTGTGGTTCCATAGAAATCATCACTGCCCTTACAGCACAGTTTACCATGAGCAGCGTTTAACACGTGAGTGACGCCCAGCCGCCAGAGCCCAAACTTGTCATGAGACATGACCCTGTCACATATACATTTCATGTATCAATAACAATCCACATACACAAATAAGGTGAATTTAAATCAGCCACAGGATGCTCACATGTCTCCCAGATACAGGCACGGCCACACCTCATCTCCATGGCGACAGGAGCGTGGAGCGGAGTGTAAGACCTCCTCCAGCTCCTGGAGAGACAGGGTCTTCTCTTTCTTCTCTGCTGTCAGACATGTGCACTTCTCCTCCTCCTCTTCCTCGCCAAGGTCCAACTTCTCAGTATCATATTCTCTGTCTGAGGCAGCACCTGTGATCAACTCTCTGTCGGACATTTTCAAGTCTTAAGGTCATAAACTGCTCTTTCCTGTCCCTAAAAGCTAAATGATACCGATGACTGTTGCCTCTACTTCAGTAGCACCTCATTCCTCCTGTGAAGGTCACAAACAGGTGGTGCAATTTGACCACTCCAGTCTGCAGGCTCTCACTCAGCCTGTTACATTTCAACTTGAGCTTTTTTTATTATTCAAACCGATAGTTCAGGAAATCCGCCTTTTCTTCTACAGAGAAATCTTTGTGTCTTGTACCATTCTTTAACTCTATCTCTATTTATGTATTAGCGCAGTGAGAGCAATACAAAACCAGAGTCAGATAACTTGTATGTGTGAGCACGCATGGGGTTTTCTTTTCAAACCAGACAGCAAGTTAAGTCAAATTTATTTATAAAGCACAATTAAAAAACGACTGCGATTGACCGGAGTGCTCCTCCACCACCGGCAGCAGTGTGTTCCTGGTATTGAAATGAAGCAGTTGTCCTGGATGTGAGCAGCAGGTGTCAGTGTGTTTTCACTAGCAGTCCTGCTTGAGGCCAGCAGCTCCTCTTTCCTGCTGTTGTTTACTAGGCTCTCTTCCTGTTTGCTGTTGCCTGGTTGTCAGAAGCATGTTGGCCAAGAAGCAGAAGTTCTCCACCAGGGAAGTGACACACAAGAAGGCAGGCAGTCTACGCCCTCTGGCAGCTCCCTCAAACTGGATTTCTGGTAAGAGAGGCAACTAAAACCATTATAAGTGACTGGGAAATAACTAAATGCACTTTGTTGGGACTTCAGTTGTTCTCTATTGCAATTGAACACATTCATTCTTTGGTTTTGTGAAGAAAATTGTGTTTAAACTTGACAAACCACCATAAAAACCAGTAGGGGAGTTGATGTCATGCTGACATGAAGCAGTGTGATGTTACAATGTGGCCCTGTGCTGAACACAATGTGTGGCCTTTGTTACTGACACAAACACACACACTCACACACGTCTCTCTATAGATGTGAGGACACTCATTGACATAATGCATTCCCTAACCCCCTACCCTAACCCTAACTATCACAACTAACTTAAACCTAACTCTAACCCTCTAACACAATTTGTGAGGACCAGCCAAAATGTCCTCTTAACGTCGAAAATGTCCTCACAATGACGGTATTGAACCAAAATTTGCCCTCATAACTATAGATAGACCTGTGCACACAAACACCGAAGAGCTTCAGCTTTGTATGTGTGTGTGTGTGTGTGTGTGTGAGTCACTGTAAGCCACCAGACAAACAGGCTGACATGGCACTTATGAATCCAACCTGCCCACCCCCCAAGTCAAAGCCTGAGGCCAGAGAAGCTGCAGCCTTCGGGCCAGTACAATCCACAGACTTCACTGTCAGAGTGATAGAAAGTACCATAGTGTCTCGCTGAGGGGACCGAGCTGAGGTGAGTCACTTTAACTCTCACATATCAATTAGTGATCAGTTGATCAGCTTGTCACTGAATAGTTGTTCTGTCAGGATCCTTCAGAGGCAACGAGTCGCCACATGATCTGTGTGTTGATGGCGTATAACAAAGTGTGTCATCAACTCTCATGGTTTGGTTCACTGGAATATATTTACATATATTTATATTTGCATGAGTCACTCCATATGACAAGAATACAACAATTCAGACTAGAATAACATATCAGAGTAGTATTGATGTGAGCACATAACCCTAGCAGTTTATGGTTTATTGCTTTTATTCTATATATTTGTATTTATTTGCTTTCATGTTTTATTGTTCCTGTTATTTGAATTTTGAATTACTGCTTGTAGGTGATTTTGTATTCTTATTGCGTTTTTTTTTATTTGTTGTATGAATAAAGTTATTATCATTATCATGATCATGATCATCATTATTATTATTATTGTTATATCTATAGAAATTAAAACGTATGATTAGTTGATTAAATCATAGATCATTGAGTTATTCATCAAGCAAAGATACCAAATATTTGATCATCTCGGCTTTTCATATGTTGGGATTAGGACCAAAACTGAACTTAATTATTTTCATAACTGATTAATCTTTTAGGGATTCAATAAATCGCTTGCTTGTTTGAGAGCAAGATTGCTATAAAACTTATAAACAGATTACTTCAAAACTTGGTGGAGTGATGTAATCTGGGTCAGGGAAGTATCCGTTACAGTTTGGTGCTGATCCAGATCAGAGGGAACATCCCGGAATTATTTTTCCACTTTCTTCTACATCGCGTGACAGGGAATATTTTAACATTTCTGCCATTTTTCCAGGATATAATTTATGGATCTTGATCAAAAATAATCAGGCACATTTAGAGGACTGCTATCAATGATGGTATCAATGATCAACTTTGGTGCAGCTTGATACACTTGAGGGAGACTGTTGGGCCTTGGCAGAGGTATGTTTGCCACTGAGAGCCGTTGTAGTTTTAGTTGTGGTGAGGATTAGCTACCTCTCCTTGTTTTTGACTGTGATAAAATGAATATCTTTTGGTTTTTGAATGAGCCCAAAAATCTAGCTATTAAGAAAATAATCAGCATTTTGGTGGATTAGGAGAATAATCATTAGCTGCAACCTAAAGCAAGTGGAGTACTTCCAAGATTCAGAAAGACATGAAAACACCACAGTGGATATATGTGTTTGGACAATTACTGATACCTCATCACAGTCAGTGATACCTCTGGCTTTATCTTTATCTTAAAGCTTCTTACTTGGGTAGTTTTAAATCTGTGTTTACCATCCAGTCAGCATTGGGGGTTATCGCTCACCTTCAGACTCCAACAGCGATTTCACTGGTGAACCTGGCAGACCTTTGAGCAGTGGGGAGCAGCACTGCAGTGACTTCTTTATCAGAGAGTCAAAGGGCAAAGCAAAGATTGATTCACCAGTGCTCGACTCCAACTGTTGGAGTAAAACCTACTCGGCGGCTTTTGTGTAAACCCTGAACGGTTAGTGAGTCCATTTTTTTATTTGTATTACTAAAATGACACAGGTGTAACAGACAGGTCAGTCACACTTTCTTCATCGTTTCGGTTTGACACACAAATCTTCGACCTGCTTCATAGGACCCCGGTGTCAGCAGACGGACACTATAAGCCGCTGCTCCAGTGTCCAGTGACTGACCTGAGCGCTGATGATGTAAGAGCGCTAATTAGCCCTCGGCATTCAGTCCTGGGTCAAGTTGAATGGGAGCACAAATAATCCACCACAGCAGATTATCGCAGCACTGACTCCTGATTAGTCAGTGTTACATTCAAACCACATGCCTGTCTTAAAAATAAGTAGTTGTGATTGTGTTATTGTGCTGATATATTTTAACAATTTATAACATGTTCTGTGATTTATTAGAGTAAAGTCAAGTTTTTTGTGGTTTTGGGCCCTAAAATGTGAGAAATAAATTGTTTTTATGATAATGTTGTGAGAGTACATATTTTGTCAGACCAACAGTACACAAACCCAAATATATTCAATTTACCAGATCTTGAGTATCAACTGTCATGTTTGAGATACTGGAAAGAGGATGTTTGGAATATTTCCTCGAAAAATTACAGATTTACTGATTAACTGACCAAACAATCTGCCTAATGATTGTCTGATCAATTTATCAATTGTTGAATCACTACTAGATTTTGTAGGATGAAGTTTTGAATCAGGGGAAACAGTGATAATCAACTAAATGTGATCAACTAAACTTAATCATACATAATGCACGATGAGCCTACAGACACACACAATGGGTCTGATTAGGGAGGGAGTTGTGATCGGTAGGATGCAAATTAGAAAATTAACATCCATAGATTTACAGCAGATTTGCATTTAAAGACCTGGGCGGAGGGTCACAAAGACTGTAATGAAATCAAGAGGTGAAAAAGGAAGTGACTCAGTGTTATCAGACGTTGGAGATTGTCGTCATCAGTTAAAACAGGATGTTACATCAGTCTGTACTTTCTATTATGGAGGTCATCCCTGTGTCTTTGACTCATTTGAAGAGTTGTACTTGATCATTCAAGTCATTTTGCTGCTCTTTTGTCTGTGTCTGCAGTGGCATGGCTCCTACCGGGGACAGTGTGGCTGTCTGGAGCTGTAAGCAGGTGGCCCAGTGGCTGCAGGAGGAAGGTTTTGGGGAGTATGTGGAGTTATTGTGCAGCCAGCACCGCCTGGATGGGCCCAGCCTGCTGGCTCTGACTGAGGCTGACCTGCGGGGTCCACCACTGGGCCTGAGGGTTCTTGGAGACATCAAGAGGTTAACCCTGGCGCTTCGCCGGCTCCAGAGACAGAACCAGGCCGAGCTGGAGGAGCTGGGCCTGCAGCAGTCAGACAGCCTCCCCTCTGGGCTCTTGTCGGGCTCGGAAGGAGGAGAGTGGGGATGTGACGGAGCAGAGAGGAGGTATAATGGAGCTGATCACTTGTTTAATGGGACGGAGTTGCGGCTTAGGAATGGCGACAGATCTGGATACGGTTTAGGAGCGACACTGTGTCATACACACTCCAACTGGAGGTATAGGCAGCACCTTGCTGGTAGACTGGACCCAGAGGTGTGGAAAACAGTCATGAGTTGCATATATGTGTTTTGTGTGTTCGGATTCACGTCTGTTGTCATGGTCTTTGTGCACGAGCGGGTCCCCGACATGAGAACATACCCACCACTGCCTGATATATTCCTGGACAGGTAAACACTTTATAACTTTTGTCTGTATTCCACTGATAATCACCAGTGTATATCTATTTTAAGATTGTATTTTAATAAAATAGATGTTTTGTATTTTCACAGCGTTCCCAGAATCCCCTGGGCTTTTGCAATGGCCGAGGCTTGTGGCCTCATCCTGTGTTATATGTTTATGTTGATCCTGCTGCTTCACAAACACAGGTACTGTAGTCCACTGTTCCACCTATTCTCACCACTGATAGACTGTATTGTGACAGTGTAGAGTGTGATGGATCTATCTATCATTTATCAATCAATTAATTTACCTTCCCACATGAACGTTATGAATATGTTTCAAGTCCAGACTCTGTTTTGTGTGCCTGTTTTTTAGATCCATTCTCTTAAGGCGGCTGTGTTCTTTAATAGGAACTGTGTTTCTGCTTCGTTGCTGCACCATGTTTGTCACCTCCCTCTCCGTGCCAGGGCAGCACCTGAAGTGTTCCAGTAAGGTGGGGCGGACACACCCGAGCTTCAGTGCAGATTAGATCATGTTGGTCATTCTCAAGTCTTGAGTAGTCAGCAATTATTTCCCTCAGCTCTCAGCAGTTGTTACAGATTATCTTGACTCTGTCTCCTCCCTTTGTAAACCGATGACCAGCTGACTGTTAACTGGAAGCTCTTGTTTCCACAGACATACGGTGATATCTGGGAGAAGATACAAAGGGCGTTAGCGATCTGGAGTGGGTTTGGCATGACCTTGACTGGTGTGCAAACATGTGGAGACTACATGTTCAGCGGACACACGGTTGTCATAACAATGCTCAACTTTTTTGTAACTGAATGTGAGTGTTTATACTTTTACTTTCCTTTAACTTCCGAATTTGTAGTTTTAGAGTATATGTGACAATTGTTAGTGGATAGAACTAACATTATTCTCCATTATTTTTGTTAGAAAATTCTAATGAAAATATTGTATTCTCCTCGAGTGAAAAAGTTTCTAAACACATTGACATTGTAATAATATAAAAATATTCAGCATACATGGATAACACTGCAAACTAATGCCAGTCTGGAAAAAACACATTCTAACAACCAGGGTTTGTGATGTCACAAATCTTAAACACGAATCCTGTCAACTTGAAGGTTGAGCTGGTAAAGGCTCCTCGACCGCTGTGAAGCTGGGGAGACAGGGAGCCGAGGAAGGAAGGTGTACTTCAAGACATTTCAATGCCATGAGGGGAATTTCTTCAATTAACAAACCTTTTTTTAATGTTATTAAGAGGAACTCAAAGATGTATTAGCACGTCTCTTCATACTTTGTGATTACACATCCCTGTCTGTGGTTTTAGCTTTAATCCCATTGGATCCTGTTGTAGACATAAGTTATTTTTTTAATGTTTGCAGTGACAGAATTTCAGTTTTTGATGTGTAAGTAAGAAAGTGATACCATATTATCATTTGTATGGGATTACATATAAAAGTATACTTTACTTTTACTTTTTTTAAATTAACCTGTCAGTACAGCTGACGGCACAAACAATAGAACTTCTTTTGGCCTTTAATCCTTTCAACCTTCAATTGCAGACACGCCACGATCCTGGAACCTGATTCACACCATCTCCTGGGTGCTTAACCTGTTTGGCATCTTCTTCATCCTGGCGGCCCACGAGCACTACTCCATCGACGTGTTCATCGCCTTCTACATCACCACCCGCCTCTTCCTCTACTACCACACTCTAGCCAACACCCGTGCCTACCAACACAGCCGGCGAGCACGCATCTGGTTCCCCATGTTCTCCTTCTTCGAGTGCAATGTGAATGGACCTGTCCCAAACCAGTATAACTGGCCATTCAACAAACCCGCCTTCATGAAGACTCTGATAGGATAGAGTAAGACGTTCAGAGAGCTAGAGCTGCTGTATGCATGGGCTGTAACATTTACAGCCTGATTTAGGAACTTTATACTTGACATGCTGCTTCTGATCTTCTGCTTTACCTCATTCACGTAAATCTTTATTTTGTTAAATAATCGGATGTTTAAAGGAGAAGTTGGACAGTTTTTTGTCCACTCTCATGTCTGTCTAATAAATATAAAGCTAAAGCCAGCAGTTGGTTAGCTTAGTTTAGCAACACTACCCTGGCTGTTTAAAGTTAAAAAAATGTAACTACTGGCACTAAACCTTGGTAATAGACCAACTTGGCACTTTGACTCACTGCTGCTCCTCAAATAATAACCTGGCATGAAACCTGTTGTAAAAACACAATGTGTTGGTTTTACACTGTTAGTTTAATGGACATATGCGAAAGCAGTAAGTTCTCACCTAACAAGAGCAAACTGTAAATCTATTCCTTTAAAAAAAAATTCTGAGATTAAATTAAATTGTACACTATACAAAAGTTTACAGATAAAGAAATCAGTTTTTATGTTTCAGGCTGTTTTTTAAAATGAATAATTTTTGTTATTTGTACATATTTATTGTCGGTGAAAATATCCTGTTTAAGTGAGGTGTGTCTTTAATGTGCTTAAAGCTCTACAAATATTCCTCACCTTAAAGCAAATATCCCTATCACATCACTATTCAGATATTATCATAGTGCAGGGGGCACACCTCCAATATAAAGCCAACATTAGAGTCAGTTCGAATGCATATCACCTTCCCCTAGACTGGTTCACATCACATCTGAGAATGGTACGTATTTTACAACATTTTACAAATCTCAATTCGACCGGTTTTACATCATGGTTTAAGTTTTTAACTGAGACATTTTTTGACATTTTCACAAATTTCCCAGGGATCAATTCATGGATCTTGATGTATAATTTTCTTATTTAAGGGGATTATTGGGTCTTGGTGGAAGCATGCGCTTTACTTTGTGTCTAAATATCAACAAGTTGTGGATTAATAATGTATACTAGGCTTTGAAGACATCATTATTGAACTTTATGGTCATGGTCAAACCTTTAAAATTGCATGATTAATCAAATTTGATACAAATAAATGAAAATATTATTATTTTCATTAGTGGTTGTAGTGGTATACTTGCAGTGCTGGTGATGGCAGTTTTAAGAAAGACTGAAAAGGATAAATTAATTTGTAAAAACAAAAACATACACGGAACGGTTACAATTTTTTTCTCAAATTAAAATATTACAGATAATATTATTTTTAAGTTGCTCCTGCTAACCTTTGTCAAGGAATAACCCTTTGTCAACTGACTGTGTCGTATGTTGCTGGCATAATATAAAAAGTCATAGAATCATATGTGATGATGGCAAACTACAGTTTTGTACATGGAAACAGCATACAAGTGTACTTTTAGTCTTTTATTGTATTCCATTTAGGGGATTTTTATTCTTGTCAAGAAAAAGGTGAATAGGTGATGATGAAACCATGAATAACTGATTCCCTTCCAGGCCTCCAGAGATCTTAAAAGGATGTGCTTTATAAATGAAGTAAATTTACGAGAACTGCATGAATACATTACATAGACAATAAAACATTCACCATGTGCACCTTTGGGATTTATTCCCTCTTGTAGGCTTTGCTCCGCGTGTTTGTTTGTCTTCTGGGACTGGTTGTCCTGTGCCACTCTGACTGCACCTTCGAAGAATTAGTCATCAAAGATGTGAACAACCCCCCAAATGGTGAGTCGGCTTTAACAGCAACAGAGGAGAGTGGAAATTTTCTTTCTGCTAGAAGTTGCATTCAGTTCTTCTTCATCGAGTGTTACTGCATAATCAATCTGTTGTGGGTTTCCTTAACACCTTTCAGTTCACTCATGCACAGTGTGACTGTGGGGTCGACTGCTCCTCTGAACTATGGTTTCTTCTTTCTTCACATGCAGGGTGTGTGGATCACGACGGAACGCACAAGGACTTTGATTCTGAGTGGGTCAGAGACTGCGTGGCATGCTCCTGCACACATGAAGGATTGAGCTGCTGTAACATGTAAGACTTGCATGCCTTGATTTACAATCATGAATAACTTTCATTTTAACTTGACAAAAATGTTTTCTGGGGTTCATTTCCCACAAGTTTCTTGAAATCACACTGAGATGTGATGTCTCTCACGTTTCCACCAGTGCATGACTTTCATGATCAGGTGTGTTTTAAACTAGTGGCCAGGGAGGTCTGTTTGCTCCAGACTGCTCAGCCAAAGGTCACACAGTCAAATATCCAAAAATATGATCTTTGCAGAGGGGAAATGGAGGGAGACAGCTTCATGCTGCGTGTTCTTCCATAGAGTGCACCGTGGTGATCTCTGGTTTTAGTGCACAGTTGATTCTGCTACAGGCAGAAGGTGATGTGTGTCAATAAGTGTCAATAAGTGTGTGCACTGATGAGCGTTAAATCAGTTTATGAAAATTACTTAATTTAGATCTAAGACATACGACATTCCATTTCCAAGTCAGCATGCCAATTTTCTGTGACAGTTCTGCTGAAAAGCATGATCATTTGTCATGGAATGACCCAGATCCTATTTATTTATTATTCAAACTACATGTGAACCTCTTAACCTAAAAGTGTAGTTAAGTCAAATTTCATCTCTATGCTCATTAAAACACGTTTAATGATTTTTCTAAATCAGGGGCCATAAATGAGCCACAATTTACTCAGAGGGGCCAATTATATGTCCAACATTCATGCACAGTCCCTGATTCAGTAAGATGAACATTTAAGTCATGGTTTACTGTTCACTCTCTAGCTTTGAGCAAAGCCACACATCATTGAATGTATTTGAAAATGGTTCCTTGTTGATGTATATTCAAATGGCTTGGAAATAAAAAAATCTTGACATATTTATTTTTACTATTATTTGTATGTGACTAGTTTAGGGTTAGGGTTAGTTGGGTCAAGTGCCCTCCTAACCCCACCACTGGATCCAACACTACAATTATATAAATATATAGTGTTACTTTCTCAAATCATGCAGAGAGCACCAGGGGCATTTTAGATGACTTTTGGGTCCCCAGGCTAGAAGGACCTGGGGGGGCCCTTCTCAATTGTTGCTTTGGACAAATATAATCAGCCATTTTCTCAACTCTTGGCCTCAGGCAATTACCTGCCTTCAATACCCTGTTGCAACACCCCTGTGGAGCCCCAGTGGGAAATGAGAAGTAAGGTTTATTAAATACAAGACTCACATAGGTCCTTTGAGTTAGTTGTTGAATTGGGAATAATAATGATCTGATGCAAAAAAAAGCCAAAAAGATATATTCAATCTTCCCTCTCCCTGATTTGGCACAGACCAGCCTCTTTTTGGCCCCAGAGAAAAACTAGAACAACCATGCACTTTCTCATCCCATTCCTTATAACCGCCACATTTAGTGCAAAACCATTCCACGAGGGTCATTTGTTGTGTTTTTCTTTTCACCCTGGAGTAATAATCTTCTTTTGTGTTTCTCAGGCTCCCTGATCCAGCCGAGTCGGAAGTCAGTGACGAGTGTGAGCTGGTTGTGAATGAGCAGGAATGTTCTTCCAAGGTTGTGCTGAAGTCAGACAAGACAAAGGAGTGTTCTTCCAACTAAACACAAACCACACAACATGACCTACACACTGGCATTAGGTCTTCTTTCACATTTAATCAGCTACAGGAGTTTAGGAAATACATTAAATCACCAATAAACAAAGATGAATCAACCTTGCTCTTGCTTTAAATAAAGTTAAAAACCTGCTCCCATTCTATTTCTATTTGTCTGCTCTTTGTCTCTTAAACACATTCTTGCAGCAGGTGACATTTTCAGGATGTAATTGAATATATTCACCACTGTGTGACAGCAGAGCCTGTTGCTCAGAGGGTCTCTGTCACCCAAAGGGCTCCACAGCCCAATAATAGCCACACACCTCCAGCCGCTGCCTCTGACAGCAAGGCTGTGATGTCTTAGCTCCTTTTCCAATTCTCATCTCTGTGGATTCGAACATCAGAGTTTCAGTTTCTCTGTCATCCTGGCGGCACAGAAACGCTCCACTCTGCCAGCGCACCATGTAAGTGCTTTATTTTCACACACTGTAATGGTTTGTTGGCGAGGAAAATTATCTTATTTGTTCATCACTTATGAAATTCCTTCTGTATTGTCTCTTTCTGTTGGGTCGACACATATTGTGCTATATATGCATCATCCTCTGCAAATGGTTTTGAATGATGTCTTTAACCAACAGCAGTCTGGAAGGCATCTCATGCAACATGCATCCAAATTTCAGCGGGTAAACTGCAGCAGGAAAAGAACAAAAAAGGGGGGAAATTCTCTATCTGATGTTCATCAATGTCCCACACTTCCTGACACCCCCAACAGAGACAAATGAGGCTGGAGTCATTAACTCAGGTTGAGCACACCACAGTGCCTGCTGCCGTTATCCTGCTCCTCCGCACATAAGAGGAGAACACTGAGAAGAACTGTTTCCGAATGCATGCATCCGGAAACACTGAACGGATTTGAATGAATGAATGAATGATTGAATGAATGAATGGAAATGAATTTAGAACAGATTCCAAAAAATGGTCATATTCACCAGTTGTCTCTTGAAGCAGTATTAAAAAGGGGGATATAAATGTTTTCACAAATGTAATATAGTCAAATCAGCAACACTATTTATAGGCATATACACAATTTACATAAATATAAACAGTATGTATCGAGGGGGCTTAGTTCTCTGTACGTGCAAAATGTATTTTTGTGATTTAAATTTTTGACACACTTTTCAGTATAATCCTCTAATTAAATAAAAGAACACGACTGACATAAAACTTCAATCAATTTTCCAAACATTTTACTGAAATGTACATTTAGCGCATTTAATCCTGTAAAAGCACAATGTGGTACATTGGGAAATGTGGCCATTCTCTCACTTCATTATTTCTGTCATGGATGGAGGAAACTTCACCAAGGGAAAATTGCAGAATATGATGGGCAGTGCAGTGCCAGGTCACAGTGTTCCTCATCCTGCTGAGATTTTGCTGAGGAGGGGAACTCACACACACAAATACTACACATGCTGGACGTGCATCGTCCAGTGTCACATCACTTAACGTGCAAGCTTCAAATTTGCTTATTAATCACTTATTCATTCTGTTTTTACAGCCATTTACGGTTCCTCTGATATGTTACAGGTGACATTATCTTTTCTCCTTGAAGGAAAATGGATTGCTGCTGTGCCGCCCTGCCTGCAGCTCACTTACCAAAGTGCCAGAGTATGTTAGTAATGATGCGGTGTGAAGGGACTGAGAGCTAAGAGTGTGTACCATCAATGGGAAATGACAGGCTTGGTTCCTTTGCAATGCTGGTTTTTCACAGTAGAGGTTTCGGGGCGGGGGGGAGGGAGCCAGAATCCATTTTTAGGAATCTGACAATGCCGTGCCCTTTCACTTCGACGTACTACATCATGAATTGTGCACTGGAAAACTGGAGGTCTGTGATCAAATGTATGCATAGTAATCTTACTGTCATTACGTTCATTCTTAAAGCCTGATTGGAGGACTCATTTGTGGGCGGGAAGCTGACAGATCTGAGATCTTAAGATGTGTAAATAAAGAGGGAGAGAGGGATTGCCACTGTACAACAAAGAACTGACACAATTCCATGCAGCTGTGGTGCTTGTTATAAAAATCAGATTATTCTGTGAAAATTTTCCATCTCTGTCAGTGTCAAATGTGTAACGATGTAAAGTATTTACATATCGTAGAATATCAATCAACATGAGAACTCCCGTATAACACGAACAGTAAAAGCGATGCTTTGGTCTAAATGAAAAAAATCCACATGCTTACATGCCGAGTATAATTTTCACGATGTTTACCGTGAAGCCAAGTTGAATGTCATTGATTTTCATACGTAAAATATCAACTGAATTTATCTTAACTGATGATAAAAGGTAAAGAATCACCAAAGTTATTACAATGTATCCCACACAAGAACATAAATGTCCAAGCTAAATCTCATCCAAAAGCACATCCTGCAAAAAAAAATTTAGATAAACAAAATATGACAGACTGCTTGAAAAACATTAGGTGAAGAAGAAGAAAGATGGAGCCTTCTGCTCATAATGTCTTGACAGCGAATAAAAATATCTTATGAAAGTTTCTAGCTCTGAACATGTTCTCCCTTTTTTTAAATGAACAACATTTGAACCAGAAAATGATGGGAAAACAACATGCAAGTCCAATTAAAAAGGATATTTGATGGGTGTCGGAAAAATCAAACAACATTCCTGGTGTTTTCATCAGGAGAAAAGCACAAAGAAGAAGAAGGTGCCTCATGCTCAGTATTTTCACTGCGGCCAATAAAATCCTTTAACTGGAGCTACTACGTGTGCGGATGTTCCCTTTTTGTTCGACCATAGACTGTGAATAAAAACAGATGACATGGCTCCAGTTCCTCATTATCCAGAAATGAAGATAAAATATCCTGGATATGAATGCAACCATCTTGCTCAGAGCCATTGTAGTAGTGATTGGGGGATGGAGCCGCAGTATCAAGGTCCCATAGATCCATGAACTCAACCAATCATTAGTCAGTCTCAGCTGTCATTCATGACATGAATTTCACTGCGTTTTATAGCATCAATTAACATTAGCACTTGGGCAAATATTATTGTGATAAGAACTACCCAAAAAGACAGAAACCATCTTTGAGAAAAAATGTATCTGCTTATGTGGCTACTTTTACTTTTTGATTTGGTCCATGTCCCACCTGCTAACATGGAGGAGACCGTCTTACCTACTCAGACGGTCATTCCGACTTTGTTGCGTTCACAAGCTTTCCAAAGTTTTTGTTGTTTAAGTGAATTTTGTGGGATTATTCTTTCACGACCGCACATTTATACCTCACTATGACCAATACTGCAGCTGGCCACCAGGTAGAAATTGAGACACTCTGGCTTCTCTTTTGGTGAGGCATCATGCGGACCATGTTTTTATACAGTCTATGGGCTGAGCTTTTCCACTGGCATGAATACAATAGAGCATGATGTTTGATAACAGCGCTTTATTGACCCTTACTGAACTGCAGGAGGTTCTCACATGTTGCATCTTTCCTCATAGTCATTCCTCCTCAGAGACAGGATGAACTTCTCATGACTCTGTGCCTCTCTCAGAATAACAATGCCATTCTCAAAGAAGAAATTCTTTGAAGAGTTCTAAGAGTTTTTTTTTGTCTTTCTCTGCGTGTGTGTGTTCTCTCTCTCTTTGTCACAGATGCATGTTTTCAGAGGGCTGGGATGGACAGTTTGATCCTGGAGGCTGGTGACACTGACATCCTGGCGAGATGTCCTTGAGTGGCAACACAAGCCAGTCTCCTCCGCCGCTGCCGCCGACAGCTCTGCCTCTGCCCTTGAACGGCTCCACCTCACCGCTCGTCCTACCAGGGGAAGAGGGACGGAGCAGTCACGAGTCTGTGCAATGGCCAGGGAACGAGTCCCAGCTCCTCTCCAACATCTTTGTTCTCGGGCACGATGAGCAGTGCCATATGTCTCCTGTTCTCACGGGGGGTCTTGTGGTGTTGTACAGCATCACAATGGTGCTGGGGCTGGTGGGTAACATCGGCCTCATCTGCATCATCACTCGTCGGAGGGAGAAAGTCAACGTCACCAGCATTTTCATCTGCAACCTGTCATTCTCTGACATTCTGGTGTGCGTCTTCTGCCTGCCTTTCACTGTCATTTACACGATCATGGATCACTGGGTGTTCGGGTCTCTGTTGTGTCGCTTGGTGCCGTTCATCCAGTGCGTATCTGTGACGGTGTCCGTGCTGTCCCTCGTTTTCATCGCCCTGGAAAGACATCAGCTCATCATTAACCCCTCTGGTTGGAAGCCGAGCGTTCCGCAGGCGTACACGGTACTCGTTCTCATTTGGATTCTGGCCTGTTTGACTTCTACCCCCTTCTTGGTCTTCCAGCTGCTTACGAATGAGCCCTACAATAATGTGATCCTGCCCCAGTCTCCACTTCATCACTGGGCCTCCCCTCAGGCTCACCTCAATGCCTCACTGCCTCAACCTGCCTCTTACACATACAAAAACTCATCTGTGCCTCCAGGTTCATATCACACCCTCTTGTCCTACGTCCCCACGATTCCACACATGGAGGCCTGTCTGGAGCACTGGCCGTCCCCGCAGCACAGGCTCGCCTACACCACGTGGCTCCTGCTGTTCCAGTACTGTGGCCCGCTGTTGCTAGTGCTGCTCTGTTACGTTAGAGTTTTCGTGCGCCTTCGTCATCGCAAAGAAATGCTCGATCGTGCCAGGACCCCCGAGAGCCATCGCATTACCAACAGCCGGCGCATCAACATCATGCTGGTCGCCCTCATAACGGCCTTTGCCCTTTGCTGGCTGCCGCTCACCATCTTTAATGTGGTGTCCGACTGGAACCAGGAAGCTCTGCCCATCTGCCACCACAACCTGCTCTTCTCCCTCTGCCACCTGCTGGCCATGTCCTCCACCTGCATCAACCCCATCATCTACGGCTTCCTCAACTCCAACTTCAAGCAGGAGGCGAGGGAGGTGCTCCTGCACTGCCGCTGCCACCCGCTGGAGGAGGAGTGTGAGCAGTTCCCCATGTCCATTGTGCACATGGAAGTGTCCCGCACCTCTGTGCCTCTATCCTGCATGAGCAACTCTGTGTGACTTCAATGCTGCAGCCTACAGGAAACTGCTAAAGTTGTAAACTATAGAGATGTAGCTCTGACCTGTGCTGTTTGTTTGACCTTTTAATGGCAGTGCAACAGGTTTGATAGTGATGCAACATGTGCAAGATTAATGTAATTGGTTTGAATTGACGTGTGGAGTACAATGTTGGTTTGTATTATTCTGCAGTAATTAATTATTGTAGTATGTTGATGTGAACAATTTACAGATTCAAAAGAATTTGTTACTTAACGTAATATGTAATTGTATCCTATACCGCATCCTATATTGAAACGTAACTGTGTATTGTACAGTTTTTTTGCAGTTGGTATGAAATCAACATTTTTTATACAAACAAGAAATGATTGCCTCCTCAAGGAGGTTGTCATCGCTCTGTGACTTTTTGCAGGATTAATCAAACTGTTGAATCAATGTCATTGAAATTTATTCGAAGGGTGGAATATGGGCCATAGAAGAGCGAAATGACTGTTGGAGAAGATTCATTTAAGGTTGTGGATCCAGAGATATTTACATCTTCAACATGAAATAATCTTTATGAAAAAAATCAACCATGGTAAGGGGACTGACATCCATGAGTGTGTACAGCTTGGTTCGCCAAGGAGGTTGTTCATGTCTGCTTTGGTTTGGTTGTTAGTTCGCAAGATTATGCAACAATTACTGTTTCACAATTTCCATGAATTCAAAAATCAAACCCAGAATCCAGAGCTAATGATTTTAAAAGAGGTTTTATAAGGAGAATGTTGTCTCATTTGTTTTGTCATGGGATTGTCATGGGAAAAAAAATTATACATTTGTTCCAAACTAGACACATGTGAAAATAAGAGAGTAGACTTTATCACTGCATTTGTATTTATGACATTTATGCATTGAAATCAGTGTTTGAGATTAGTGAAGACAAACACAGGGTCCAATTGTGTTCTGTGGATATTATGACTTATAGAGATAAAATGTAATAAATATTGTTCAATTATACTGAAGAAGGGATAAATAAATAAAAAATGTCCAATGTGTTCATGTGAGGCTTTTAACGTATATTAAAATGTGTACCTGATGGACTATCATGAACACTGTGATAAATAGTTCTGAGGTCTTAGTTCTCAGATGACACATGTGCAGGCATGCAGATCACATAACACGTCTGTATGTCCAATGTTCCCTTATGGTTGCACATGTATGTGGGCGACTGGGTAGTCAATTAGTTTGTGCCTGTTTGAATAATCTCAGTGGTGGGATTAACAATGGCTGTATTTAAATTGACAGTCAATCAACATTTTTTTTTAAATACTACCTCTAATGCCTAATTTTCTTCTCTGTTCTGGTATGATAAGATAGAAAATGTTTCCCTGGCTGAATGGTGAAATTACTCTGCAAGGCTAATTGGATTTGGACTAATTATTTTGAGATTTGATTGTTTGGAAGTTTATCTCCCAAACGGCACTGACACATGCATATTGTTTGACTTATCAAGTTAATTCTGGTTTATTAATTGGATTTAGAAAAACAATGTGTGACAGTTTTAAAGAAGTTCACAGAGCACTCAAACAATTACTTGTACACCATCATGTTTTGTGTTTGATATACTGAAGTGACGCTGAGCAAAATGAAGGAACTTTGCGAGTTTCCTGCAGTTATGAGAATCCAGGAAAAAAAAATCCTGCTCAGTTTTTTTTTATAAATGAGTTCAAAATCCTTGCAAAAAAGAATTAACAAAAACAAAATGTTGTTATTTTTCTCAAGCGAATGCATTCCATAATATTTCAAGTTTCAAGTTTGTGTCTGTCACATGCCGTTAACACAGGGTCAACAGTACAATGAAAGGTGTTGGACAAGTAGACACTGGTAAGCTCTGCAGTGCAACAGTTAACTAAAATAAAATACAATTGAAAACTAAAACTATATACAGCACCTTCAAAGGTACAGATAAAGTAACAACTGTAATGTTGAGTGTGCGTCAATAGTTAATCCACATGTATGTATAGTTACTGCACCGCGTGTGTGTATCAGTTGTTTCAAACAAATTGATAGTACATAGTATATTTGGTTTTGTATCTAGGGGCACTGTAAAACTCAGTGAAAGGAAAGGTGGGATTTGAATTCGTCTTCTTCGGGCCCGTTTCCCACTTCTGGGTTTGGTTTCGAGGTGACGTCTTTCCTTTCAGCCAATCGTCGCTCTTTACCCCAGAATGCATTGCATCACAAACTGCACGCGCGAACAATGCCCCAACAAGTTGCCAGATCTTTTTGGAAACTGCACATTTAACCCTCTCTGCTGCTTAAAGTAAGTTACCGTTGACTCCTACGTGATACCGGCTGGTTATAGTGTTCACGCCTGTGTACTGTCACTTCGTAAAACACGCGTTATACACATGTCAGCACATTACGGAAGTATTGACTCTAGTTAGCCACAGCAGCAGGATGCTAACAAAGTAGCTCCAGAGGCTAGCAGCGAAACGTCGCGTAAACAAAAGGAAAACTAGCGTCGACTTAACTGTTGACAGCTATAACGTGGACTGTTAAAGATGCCACCAATATGTGGATGAACTATATATATATATATATATATATGTGTGTGTGTGTGTTTCAAAGGTGTGGTGGTCCTAGTGAGTCCAGTAAACAGTTGGCACCTCGTTAACATAATATATTTATAGCCTTCATGGAGCTGATACATTCTGCACATGTTGTCTCCACTTTCATTTTCAACCTCACAATCACGCAACATTCGTTATGTAATGTATTTAATAGGTGCATCGCGAATTCAACAATTATACTCATTGAAACTATAATGGAAGTTTTGTAACATTATGTAGAATTGAATCATATTATGTAAATCATTCCCAGTCCTTCAGGTGGGTTCATGGATAATGGGCAGCAGCACATGGGCTGTCTCCTTCTTTTCATTTTAAAGGTCATTCAGCTATTCCAAATGTTGAAGTGCATAAATTTAATTAGATTAAGTAAATGTTCTGGATCTCTCTCTTCACCTCAACGAGTCCACGTTGTTTGCTTTCACTTATTTGGTCATGATTTCCGTGTCCTCATTTAAGTGCCAGTTTGTGATCACTGAGCCTCCACTTGATCAGAATGACTTGATATCAAATCATCAAAAGTGTGACACAGAATGAGCCAAGACCAAACTTTCTGGAGGTCTCGAAAGCATGTTAAGCCGACCTAAGTGAAAATATGCTTAATAATTGTGTTACTCATATATAATATAATCACTATATCCCAATATAGTTACAATAGTATACTGATAAGATAAATACGGAGCAAGCAAAGAGCCTTAAAATGACATGAGAACCAGTAGTCAGTTCCATAGCTTTGTTTTATATTACTCAACATGCAGAATTTCATTATTTGTTGCAGTGCAGTCCAAAAGCATGATTAATGATAAGGGATGTATAACATTGTAATCTACTTTAATTTCTTCCTACATTTGTTTTGTTACCCAGTTTTTTAAGGATTCCATCTCAAAACACATATTCATTGGTTTTGTGCAGGTGGAGCTAGAGGCCAGTAATGACCACAAACCACAACTCTTCTGTCCTTAAAGGTATTGTACAGCTTCTAAGTGTAACTGCAGTTCATCCTGGTGAAATTCAGGTTGCGGGTTCAAGTTTATGACTTTGTTCAATTTGTCTGCAGATGTTGTTGCCTATGTTGATGTGTGGTCGTCAGACAAAACAGCAAATTATTCAAAACCATTCGTTCAGCAGCTGCAGGAAATGGGAGCTCAGGTGAGACCAGAGGGCACAAGACATATGTATTATATTGTCCAAATGTAACTCTATTAATTATAAAGGACATTTATTCTTTTTTTCAGGTTTCAAAAACATTCAATAAACAAGTCACACATGTGGTCTTCAACAATGGTCATCCGGCCACTTGGAGTAAAGCTAAGAAAACTGATGTGAGACTCGTCTCTGTTCTCTGGATTGGCAGGTAAGGGAGTTATTTTTTTTATTTTAATCTAATAATTCCATATCAATATTTTCGTGATTGTGCTTGTCCAATCAAAAGGTTTTTCACGTCTTGAATCGTTACTTCATTCCCTCAATGTGACTCTTGTTTGATGAAATAATGTCCAGATGTAATGACGAAGGTGTGCGTGTGGATGAGGGGTTGTATCCAGCCTTAAATGACGAGAGCAATCCTGTGTTGAAGAACAAGAAGGTGAGTCAGATGAACATGTGATGTCTATGTCGGAAAAACAGTTGAAGCAGTCTGTGTATTTCAGACTTCAAAAAACTGATTGTCAAGCTAAACATTGAACAAACTTAGGGTCGCTGATTGATGTAATTTCCTCATCTGATTAAAATATCAAAATGAGTGTCAATTGATCTTATTGGAAATGTTGACTTCAATAGGACGAATCGAGCTATTCAACTGTATTCAATTTGAGTTTATGAGCTTTTGATTTCAACCTGAACCTTATGTTGCAACAAAACCAGAAGCTCTGATATAAGCAGTAAAGCGTACCTCTATTTTATCATTCTAGGGCTCACCCACACTCCTACTTGTTGACTGAAACTTTCCTTCTTGACTTGATGTTAATATATTTCTTTCACTGCCCTTCCCTTGCCAATGAGACATCACTTCATTGGTCAGCCTTTCTTAAAAAATGAAAAGCGAATTTGCCCTTTTCAACACAATGGCCTTGAAAGTATTCAAACTTGATCAATTCACAATATTGTATTGTGTGTGATTCATCCAGCATCGCTGCATGCAGCCTAAAGATTCTCCAGAGAGGACACCTGAAAATGACAAACGCATGAAGAAAAAATTGGACAAGATGATGAAGGACCTTGCACCGAAACAACCTCTGGGTAAGAGATTGTTACACCTTCAGAAAATGTTTACTTAAGACAAAATTATGTAGTTTGTCATCTCATAATTATTTTTCCACAGTGACCGATGTGTCGCCCATCATCATCGATGAAGAGAATGGAATAGTCTACAGCCCTGCATTGAAAAGATCAAATTATATGGCACAGCGCTTGAAAGACATGAAAGAGAAGCGGGAAAACCTCTCACCCACAGGTAAGCACAACGGCAGGTGTACAGGCTAATGAATTGATCAGGCCTGTATTTAATCTCTTTTGAAAATGCCATCCTATTCACGCAAGTGTTTCTGTCTTTCAGCTTCACAAATGGTTGAATCCTGCTCACCTACCAGGCTGAAGCCTTCTCTAGGGAGCACACCAACTGTCCTCAAATTAATGTGTAAGAAAATTGTGATCTCCCTTTTACAGCTAAGTGCAAAGTGGCATTTTTATCTTTCCCAACTCCCAAGAATGGTTTCCAAATGTCTAGAGAGGGAAGTGGCAGCATCCACCTGATGCTGTATTATTCGACAATTTAAATATATACAATACTTTTAAAATGAGATGTCTAATATGACAAAAGAAGCTACATATTTCTAAATCATTAAAAAAGTCCTTACAGGCATTGTTCTCGAGTTAGCTGGCAGATAAAACAACTAAATGAAGCCAAATTAACCCACGAGTTGAAATACAAGGAGATAGCATTTCTACTTGGACTTGGCAGGTGGTTCGTATTTCTCTTAAGCTCATGAAATAATAGATAAGCAGTTAAAAATACATTAAGAAAACATGTGTAAAACAGTAGTGGTTCTGGAGACTCAAACTATGGAATACAGTTAACCAATAGAAAATGAGACAGATTGCTGTCCACAGGAAGCATCATATTTTTTAAATACATAATTTTTGGAGGCCTGGGGCATTTTACTGTTTGAAATTAACATTATAAGAGTCTGCCTGCTCGAGAGACACTAACAGTAACTAGCAGAAATGGCAACAGTATATATGGCCCTTGTTTTCGCTGACAGATCATAAGAAAAATATCGGGGTCCAATTAACTGGTTGCATGAACAAGTCTTACCTTCATTCTCTTGTTTAGTTTTGCTTTCTAGTCGGCATCAAGCCTACAATTAAATGTGTGAGCTTGTGAAGCACAAGCAGCTGCTTGTGGTTTTATGTTCTAAAGTTCAGTGAGAGCCACTGCAAGTCCAAATGCACATACAGGGAAAGAAGAACAATTCAATTTAAATGGCTGAAAACCTTTAATTATTTCTATTTTTTCCTCTACTATACAGTTGACCATTCGGATGATGATTCCAGTGCCTCTGCTGCGGAACCTGGCTGCTCACCTGATAAAGAGGAAGGGAGAACAAAAGTTGATGTAGATGATCATGGAAGTGTTGAAAAACGCCACAGGAAAGATTCTGCAACGCCCTGGCTGTCACCCTGCCGTGAAGTCCCAAAAATGATATCAAGCCCTTTGAGATGTCAGGACTTGAAGGACAAAGAGGATGAAGAGGGAACGAGACAAAAAAAGACAAGAAGCCTCTCAGTCAGAAAAGAGAGAGAGAAAAAGAAATCTGTACGTTTATTGGAAATTCCGTGCCAGGATACAAAGTCTGACAACAGCCCAAACGTTTGTAAAGAGAAAAGGCGATCACAGATAAAATCAACTAGCCCAAAACCTGAGAAGGGAAAGCAAAAAAGTAAAGCAGACAAACCGTTTACAGAGACTAAGTCCAGTATTTGTCCCAATAATGTGAATTTTTCGGGTTGTCTCTTGTCACCAGCTACGTCAGGTGGTGCTGGAGTTGGACTGTCCAAAGTAGCTGCTTCTGTCTTACAGAAAACACCCAAACGAGCCAGACTATCACTTTCTTCCTTGGTGCGATCCGTCACTGTCTCTGCTCAACCTCACAGTGTTGCATCAGTTTCGACAGATGGAGATGATAACGTGTTTGAGGACTATTTTTCCCCAGCGAACCACCAGCATAGATCTAAAAAGCCTCTCATGACGAATCTGCCTGTGGAGACGGGCATTCAGATTCCCTTTGAGTTGAACTCTGTCCCAAAGAAGAGAAAACAAAGAAGAAGTGAAAGTGTCGAGTCTGAGACCATCAGTAAAAAGAAGAGGAAGGTGGAAGAAAGTCAGAGTGGCAAAAATCCCAATCAGTGGTCTGATGCAAGCAGACACTCACAGCTAGAGGTTAAAGAATCTCTCCCTGCACTGGACAGTTCAAGTGCCAGTGCAACACTCATGGCTAAAAGGTCAAGACGCAGCACCTTACCTCTCTCAAGCGCTGGTACAACTACAAATGATGCAGTAAAACAAAGACGAGCATCTGTGCTATCAGCAGTGTTAACAGAGGATAAAGCAGTATCACAGCTGGAGAAAAGTTCTGGTGTCAGGGTCCAATCTCAAACCTTGGAAAGTGAGTAGTTAGACCACCAGAGCTTAGAGCAGACCTTAATCACAGTGAAACTATTACCGAATACATTTCCTCAATGGTTAATTATAGACTGAACTAAACTATGTAGCAATGTTTGTAATCTTACATATTGGGTTTCAAAAGGTTTACAACAATTTTTTTTTAGGGAATACCAATATTTTAATATGTACATTAATCTCTCCAGTTAATTTTCTGAGGATGAATTACATTTCTGGGTGTCACATTTTAAAGAGAAGAATAAAGAAATACATGCAGTGTGAATTAGGCCCTTTTGTCCAAAGTTTTCTGTCTCTGCGTGCTCTCTACCGAAGGCCAAACTCATAATTTAGGCCTCATAAATTTGATGTATGTGTACAGAACAATCCCTCCATTATCTAAATTGCTTATCCTTTGGAAGGTTGCAGGGTTGGGGCTAGAGCCAATCCCAGCTGACATTGGGCAGCAGGTGGGGTTCACCTTAGACAGATCGCCAGTGTATCGCAGGGTCAATATACAGAGACAAATAACTGTTCACACCTACGGTCAATTTTGAGACTAATAAACCAAATTTTTTATTTAAATAAAAATGACCATGAACAGGATAAATAGTTTGGAAACTAGATGTTTTCAGATGGAAAAGGGTGTGCAATATGTTTATCTAATTAAACCAATCTTATAAGGAAACGTAAATAGCTATGTTTTAAAACCTATCTAGATAAATAGCAGTTTTCAGTGCTGATGTAATACAAATTAGCTTGAGCTACTGATTAAAAATATTCCAATGCTCACTGAATTCCCTCGATAATTTAGGCTGAATATGTTTGACAAAATTAGAATTGATTTCTTATTAATTTGGAATAAAATTAACATTCACTTATCAGCTAGAAGTGGAGTTAACTTAATTGATTTAAAGGTGAAGTCATTTACAGTAAAATGTCGCTGTACAGGCTGATGTAAAAGACCAAGTAGCTTGAGTAAAACACACAGACACACACACACCCACCGTCTTTACACATGTGTTTCTGTTGTTTTCAAATGTAGGCAGAGGAAATGAATGTACAGTTGCAGCTGGTTCAACAGAGATCCTCTCTGAAGGTGATATCATTCACAATCAGAAGATCAGCGCGAATCTTCAGAAACTGGACAAAAAAACAAAGGTATGAAGACATGATTGTTTTAAATTGTCTAACTGAACCAAACCTCAATTTTTTTATTTTGTGTCAGTTGTGATAATTGCTTTACCACAGAAAACTGCATGTTGACGGTACATTTTTGACTGGGCAAAGAAACTGAAATTATTCTACAAAAACAGGATGTGACCAGTCAGAAGCTTTCAGATTAATTTAAGATAATACCGTGGTACGGATATCTGTAATAATACCCTATTATATATATATATATATTTACCATTGTCGCATATTTATTTCATGTAGTTGATATTGCGATTTTGATGCTACACCTTGTTCTTAGTTCTTACTTCAGAACAGCCTTTACTGAACAAGTTTATTTTCCTCCATCAAAACGACAGAGGTTAAGGGGGGGCATTTTCTCTTCACACTTTCCTCAGAAACCTGAGCTCATACTTTATATTCTTCCAACATCAATACAGCTGCAGAATATGACAAAAGTCCTAACGCTCATTCTTAAGGAGGTTTAGATTGTAAACTAAATATAAGCAGTTCTAAAGTATTTCCTCCATACAGTCATACACTTCCATAGCTGTAGGCGTTTGACGGATCTCGCTGAGAGGTTTCGTCTGGTCCTGAGGGTTTCCTGTGTTTTGCCCCTGTGATGGTGGCGTACGACTTCCTCGCTTGTGAAATGCACCTGGTGTCTGTTTTCGTTACGCTCTTAACCTCAACAAGCTGTGGCTGAACATGACGTCATGTCCCCCCTTAGGGATCTGTTTCGGGTCGACTGTATTGTAGCCTCATCACAGATGTGTTGCAGTTGTTCTCTTGTTTCTGTAAAGATTGTGATAACAGATGGATGTGTAGATATTGCTTTCCAATTGAAGAAGCATTAGTAAACACATTTGTGATGAGTTGTGGAAAGTCACACCTGCATGGCTCACTGACCTCTGACGTGCAGTTAGTCAACAATGATCAATTCCAAGTAACCTGACTCTGAGTGAGAACTGTGCAGGTTTAGTGTTTTCTGCTTCTGCTGTTGACACTGATAGAATATTTTTATTTCAATGTGAATATAGTTATTTGAATACATATATAAATAAAATTGACTCTTTTGTTAACTTTCAGCAGATTACAAATGCTCAATTATAAATGTAGAGGGGTCCCATGGTGGCCTAGTCGTCTGCAGACACACATACTGTATATAAAGATTGTGGAAAAAGTAAAGCCAAAGGGTCTTGATTGCCACCTAGTGGCTGGCTGCAGTATAGTTCATAAACCCCACCTCCTTCATGGTAGTAGATAGTACATGAACTACATTTTTTTCAGAATTCTGGTTTTATATCTGGATAGTTGTTGGAAGTGGAGATGTGTCGTCCATGTTTGCATACAGCTTATGATGAACACATACTATATGACCCAGACATCTTTGCTTGAAATCCAATACTGACTGTTATCAAATGTAATTTATCCTTGTCTCCTCACAGTTTCTATCTTTCCTCACAGATCGTCTGCATGCTGCCTGCTTGGTTTGACTGTGGTAGCAGAGCATATTTTCTCCGACATGAGCTTGTTAATGTACCCACGGAAGTCTTGAGTTGAGACAAGTGGTATTATCTGTAGCCTTGTCTCTAACTGGCTATCCCAGCTCAAAGCTCAATTTCAACCCCACTTTCTAGAGACCCAGGATCGTCATCTCTCTCCATCATTCTTTGAATAACGTAATTTCACTGGGCGCTAAAATAGTCGGCATCAGTGCCGCCAAGTCATGGGAGTGAAGAATTTCCTCCATTGTGCTCCGGGGCCCTGCAGCAGTTCACACCATCTCTTTGTCGGAAGCTCATTCTTCAATGCTTGTTTTCTTGTACCGCTGCCAGAGCATGTCCACTGCATTGGAAAAGCCAGAGTTAACTGAGCCTTAGGGAATAGATTCTCATATTTTAATTTGTATTGTTGTGAATCATTAGCAAATCTGAATATCATAACACTTTACTTTGAAAAAAAATTCTACAGGGACAGCTGAGCAGTGATGTGTTGATGGTAATCAACCCAGTGACTTCACAACTTGTTTATCAGGGTTAATGTGACTGGTGGTCAGGGGGGCTGGTGGACGGTTTTGGCATCACTGTGCAGCAGGCCTTAACCCCTGACTTACAGCCGGGGGGGCAGATATCAGAGCCTGGTAGGAAAGAGTCAGGTTGTCCTGTTTGTAACTGCTGCTCAGGTGTTTGTGTCGATGATGGCTTTCTGGGGCCAAAGTTCGTGGCAGGATGGAGCACGATCGGCAGGTTACAGATTTACAGTTTGAGTGGCTCTGAATAAGTTTTCCTCAGCTCGTAGCGATGGTGTTTGATTTCCCTTTTGGTCTGTATGAGTCATCTGTTTCGAGGGGTTATTGAAAGTACACGGTCCAAACCAGCTCACAATGCTTCCACCCAAAATAAACATAAATTGCCTTGAATTTCCAACACTGTATTATCTACTTTATATTATAGATTTGTTGTACATTGAGTGCAGAGTTTTTCTATTTTCTGTGATTTCTGCTCCACTTAAAGGTCACCAATATGCACTTCTGTCAATGCTCTATAGACTTATACAAATTCACAGAACATGTGTAATGGTTTAATTGATTTTATTTGTTGTCTTCAAACATCTAACTTTTGTAAAATGTATACATTTATCAACACAATAATAGTTGATCTAGCAAAGACAAATTGAATTTAGTAAAGAAGGATGCTTATCTCTGTCATTCATTTTTGCTTCAGGGAATGAGGACATTGGTGATGACAAGCTTGCCCTCTGAGTAAGTACCTCAAACATTTAATAGATACAAATATCACCTGTTAAATTGTTCATTTTGGATGCTTTCTACTCATCACGTCTTGTAGGAAGCAGACCACGTTAATTCAGGTGGTGAAAACACTGGGTGGCTTCATAATCGTTGACCGTGTGTGTGAGAGCACGACTCATGTTGTGTCTGGGGGTCACCGGCGGACTCTCAATATTCTGTTGGGCATAGCCCGTGGCTGCTGGATCCTTTCCTTTGAATGGGTATGTAGTCTGTATATATTTAGGAGCCATTACATATCATTCAAAGCTGATAATAAAATGTGTAATTATTTTTTGTTTGTATTGATTGTGTAGATTCTCTGGTGTTTAGAGCAAAGACATTGGATTCCAGAGGAGCCTTATGAACTATCGGACCAGTTTCCAGCAGCCCAGGTGAGTACCAGAAGTGATCCTGTAGCTTTTTCAATCAGTGCAACCAATCAGATCTATTGATATTTAGGTTTCAAGTGCCAAGCTTTGATAAACAATGCATTCAAATAAAATAATGTATACCCAAAACCGAAAAGTTTGTCATTCTCAATACAGAAAGTTTTTCCATCAACGTTATTTTTACTTCTTGTATAGAAACATATCTGTTACATTTACTCTCTTCAGTTTAATAGTAATAAATGTTTTTTTCCCCTGTTTATAAACACACTTAAAACTAATAAAGAACAGTAAATTCCAAGCGAAGGAAGTAGGCCGGAAACCAGCAAATATGTATTGACAGTCATACATTTTCAGTCTGCTTGTTTTTCCTGACGCGTCCTGTGTGAAATGTGAATGTTGCTGCTTCTTCCTGAACTCGTCATTCATGAGTCACTGTCCTCTCCTGCCACTGTGAAGGAAGACATGGGGTCTTGATGCAGACAAATGTCAGCACATTTCCTCTTCAAACCGTTTGATGGCTTTTGCTGTGACAGACAAAACATTTTCGTGTCCCAGAGGCCTTTTACCATTCCCCCACTCTTACGGACGCACTACGAATATCTTTCTTCACTTCAGAGCCTGTGCTCTGTGGAGCCGGCAGCATTCCCTTCAGCTGCTCTCAGTGTCAGTGAAAGAAACCTTGGGTCTGAAAGCTTTTTTGTTATATATTATTAGGATAATCGCGAATCAGTTTCTCAACTAATTTTCACAAAAATGTCTGTGTCAGGACATTATCAAATATATAACAACTGTTTATTGTTGCAGATCCATTTAGCCTGTTTTGACAAAGTCCTAAATAAATAGATTAGCCATAACAATAAAACCAGTTTCTTTTAAATGTTGTGGCTGAACTGTGTCTCTTGTGAGTGATCAGGAAACTACATTGAGATGCTCAGGCGAACAGAGAAAAGATCCTTAAAAGAAACAAGAAAAGCATTCGGGCGAATTTACAATTGTTATTCTATGTTTTGATATAATATTGCTGGAAAGGTTGTGGTGATGAGGCAGTTCTTTAATCACCAGAACTTACTTTGTTAAAGTATACAACAGACCTATAATAGAAAACATCTCCAGAGCTCAAGTTCCTGCTTTTTGGTTGTGTTTAATATTCAACTTTACATATAACAACTGGTAGAGCATTACAGTCAAACACTTGCAAAACCTAAAGCTAGTGTTTACTAGTGAGAAATTCAAGCTCCCTCACATTTCATAACTTCTCCCCCTAGCTAGCTTCAAAATACATTTTAAAATACATTCATTCAAATTGTCATCATGTGTGAGCATGGGGGACGGTACTGCAGAATTATATTAAAAGATTTCCTCTTAGTTTATGTGCAATGAAATCATTAACTAGCTTGCAGCAAAGAGGCTCTCTAGATCTCTTAAACAACTCTCTCTATCATATATAATAATGTTAAATATCAACCTTAAAATCTACACATAAGTTAAATAACATAGTACATACATTCTCTGCAGAAAAACAGTAAAGAGAAAAACATTTTCTGTGACATTTTAACGTTTGCACTTTATAACAATCACCTTTTGCCAGTTGTTTATCTGCATGCTGTACCATCTTCTCCTTCCTAAAATTAGTTAAACAGCTGCTTAAACTATATTAAAATCATTCAACAAATTGAATTAGGTAATGTCCCATTTTGCTCTGGTTTCAGTCCATGTTTCACAATTTTTGCAAAAGCCAAATTATTAAACATATAAACAAACACAAAAAATGTACAAAATATTTTCACGATGTGCTCTGGCTCCCTTGAGGATTTTTAATTTTTGGTTTTGTTTGTGGCCGTTTTTTTGGCCACAAATTACGGTTCAGCGGGGACCAGTGAAGTCTGCTGGTCTCATCATGATCGTGGTGGACTGCAGTGAATAGCCCGAGCCTTTCCAGTAGTACCATTTGATTCCGTTGAATCGATTTGAGTTCTGGCCTTGCTGGTAAAACATCCCATTCAAATTGGAGGGACCACAGGCATCAAACCACCAACCTGGAATCGTCAAAACAAACATAATTTTAAATGCAATGTTGTCAAAGTGGACTATGCATTCATACTGGTCTCTTTCACTCCTGACAGCTGCTAAGATCTAAATCATCTTTAAATCATCTTATGGTAACTTACATCTATACACCCTACAAATGTATTGCTTTTAAGTTTAATCATATCGTTTATAAAAAACTGAACCTTTGACATCAACAAGCTGTAAAATCTGCTGCATATTGAATGAAAACAGAACATTTTGTTTGAATTTATCAGCTGAGCAATAACAAATATGTTCTAGCTAGAATCCTGGATTTATGGAATGAATGGTGTTGAATTCATCTTTGATGCACTTGTTGTTGCAGTTAAATTGATGTCGGCATCATGGCCTCACATGACCAGCTTGTTTAATTGAAAGTGGCAGTACAATCCTCTGTTGTGTCATGGTGTCAAGGCAGACAGTTCACATTTGACACCACTGAATTGGATGTGACAGTATAATTGCTACTGCTCTTACATAGCGATGGATCGTCGACTAACAGCCCTTTTTGTTTTAGGTCCCAATGACACTCCTTAAGTTTTCATCAGTGTGTGCAGGGAAGACACTGACTTGACTGATAACTTAGTTTATGAACTATTAGGCGGTGGACTAGTGGCAGAAACTTGGACTATGGGCAGAAAAGGTCTCTGGTCTGTCTCTGGTTCGACTCCATGGAGAAACAACAAAAAGATGAACCTGGATTGATCGGTCCAAAAATCCAAGAGGATTCTCCCTACCCTGTCTAGTGCCCCTGAGCAAGGCACCTTACTCCCCCAAGATCTGCTCCCTGTGCGCCGTACATGACTGCTCACTGCTCTGTGTGTCCTTCACCAGATGGGTTAAAAGCAGAGGTTAAATTTCCCTACCTACATGAGTGTGCCTCTGCATGTCTGTGCATCTGTTTGGGACAATTACATGTATCTCAATCTTAATCTTAATCTTAATTAAAAGGCTCTGGATTTGTATTTCTGTTCAGGAGCTGTATCTGGGCTTTCATAAATATCTATCAGTTAACAGCATTCAAGAAAAATATATAATGACTGTGTGTCATAAGAATTGGGTCGTACATCATGTAATTTCACACTGTTCTCTAACATGGCTGCTAACATGTTGCTACAAGTTTATTAGGAATGCTTAATGCAATTCTGTATGGCCCTTTCAATACAGTAAATAGTCCTTTGCACAATCTGTTGTCCCCAGTAGTGAATTAAATATAGTACTCCACTGATTTAACATTGTACTTTTGTAACATTGGTCGAATCAGTGCTGCAGAACCATAGATATATTTTTTATTCTACGCTTATATAGAGTGAATGGGGTTATGGCTTATAATGTAGCTAGCCACTAGGGGTGATCAAGACCCTTTGGCTTCACTTTTGCTGGGCTTTCATGTTGTCCATCGTTATGTCCTCTGGAACCTCTATTCAAATGCAGTAGTACTCCCCAACACCTGTCAACAGACTGATGGGTAGAATTTATTTCCTCTTTAAAATGACAGTTAGCAGTTGTTTTGTTTTGAAAACCTTTGCACTGAGAGACATATCTAATACATTTGTAGCTCCCATTTACACACTGGCTTACAGCATTGATTGGAATTTGTGTTCATTCAAAACAGCCAATGTATCCTTTACACCAGGTCAATGTCAGTCAGTCACGATTGTGCATAATGTGCATATTGAGTCGCCTGTGAGAGACGCCTAATGGGAAAAAAGAGGACAGGGTTGGTGTTTTCACGCTCACTTGGCAGACCTCAATACAGAGGGAGACTAACTTCTGGCAGCCGAGTCACTTTCAAGGGAACAGAGGAGGACCTTCAAGCTCTGTTCCCAGGCTATTAATGTCAGCCATTGTAGGGGTTGAATTCCCCAATGAGTTGATCAGTGATTAACTCTAAGCTACTTGTGCTCTTTGACCAGGCCACAAAAGTACGGGAGCCCTTAAAATGCACTTGGAAGATTTAATTTTTTATTTTGGGGGGATAGTGCCAAGATAGGAGTGTGTGGGAATGTGTGGCCATCACAAATTAACGTGATTTTTTTGTTGTTGTTATTTTCCTGATGAATCAGTTATTTACAAAAACAGTGTTTCTTACCCCCTGTTGTCAGCTGCGAACATTTGCAAACACATTTGTCATTGTCTGCATCCTTTGTACTGAAATCACTTCCTGGCTGCCCGATGCTGCTTATTTTGCCGGCTGTTCCACTGTAGCCTTTAAGGTGTATCCTGTAGAATGGGAAAAGGAGAAATGAAGGAAGAGGAGGAGGAAGTTCGTGACTGCTGTTCCTCAAAAGGCAATATCCGACTTAGAGTTGTTTAGCTATAACTTCACTACTGTGCTAAAATGGGGTTTGGCATAAGGATTAAATGTCTCCTCACTTTTTGGGGGTTTATTTTGCTGATCTTGATTTTATTATCTGGTACGTTTTCACGTTTGTTTGCTACTATTTGTGTCATCTCTTTGTGAGATTTTGAAGTTGCTGAGCCAGTTCACTCTAGACCCAATTGGTCATAGTTGTGTAGACTTGAGGCATGGACTGGGTTGAATTGAGGCGTCTCAAGGTCTGTTTGTCACATCAATTGAATTGAAGCATCTCTTTCCCTCCTGAAATCAGTTTGGCTTTACAGGAGAAAAAGTTCCTGAAGGTTGTGTTGTTACTGTATGTTAGAGATTCAAAACACATTATGTATTTCCTTATTTTTCAAATACTAACCAGTTTTATTACATTTTCTGTGGGCTCATGCCAACACATCATCATCAGGCAGTCTACACTCTTACATAGCACTAACAAGAGGATCATTAATGTATTGTTCTTCTATACAGTAATAGTAGATCAACAGTTTGGACCATCTCCTGCCGTCTTTAAAAAAACAGATGCGCAGGAGATAAATATATCCACAATCTGATCCAAGGATACTCAGCATGTAACTTCTGAGTAACCTATAGAAAAGTGTAGAATTAATGTATTTCTGAGACTTGAATTTAATTCAATACGGTCTTAAAAAGCCTTAACTTAACTTATTGAACCCTGCAGAAGTCCTGCTTTGGTGATGCTCTTTGGCTGAGAACTAGCCAGTGAGAAATAGCAACAGTTTTTGGTATTTGTTCGGGATAGCCGTTATATATGCTCATGGAATTATTTTTCCTCATTAACGTCAAAATAACATAACAAATGTTTAAAACCTCACATGAGACAGATTCAATAGGGAACACTTCTCTTATATTATGACATACCTGTAATTCTGTGCTTCACCGTCAAGAGAAAACTGATCATATTGGGAAAATCCAGAGTTTCCCTCCCAGTCACTCAGCTGAATCCTCAGTTTGTACATCTGTTGACTCGTCAGTCTGGAGACAAATTCGTTTCCTAACCAGAATTCATTTGAAGGTTCTCCGAACCCCTGAAAAGATGTTAAAGAAATGTATTTAAATATTGCTGATTCCTTGCAGTAGAGAGGCATTTAGCTTTTGCCATTATTGAAACAGCAAATAAACAGAGGATCACCATGTGCTCTTCATTTCCTGGCTTTTACACATAGATATTTTTCCCTGGAATTGAGATTTTTATCCATTATAAAACTTAAAGACACAGCAAATTCAAACAAATCAAAGTCACATTCACAGGTAGATATTTAGACTAGATTTGACTTTAAATGGATTCAGATCTTTAATGATTTCTCTGCGGGGACCTGACATTGAACTTGAAATTAATTTTGGCATTGTGTCAGTCATTTCCCACTAGGCATTGGTATTGGCTTTTTTTTTTTAACTCATCCTTTTTTAATGTAGATTTTAGTCTCAATGCACAGACAAAAATATTAAATCTGCTGTGACTGAATGTGGTACTTTAAAAACAGCATTCATATGATGGAGGGCTGATGATAATCAGCTCATATCTCTGTTTTAATGGCTGCAGGCTGTCTTCTCTTCCATTAAGAGTGCCTTTAAAGCACTTTCAGTCAGTGGCCAAAACCAAATCTAGCCTCTTTCCTGTGCCACCGGACTGAAAACCCGTAGCCTAGGATATGTATTTATTAAAGGGAAGAATTTCTTCTTAATAGTTTTACCTTTTTGTACTCCTGCCACGTACGGTGAAAGTCAACACGGCCGTCGAAGCGTTTTTGTAGCACGGTCCAGCCTCCTCCTTCTGTCTCCATGTCACAAAAAGCCTTCAGACACAAGGAAAAAAAGATCTGTGGTAATTAATAATTCAAATCAAATTTTCTGAACCACAAATTCACAATGCTTGGTTCAGTTAAAACTTAAACTTTTAAGCTGAAGGGAAAAGGAGCAGAGTTAAAGTCCAAGTCTTAATCACTGAAGAGAATCTAAGGAGATCACAGGTTTAGTTTAAGCATGCACATCAACGAAAGACTCATTCAGAAAACATGTCCTCTTCGCCACTGGGATATTTAATTCTCTCTGGTTTTAATTCCACTTTAAGCTGATCCAAACTACTCTCTTAGAGTTAAGCCAGTCGGAAGCAATTAAACTGGCTCACTGTACCTTAACCTCCATCGTGGTGTTGGCTAATGTGAGCGTGTAGACTCCACTTAGGGTGTTTCCTGACTTGTAGACAGCAGCACAGTCCATGAACGTGGTTGGGGTGTCCTGCATCATGATGCTTTTGGTCTCTGCAGAAAAAACACAATTTCACTCACAGCGTTCAAGTTTCATCCAAGTTCACATCTTCCGGTGGCTAAAAGATTTATTTCCTTAGTGTCACTGTGACTGCGGCAGGATCCACTTCAGAATTCACCTGTTTCTATGTATCAACCCTCCACATATGCCTTCACAAAGATTCAAGAAACTTTGTGAAGATATAGCCTTCTTGGCAGAGGTAATAAAATGAATGCAGTGATAAATATCATATCGAAACAGGTAAATGTCTACCATGGCTTTGTCCAAAAACTCTGAGCAGTTGGCAGATAATCAGACCAGAGACTAAACAGAATTTAGAGGCTGTGCCCACAGCCAAGCTAACAAGCTGCTGGATATAGCTTGATATTCAATGGAAAAATACGGAGGTGGCTTCATTTTACCATTAACTCTGCACCAGAAATTCATTAAGCATATTTCTCTAAATTCCATTATACTGTGTCTTACCCTCAGTTATTCCAGTGGTTACAGCAGTCTCAGCCCACAAGTCAAGACTGTGGTTGCACTGAGGTGATTTTAAGTTAACAACCTTTAGTTAGGTGGTGACTCACCTCGAGCTGAGCCCACAGCTATGCTGTGAATGAGGTTGTTGAGGCTGTCCAGCAGCTCCTGCTGCTGATGCTGCAGGACGCTGTTGTTGGAGGAGACTTTGAGCAGCTGTTTCTCCAGCTCGCCTATGATGGCGGTCTGCCTTAGTATCAGGGTCTGGAGCTGCTCCTTTTCCTCTCTGACCATCTTCAGCTCCACCTGCCTCTGCTCCTCTATCTCCCCCACCTTCTTCTCCAGGATGCTAAGGAGTCACAGATAAATTCAATAGTGAGCTTTGCTCCTTGTTTTGTCCAACACTTTACTGTTAGTGAGGCGGAAGTGAGTGAGTCCTCACCTGTTTTTGTTGTTCAGTTTGTTGATTTCATTTGTTTGGACAATAAGTTGTTTTTCCAACTTGTTGGTTGACAAGGAGTTTTCAAGAAGTTTCCGCTCAAGTCGCGTTGTATGATGAATTACCTGCAAATAAAAGAAGCACCATTTCAGCTCTGTCCCTGAGATACCTTCCGCTATTCTGTAGAATTGTACGCATATCACACCGACACTACAACTGCAAACCTGCTGTTTTCTGATAGAAGAATACTTAAATTAGAGATTATATTGTTTGGTTTATGATAAAACGTTAAAGAACGTTAAAAAAACATGTAACCTAAAGGAAAGTAAACAAATGCATAATGTTAAATGACATAATAAACCTCAGATTGTTTGTCTGATCAACAGGCAGCTTGTCCTTTGCCCCCATTTTATTACTTCCAAAGTGAAAAAAACAGTCAATTGCAAAATGGAAAAGCTTGACAGGAAAGAGCAACTAAATTCCGATACAGCAGAAGTACCTGAACCTGAACAATCCACAGATGTATTGAACTAAACTCTGGGGTTGGGGACCTTGCCTCTAATTTCCCATTTTATAGGAACTGAACTCAGCAAAAAGCAGGTTGTTTACATGGATCCCAGCTATTCGTCTCCAATGGAGCTGTTGATGTCTTTGAACAGACGGATGTGTGATTGTGACAAACTGATAGACCCTTTCTGTGGGAATACGAGTGGGCTAATAACAGGAAATGCTGTACAGTTGGCTCACATAAGGTCATTGACGTGTAGCCACAATAATAAACTGACGCAAGCATGCCTGTTTTCACCCCTGCTTATTTTTTTAACACTCTGAAGCCACATTATTTAATGTACTGAACCACAGAGCTCGCAGTGTAACCAACACATTGTTCTGCTGAGAAATCTGTTGTGCTTGTATGTTGACAGGTGCAACGGGTTAGACTTTCTTAATGTTGTACTGCACAGTGTGACAGTGTGTTTTTCTGAACGTTACATTTCTGAAAGCTCAACCTCACCTGTGCTTCCACGTGGGTCAGTTTCCTCGTTTGCTCGGCGGTTTGACTCAGCAGGTTTGTTCCAATTTCTATCATCGTAGCTGTGTGGTTGTGGACGGCACTCTGTTGGATTTGGACCATGTCCTGTTTCATGCTGTCCTGTATGTAGTTCTCTAACTGCAACACAGAGGAAAGAAAAATGCCCTTTTAAACCATTTCTGTTAGTATCTTTAAGAAATGGTTTTGTTTGTACAATGCTGCATCGAAATCAAAGGGAAGTTCACCGATTGACAACTAGGAGCTGCTCGCTATAAAATATTTGGACAAGGAGCGGGTCTGTTTCTTGGAGCAGACGTGCTTTGCAGTTATTGAGAGAAATTGTGCTTGTTCTCTTGTTGGTTCAGAAACTTACAATCATTTTGTGGTTTTCGTTTTGTCAAAGAGTCACTGAAAATGAGTTGCCCCATTCTACATTAAAACTCACACTTTATCATACTACGACCTCAAAACAACTTGTGAGAATTGTGTAAATTTCACTTTGTTGGCATATTTTGTATATTGGTACATGTTAAAATGAATTTAACAGCCCATTTTTGGAATCAGTTGCTGATGCAGTACTAGAGTGAAATAATGGAACAGAAATACATAATTGAAGCAGAGCCACGTCAAGATATGTTCAAGTTTAGATGATATTATTCACTTTGTAATAATAGCAACGTAATGAATTAATTGAATAATACAGTCTTGAGATTATATAAAATAATCCAAATCCAGTGTTGTAGTTAACCAGTTAAAAAAAAGATATTTGCACCAGGCTTATGTTTCATTAAACCAATCGGAGTGTCATCTCCGAGTCCCTTTAAAACTCAGGTGCACCTCAGTGGTTTCATATGAGAATGTTAGATTAGCCAGGTACTCAGAGTGAACGCTTCACTGTAGAGGACATTTCTCTAATTTTGCACAGGAGAAGACCATATGTGTGTAACAAGCGGAGTGTGTGTTGTGCACCCGCCAATAGGTGGTACTCTCTTTGAATTGAATGGTGAATGCAGGTTTTTGTTGATGTAAAGCGATGCAATGCACCAACACGGCATCTGACCACACCTAATTTTTAGACCAACACGTCCATGAGCACTAGTGCAGTTGTTATTAAAGCAATGTGGGGGCTGCACAGGGAAAATTTCAACTGCATCATACTTGAACTAACAGATACAGTTGTGTCACGAATGGTGCCGCTTTGCACTGGTTGTTAGATTGGTCAATAAGTGATCTGACTTCTCATATCAAATATTAAACCTCTGATTCATAGTGATGATACAATGGCATCGAGAAGGGGAAGCTGTCAGCGTGTCAGTGTTTCATCTTTACAAGATTTGCTCTTATCTACCTTCCAGTATCGCCGGATTTAGACCAAGACCAATCATTAAGTTATTTCCTGCACGGTGTTCCTGAGTGGCAATCAGGTCACACGTCTCGTAAACAGGATGGAAGTGTTGAGTGAGGAGTTACATCCTTCATGACAGTGTGACTTGTGTACAGCCGGGGACCAGCGTCAGTAAAATATCTTTGTCATCTGCCGCACGTTATTTACTCATCACTCAGTAATGAAAAGTCCAAACAGACCAATTTATTATTATTATTTTTCTAATGGCAAATACAACTAGCGGCTGCAATCAGTGCTGATTTTGTTTGTCTTCCTTTCCTGGTGTCCAGTGTGTTTATGCTTTTGAATGCAGACATGGACGTGTGTTAGGTGGAAGGATTTAATTTGAACTGTCGGCAGGATGTCCCATTGACAGTCCGTGATCTAATCAGTTGTTTACTCCGCGTGTCTCAAAGGCGTCAGAGAGGAATGACTAAGTTCCTCATTCCCCCTCCTTCCTCTGTCGTCTGTATTCGGATGTTTTTTAAATAAGCAAACCTCACCTGGAGGGATGGGCTGGGGCCAGGAAAGAAATTATTCATCTTTGGTGCAGAGGCAGGAATTCTCTCTCTCTCTCTTCTTAACATTGAAATAATTCTTAAACATTTCTCAGTACTCGCGAAATAATGATTGAATCTTGAATATAAAACATATACAGGTATGATTGCTTGGGCTTGGTGGAGGTGTGTGCTCTACTTAGGTGTTGAATTAGCTTAGTCTGTGATGTAAGATATTGATTGAGCGTCTCACTTCTTTATAACTCAACAGGTTTTCCCAGTGGGTAAATATATTACGGCCATAACACACTATCGACCTTTACAGTGTCTATGCTTCCTCTCTGGAGCCACAGTAAAGTACATTATTAATAAATAGATACTTTCTAAGAATATGTATAATTACATTATGTTTATTGGATATTCTGTTTTATGGCAAAATTTCAAAATCATCAGTCTAAACACCTTAGCTGTGATAAATTTTTTCTTGTGCCATATTTAATATCTGAAGTGCAAATTGATTTTATGAAGTCACATCACATAACAAAGAAGAAACTTGAGTCCGCCTGGATTTACACCAAATGATTTGAGACGGATCAAGCTCGTAAGTTCAGATGATAGCCGCACATTATGAATCATCACCGCTTCTTTCAATGTGACATTTACATAACCTGTTCCTGTATCAGATGTGCTGTTGGGCCTTTTTAAATCTTCACTGGTTTGGTGGTGAATTGGCCTTCGATTTCTGAGGCAGCATGTCAAAGTTTTTGTCAGAATGAGCGTCGCCACTGAGGAGCAGGAACATCAAAGACGATGCCCCCTGAGCTCCCCCGTGGAACAGATCTGAGCCCGTTTATGTTCCGAGATTGAGAATTGTGTAATCGAGCTGTGGGACACTCTTGTCTTGTCTGGCTGGGCTTGTAAAGCTCTGATCATTAATGGCACTCTGAAGTGGGGGTGAAGAGTGGGAGCGGGAAAAGAAGCAGTTCACTTATGTCTCCCTCAAGTAAATAGCTCAGCAAGCTGAAAGGAAAAGCATGCATCGCTCATGTGGACACCTGTGAGGAGGTTTTGTTCATTTCTTGTCCATTATATCCTTTTGTACTCAAACCTTTTCATGTTTATTTCCACCTTTGCTTCCACAAAATAGATTCCCTAAGAATCTTGTGGTCTTAGAAAGAGCTTTTTCCCCCTCTTTTTTTAATAAACTGCCAAACTAGTTCTTCTCGACATAAAACTTTTTAGAAGTGGAGCATTTTTATCAGTTTTGTAGGACTGGTCAAGGGTAACTCGTGTCAGCATGGTAGTTAACATGGAGCTGGTGATTTAGTATGACATTCTGCATATTGTTTTTTCAAATCAGACTGACCAAAATACATTCGGGAAGAAGTTTTGAGCTTTAATCATTTGTTTTTGTAAATTTGTACGTAAATGATTACGGCTGTGGCAATGAAGCAGCATTAATATAAATTTCATCAATAATAATATAACAAAGGCTCAATTAATAGATCAATATATTGTTCATGCATTGTGTTAGCACAGTAAGGAGTTATAACATATTATTAATCTATTTCAGATGTTGCTAAATGTTTTGCGGTTTATGTAGTGTTGAAGAGTTTAAAACCACAACCTTCACTCAGGAGCAAAAATCTGTCTTTAAACTTAACAGAAATAACAGTAGGACATTTATCGTGATATTTATTGATATTGACAATTTTTTCTGTCAACATCGTCCAGCCCATCGTCCTGTCAACAGTTTAAAAGTTGTTCCTGAATGTTTGCAAGTCAGAATAAACAAGTCTTGAATGTTAAAATCTGTCTTCTCCAGCTGCAGAAGTCATTTAGTAAACATCAGGCATGTTTATCCAAGTTGTGTGATCCAGTTGTTTAATTTACACTGAAAAGTTGTTTAACACCTGCATGGAGGCTCTTTCAGCTCTTCACTCAGAGTTTGTTGCATTGACTAAATATCATGGCTATGAATGAACTTTACCTTGAGCAGCCACTGTGTGTTGTTCTCCATGGAGATCTCCAGCTGCTCCAGCCTCTGAGCCGACTCGTCGTTGTCCACTGGTCCGTCCTTTTGCACTGGGAAGTTGTAGCTGTCGGCCTGGGTCTGACAGTTCTCCTGCTCCGGCAGCAGAAAGGTGTAGCTGCACGGCCCGTTCTGGATCTGATACTGTCTCTTACCAGCAGCACTGTATCCTGTCCCCAGACCAAGGCAGAAACTTACTACTAGTAGGTCAACATGCAGCATCTTCATAGTATGGTACTCTTACCTAAGAATATACTCAGTAAAATTATAACTTTTAAATTTTCAAGTTCTAACTCAAACTTCTCTCAATGAACGTGCGTCGGCCTCCAAGTGTAAACAGTTCTCTTGAGGTTCTACGGATTCCTTTTAATAGCTTGCGGTGGTAGGAGGAGAAAGAGCCATCAGGAATTAGAGGTAGTGTTTGGTTCTTAGGTCACCGGTGCCAGACTGCATGTGCTCGCCTTTCATCAAGCCCCCAGCCACTTGTTTGAGCAGCCCATGGCCCATTCTGATTAGCTAACTGTGTTTTTCAACCACTCCCCCACTCACTGTGGCCAGTCACTGTGAAGAGCAGTGAAGTGTAGATTCCTTTCAGTACACACAACACAGGAGCAGATGCACAGTCTACACATCTCTCACTATATCCTCTACAAAACCTTTTTTTCCCGCTGTAGTTGGAACAGCTCTTCAGGATGCAGCTGTCCACCTTCAGGACACTGTGGTAGTAGCAGTGTCCATCCCATTCATTGAAGAATGTTTCCCGGCCTACGACAAATACTCAAGCATCTTTGAACACAAGAGTCAAAGGAAGAACCCTTTGTTTAATGATGTTATTGACGCTTTCTTTTTATACTACATACTTTGCTCTTTTAAGATGTTTAATTTATATTAAAGGCAAAATAATAAAATAAATGTGAGCAAAAAAATTAATATATAAGGTTTGTTTCAATAATAATGGGATCAAACAATCCAAATGTGATGGTCTTAATGGTAAAAACTAAGTTGGTTGTTATCTGACATCAAAGTTGTCACAGCTTTTATATTTGCATCTGGTTCATGGTTGATTTATGCAATTTAAACTTAATTGTACATGGCAGATCTCTGACTAAAGCCCCCTTTCCTACTGGTCAAACTAGAAAGGTAATAGGGAAGAAGTTTATTTTCTTTTACACCAAAATGATCATGTATACGTTTTTAAATGGCGTTTAAACCTGTGAAAAAAGTGGATTGACTAATTTCCCGTGGCCGATAGAGGAGTTTGCCTTTTTGTTTTTGTCATGTTTGACGTCACAAATGCGCAGAAAACTTACCTAGCTAGGTCAGGGGAGGGAATTTCGATTGCAGCCAAAAGGCAGATGTTAGTGCGTTATTTTGATTATAGGAAAGAGGACATTTAACAAATGTTTTTTGAGCCGTTACCTTGTAATATCATAACCAAATAAAAGCTTCACACAGAAAAAACACACAAAAGTGAATGTAAACCAGGATGTTTTCTGCTTTATTAAAATTCAGCATTGACATTTGTCCGTTTCAGCTGTTAAAGAGACTAGTGTTTCTAGTCTTCCTCTCCGAACAACAACATTTTCAGTAGAAAATACTTTTGAAAATGAATCACCCCTGGGTTTATAGAAGGAGTGTGGCTCCCAACAACACATAATGGCACAGACTTATCCAACCTTTACCTTGTTAAAATGACGAACCTGCAGGACACAAGTCGAAAGTTTTCTAGCCTTTTTACTGGAAAGTGCCTCTAAAACAGACTCTCAGTCATACCTCCAGCAGCTTTACTCTTAAATTAAAAAGACAAACAGGCTGCTGTCCATCTCCGCTATATTATAATAGACACATTTATGTCATGTGCCGAATACTCATTTGAACTTAACTTCACCACATTGTCAACCGCATCATATTTTATTCTTTGACAGGAAAGCCTCAGATTTGTCCTCTGCAGTGGGATAGAAATACCATAACAGAATTGTAGGAAGTAGGCTGATGTAATACTTACTGTATATGGGAAATGCAACATATTTGAGGCGCATTACCACAGAGGAAGCACACGTCATCATTTCAATAACACATTTTCAGGTGTTTGTCCTGATTAACTTGAACAGTAGATTCGTGCACAGCAGCTCTTGTGTTTCAATTTGTTTTAGGGTTGTTGAAAACAAGTCTCTGGGCCACCAGATAAACCACTAGATTTAATTATTTGTTTATCCTGTGACTTCTGCTGAGCTGTTGAGCACAAACTGAATTTCATTATGCAGAGCTGTTAGGCTTTATTTATCCATATCTGGTGTTGGATATTAGGCTGAACCTTCTGTCCACCCTATCAGTAGACTCACCAGCGTGCATAACCAGACGAACGCTCATGCACTCACCATTAGTGGCTGCAGAGATATTGATTTGGCTGCTGGAGTAAGGAGGGGGGATTTCCCATGTGAAACATTTATAAATTGTTGCTGGCAAAATAAAAAAGCATCTCATTTAAGCTGAGACAATCTCAAGAGTGTTTTTCAGAGGAAGCTCTTCACCACCTGTATCTCCGCTCGCTTACAGTTCATTTTTATATGATCCAGATCACATTTTCATTGATTTCTCAGAGACTAATTCATGGATCTTGATAGGAAAAACTCAGGCATGTTTAGGAGAGTGAATTAGGGTAACGTTGATTCTTGGGGGAGGTATGAACTCTCTTCTGGCCTTTCTGGTCTACATATGAAGTTAAATACATGCAAAGGCAAGCTGCTGGTGATAGAGGACCCCTGTCTATGCCTGTAAGATCATTTACAGAAATCTTGACCTAAATGGTTAATATGATGACATATTGATTGTGCCACTTTAACAGTCTTCACTGTGTTATTAACAGAAGTAGTGTGAGAATATTAGCGTGATAATAAACAGGTAGTAGAAGCTACTTGACCACACATTATAAACAACATCATATATTTATCCAACTACTTTAATTCAAATCTCCAAGGCTTAATATGGAGTTCTTAGCAGTGGAATACTCAACATCTGCTGTTTATGTATTTTACTTTTTGTTTATCTCCCTTCTGTTTTCCCTCTTGTGTTATTCCCTGTTTTTTAAAAACCTTTTTCCTCACAAAGTACACGTGACATATAGTCTTCAATCATTCCCTTTTAAAGAGGACAATGTGGGTTAATGTTAACCTGACCTTGTCTCTGAACCCTCCCGAACAATCCCCGATTATTGAGGTGAAGTGAAAACTGTGTGAACATTGACAAAAGACGAAAAGCCTCAAAGCTCATTTCCTGGCATTCAACTTAAGAGGAGGGCAGATTGGTTCCCTTGAGTTTAGCTACTGACCCCAGCAGATTACCGACCGGGCCTGTGGTGAAAGTGTCACGCAGCAAAACCAACAAGAAACAGAACCACACAGAGAGAGATGAAGATACTCGTTTAACAGTGTGGGCATAATATGATATTGTAGCTCATCGGAGAGAAAGCAGTTGTCTAAGTTAATGTGATTCGCATAAAATAATTACTTTTTTCAACTTAGCAGAAAATGTATCCTGTGTCAGTTTAAATCAGTTTATTCAGCCATAAACATTTCTAAATGATCAATTCTCTAAATGATCAAATATGAATTAGTTTAGGTTTCACCTGCAGCGTGGACTTTTCAGTATTTACTCATATTAACAATAGTTTTTCTTCAAATTGCTTTTCATGGCACATTTTTCCTGTTTCTCAGGTTCCTCACAGTGACATTCAGCTTCTGCTGTATCACCAGCAGCCACCTTCAGGCCACTTTCAGTACTGAATCAAGATTTCACAGTTATGACTTCTATGATTTTAAAATGAGGTTCTTAAGGGGAAAGGTAGAATATTTTTTATTCCCTAATCTCAGTTTCAGCTCCTGCCCCCAAAAATGTAAAATCAAGTCGTCGTTAGAAATATTGATATTGTGTTATGATGTTATTAGAGTTATTAATAAAATGTTGATAATACTACAGTAATAGTAGCAGTACAAATAAAACACTTGATCGATTATTAATAATTAATAATAGTAATAGTATTGAGTAGCTTGTGCAGCTCTGGAGTCACAGATACCTGCAGAGGAAGGACATTGAGGAAGAAACTCTGACAACCATTAATATCTCGGTTGTTTAACCATCAGTTTCTCCTCAGATCTGTCGTCTCCAAAGGCACCTGTCTGCCGGGGAGCACCAGCAGGACCTGTTCCAAGATCAGCCGACTATGTTTGTGTCCCAGTACTCCCAGCCGCCCACTCAGTGTCTGATGGAGCTGATCCAGCTCTGTGGAGGAACAGTGTGTAAAACTATGCGGCAGGCGGGTATCTGCATAGGGAGGTACAACGGCAGGAGACCAAAGGGAAGCAGGATCCTGTCGGAGCAGTGGGTGCTGGGTAAGATATGTCCTGCTTATTTATCCGTGTTCAATGCTAAACTCCTTTATCGTGTCACTAATATACGTTTCTGTCATGTTTTTGTGATTTCATTTTCAGACAGTATCACACGTCTGAAGCAGCTGTCATATGATAACTACGATTTGGAGTGAAAGCTGTATAATATTTGTTATGGCTGTGATGTTTAGTTTATTGAATTTAATTCTGAACGGTGCCTCACATCACACACACCCTCACGTTCAACCTTCAAGTTTCTCTCATGCAACTTTATCGTATTGTTTAGTCTTTGAGGCTTTTTCCCAAATTCTCTCACCTATTCTATTTTCAAAGACTTTGAGTCTATGTTGCCATGGTGACCTATTACTTGTAAGGACTATCAACCATTCAACATGTTACTGTGAATCTAGATTAACATTCTGCAGGTCGATCTTCTATTGTATGAATTGTGCAACAACTGAAACATAAGATTGAGAGTGTGATTTTAAAAATACTTTCTGAGCCAGTTCAATACTTGAATGGAGATAAAGGATACTGTATCTTTAATGAAATCTTTATATACGTGTTTTATGTTGTTCGTGTTAATAAATGTTTTTTTAACTTTTGATTTTAAACATTGGTTTTTCTTATACTCTTCAAGTTGATAGATTTACAAGTGTAGACAGCCTCACAATCAAAACATATTTTTATTTAGTTTTATATCGGTTTTTTTATATTTTTTTAAATTATGATTTTGATTTAATGTTTGTGTAAAATGTTTGGAGTCAGTTCTCCCCATAAAATAAACAATTATGTCAATATTTTACTCTTAAGTCAGCAAAAAATGACGAATGTCGTTGTGGCTACACCCTTTATCTCCCTACCTTTAGTCCAAAAATAATTAAATCATGTCCGATGCATCAGATTGAATACATTTTTTTACACAAAATTTCATCAAATTGAATTCATGAAGATACTATTTTTTATTTAATTTTAACTCCCATCGTTGTTTTTGGGGATATATTTGTTGAGTCATCAGGAATCACAGATTGTAGGTATATTTTTCTTCCAGGCCTTTTATTTAGATCATGTCATTTTTCATCCTTCAAACTTCATACCTAACTAAGCCTTGACAAAAAATTAAAAGGTAAAAATATATTCAAAAAGTTATTCCAAACAAATCTGCTTAAGCAATCATACTTGACTGACTCAAACAAATATTTTCTTATTATATATTTTTCATCCTCCCATTTTCTTTAAGATTACTTTTTATTGACATGTAGGAAAACAAAACATTTAAACTTTTAAAAAGAGTGGCCGATCCCTTTAATATCAGAACGCCCATTGGCCAGCTTCTCCTCCGTCAGTCGGCCAATCAGCTCGGCCGATGTTACGGAGTGTCGTTACGTAGGGAGGCGTGTGTGACATTCGCCGCAAGAAGCTAGTTCTGAACAGCTAAGTGGAGAAAGATGGAAACTGGAGGAGAAGAAAGAAAATTATTTATATTTTGAATATCCCCGCTGACGGTTGAGTTTCCCCGTGTTTCCGGTCGCGTGCACGTCAGAGGAGACTGTTTGTGTCAGATGCGGCGTCAGTTAAAACTTCCCCGCACGTTAAAGCCAGCGCGCTAACACTTCCCGGTAACTTCCTCTAAATGTTCGCAGTTCTGGCTGAGGTCGTGTTCCGGTCCGCCGCACTGCGATGACGAAACTAATCGGATAACAGTGGGTTGTTTGGCTTTTTGTGTGTCGCAGTATGGGAGGCTGTTAGCGCTTAAACCGGCGCGGCTAACTGCGGCGTGCACACAAGGTTACAATTAGCTTTAGCCGAGCTAGCTCTTCACTCCCCCTCCTCTCCGCTGCCTCTGGAGCCTCCTCGCTTTCTTATGCTGACTTGTCAGGACAGGTGTGCAGAAAGCGGGCCAGGTGTGGCGCGGGATAGATAGTCTGCCATTTAGCCTGGCCCCGTGCCTTTCTTCAGGGTTTGTCGCTGCCTAGGTGCAGCCAGGGGTCGGGACCATGCTGCTCTCCCTGGTCGTGCACACACACTCGCTGCGGTACTGGTTCCCAGCCACGGTCATGCTGGGAACAGCCCCGGCTTACATGCTGTCGTGGGGAGTCTGGCGTCTCCTGTCAACTGTCCTGCCAGCGAGAGTGTACCACAGAGTAGACGACAGGCTGTACTCCATCTACCAGAGCATGGTCCTCTTCTTCTTTGAGAACTACACAGGAGTGGAGGCAAGTGATCCACCACTATCCAACACACAATCCCATTGTTTCAGATTAAACTGATGATGATAGATTGTTTATTAATCAAAATACCACCACTCTGAGTGGCCTCTGACTGTGTACCTGCGCACTTTTTAACTTGACTTTGATCTGATGTGGTCACTCTGCACAGATCAGTATATTTTTGTAGGTTTATTTATTTGACAAATGAAATAACAAGGGTATGATGAGGGAGAACAACCAGAAAGTCTGCATTCTTCTGCCCTGTTGCTGCCACTCCTTGTTCATTTGACTGTGATAGTGTCGTACATATAACCTCAGTCTCTGATATGATGCTGTTTGTGTTGTAAGCTGCTTCAGTTGGGGCGCGCCTGAATAGATTAGAAGGAAAGTTTCTCAATAAATTCCTTCAGGATCTATGAAAAGCTGCAGTCTTTGAAGGTTTTTGTAGAACAACATGTCTAGGCTGCAACTAAATCCCTCAAGCAGTTTAAATATTTAAAACAAGAAAGAAAAGTCTGTTTATGTAACTGTACGTCTGTGTAAACCTGCTTTTGTTCCTTTCTCTGTAGATTGTTATATATGGAGATATACCAAAGAACAAAGAGAACGTCATCTACATGTCTAATCATCAATGTACAGGTAATATATATATATATATATATTACATATGAATGTGCAGCTTTTATAAACTTAGATCAATGTGAATGACGGTGTAAGTATTTATAATCACTCTTGTTCTTTTTAGCTGACTGGATCATCGCTGACATGCTCGCCATCAGGCAGAGTGCGATTGGCCATATCAGATATGTTTTGAAAGATGGACTCAAGTGGCTCCCGCTGTACGGATGGTATTTCTCTCAGGTAATGCTACTCTGAGTATTTGCATGTCATTACGTGAATGTCAGTTGTAAATGAACTGTAAACTTCATTCCTCACTAATCAGATTCTCTCTTTTTTTAGCATGGCGGGATCTATGTCAAACGAAGCGCAAATTTTAATGAGAAGGCGATGAAGACAAAACTCCACACTCAGACCCAATCAGGAGCACCAGTAAGTTTGTTATAAATTGGCGTCTTGAGCGCATGAATATTTAATGTCTTAATGAAATTATATCTTCACATTTAAGAAAGTTCTTTTATGATATTTTAAGCTTTTTTAACTTTCACAACTTGAATTCAGATTTCTCTGCAGTCGTCTTCCAAAATTCCATCTAAAGAAACTCCCTCTAATCATATTATATTATTAAGGCTTCGACATGTATGAATTGAATATTTTGAGCCTTGGTCATTTGATGTTAATTAGATATTGAGTAATGAAGTTCCTGTTACACTGTATCTTAACTGGTGTCGAAACTAAGAGTTCGCCTCTAATCACTTTTTGGGATTAAAGTGAGGGAGATTTGTGTTTTCCCCTCTGTGGGGGTGGGTGGGTAGGTTGTCTACAACAACACAAGTTGTCACATTAACAGAAATTCATGAAATAAGACTGACCCAGATTTTGAAATGTATGTTTTGACTAAACGGTTGAAAAATATTTCTGAAATAATTTGTAAAATAATACGCAGCTTTCTAGTTATGTTATGAAACATTTGTTGTTTCATCATTATCAAATGTGAGGACTTTGTTATTGTTGAAAAGGACTCAATAATTTGCAGCAAATGAAAAAAAATGATGCATGTATACATTTGTGCACTACTTGCGCTAAAGCATTTTATCAGATAGGTACAACTTCCTGGTAATTGTTGAGTTTGAATCCAAATCGATTTTTAAGGAGTGAGACACTAAAAGTATCTATCAAGTTTTTTTTCAAACACTAGAAGTTCAGCATAATATGTTCCTCGAATTTCTGTACTTGGCAGAAATTCCACCATGTTTGGTTCATGCTAGGAATTAAACGTGAAGGAGGTTTTATTCAACGTCTTTTCCTCCCCTCAGATGTACCTCGTCATTTTCCCAGAAGGAACTCGGTATAATCCAGAGCTGAAAAAAGTTATCGCTGACAGTCAGGCTTTTGCTACAAAAGAAGGTACTGGCACGATATCAGCCATTTATGACTTTACTGCTACTCTGTCACATGTTTTACCATTTGTATGTTGCAATGTGTGTTGGAATGAAGAAAGTTGTTTAGTCAGACCTTTTCTTCTTGCCTTAATCCCTGAGAGCAGTAAAACAATGAAAATACAGAGAAACAACAATTTGTTAAAATATTATTTGGTAGAGCTTATTATAACTGCCATATTCAATTATATCATCATTATTGCATCACTAGTGTTGTGTCATGAACTGGTCGGCTTCTTCCAAAACTCCTTGTTATATATTTAATCTATGGAACTCAATATTTTGAAGACTAAATTCTCAGCTACAACAGAGAATTCAGTGCTCACTCTCAGTATTACAAGAGCTAGTCAGAAAGTCCTGTTTTCCTCTGCTTGAATTTGACAGTGCATTTCATCATAGCTTTATAATTTGACCATTGAATATGTGAGATGTGTCATGTTTATTACGCTGCTGTTGTGGAGTCTGGTTCTCAGGTCAGCTCATAAACTGCATCCATTCCGCAGAGATTAAGCCTATCTCTGGACCGCAGCTCTGAATATCACCTCCCCCCCTTAATCCAAACAAATCGCTGTGTGGAGGCGCCATGTGCACATGACATTATCTGCTATTAGTGAGGTATTAGTAAGCAGAGGATGGATCGACTGGGGAACAAGAGACCGTGCCGAAAATCAATCGGTTACAATGAGTTTTTTTTTTTTTTTACGCTAAATACTAGCTGTATTAATGTCCAGTGAGCTGATGTGACAGCCTGCATAGTTACACTGTCTGTAAACCTAATGCTCTGGTCTGCTCATGTCTTTACCATAGGATTGGCTGTTCTGAAGCACACTCTAACACCCAGGATGAAAGCGTCTCACGTAGCCATGGAGTCGATGAAGGACCACCTGAACGCCGTGTATGACATCACAGTGGCCTACGAGGGAACGCTGGATTCTTCTGGTCAAAGAAGAACTGCACCATCCATGCCAGGTAAGCAGGTATTGGAAGTTGGCCACAGACATCCAGTTATTTGATCATGTGTTCCTGAAAAAGATGTACACATTACAATATCCTCCATTGAACCTGGTTGTACAGCGTGATTTTTATCTGGGTTTTTTACCCTAATGGGTCCAAAAAAAAAACATCTTCGTGAACATATATAACTGGAAGGGCCAGACCCTTTATTAGGGAGTTAGTCTGGTCTAATGCAATCATGACAATGCTCAGCTCTGTGAAATTAAAGCCCACAGTGTAGAAGAAGCTTACAATAAACTTTTTCTTCTGCTTGCCTTTACATCATTCCACTCCAGAAAGATCTGTTCTGCCCAGTCATCGCTCCTTTCCTGTTTTAGTATTTAGAATAAAAATGTCTGTTACTGCCGTTGAAATCGGATCTGTATCTGGAGATCTTGTGCGAATCTGGAAACGCCTATGTTAATTTTAGATGTCAAGACATGCAGAACACGAAGTTGAACAGATCAGCCAAATCCTATCTGGTATTTGGCTCACACATTGATTGGTTAATTGCCAGGTGTAAATACAGGCTATTTAAATAATGAATGACACTAATTCATGGCAATGCTTTCTCTGCTCTGGAACGTGACATGTTTGTTGACCGTTTGAACCGTTACATTTACAGACGAGTACTGTAAAAGACAAATCATATAATGAAAAATGAATCACCTTTCCACATACTAGCTTTCCATATATTCAACCCAATATGTAGAATTAATGTATAAAATAATAAAATAGTATATCACAAAAGAAGCATTTAACTCCTGATACTATCGCAGATAGACTCTCAGCTGACAGCAGCTGATTCCCTTTCCAGGGTCCCACAGGCAGTTTATATCAATCCTGCAACACTATGTTGACCCCCTCCTTAATTAATCACAAAGAAAACATCACCTATTAACATCTGTGTCTTCCTGTAAACAGCATGACTCCGTGTTTTTCAGATTTGATTATTCTCTGTTCCGGTTGTTTTTAAAAAACAAACAAATACCCTCCTGCTGCAGTCAGGAATAAACATTGATGTGTTTCTAGCAAACGGAACAAAGAGAAGCAGAAAAGCTTTCTTCCCATCACGCACATCCTGACCTCATGTGGTGACTGTGACTTTAGTAATTTCAACAGGAGCTGGGAGCTGAGGCTTTAGCTAATTGACGTTCCTTCTGTTTCTCATCAGTATGAACAGTTTACTTTATTTGAATGTGAAGCTACAAGCTGATGTCTTTTTTTAAACACTGAAATTATAGTTTCTGAGATTTAAGACTTAATACTGAGTTTTCAAAATATTCAGTCATTAACTGTGATGTCATAATCGAGCAAACTGATAATTGGAGACAACATAACCGGAGTGGCACATAATGCTGCATTCAGGCTGTCTGATTAAGTTTTTGACAATTCATTTGAATTATAGATGTGAATATAAAACTAGATCTAGATTTTATTTTGATCTGCACCAAATGGCCCACACTCAGTCACTCATATCAGTCCCCTCGACATGTTAAAGTTGTCCCCATGAGAAATTAATGAAAAATTGAATGGGTTCTTCCACAACACATCTGTCCACCAAGTACTACATGCTAATCTGTCCAGTAGTAACTGCATAATCTAAAAAACAAACAAACACAGAGGTAATAATTAAAATGTAACTTGGAAGAAATACTCGGTTAAACTGTTTGATGGATAACTCCACAGTATTATACAGACTAAATTTAGCTTTGTGCTCTGGAAAATGCCTTTTGTCAGAAATTGAGAAATATTTCATTTAAATGCTGATGGCATGTTGATTTATCACTGGAATTCCAGGACCCGTATCATACCAGGAGCTCGCTTGTTACTCTCAGAGCAGGAGGATGTGAATGTAGAAATGTTCTGAGTTCTGACCTTATTTTAAAATCCCTATGTGGTCCATGACTTTATCTTAGAGCAAAGAGATCATGTTTATCTGAGAAAGCATTCCGAGGTTCTGGAAGAAGCAGGACTCTCTCCATTCTGTATATTAGAAGTTGAATGTTTTAGATCAGAGAACAGAAATGGTAATGACTACTTTGAATACTCAATCATTTTGGATACTTCTTTGTTCTCATCAAAGAACTTGCTCGCCTTTCCACAATCTAGACTGGACACTTGGTGACTGGGGCTCTAATTTAAATCGCTCTTAAAAACACATTTTAATACATTTGTTTTTACTGCCTTTGTGGTCTCAACCTTCATAATTTTTTTTTATACAATTTCCATAATGATTTAATTTTTGCTTCTTTCGATTAATGGCTTTATATTTAAACAGATTTTAAATTGCTTTTATCGTTTTGTCTCGTAAAGCACTTTATAACTTTGTTATGAATGGTGCTATATAAATACAGTTTATTATTATCAGGTGCTTCAGTGAAACAACTCTGTGCACGTCTCTTCCAGCAGTTTGCTTTCCCCTGTGCACACAGATGTTTCCACATATTAAAGATTTCTTCTCTCACATTTTCAGTTTGTTTTTTGAAATCAGGACTTGTTTATCACTTGGAGCGTACAGTTAATTTCCTTTACCTCTTCCAGGTTGTTTTTATAAGTGTTTTTGGAGCATTGTTCTGCTCACACACACACACAAGCATGATCCGCAGTGGAAAATCTGCTTTCTTTTGAGGGGGGTTCACTGAGTTTTCAGCGTTTGTTAAACTGGCTCGGGTTGGGACAGAGGGTCGGTTTCAATCTGTGCAGCAGCTGATGGAGGCGCACGCTCCACCGGCGAAGCAATCTCTTGCAGCGGACTTCGGTCAAGTTTCCTCTTTCGGTCGCCTTGCCAAGTTTCCTGAAAATATCGCCTGTTGTGGAAACCGGAAGTTGAAGCTCTCTGGGGTTACATGTGTTGCCTTGAGCATTCACACTTGGCTACTTTTTTATGTCTGACCTTCTCAGACACTCATCAGGTTTTCTCACTACTCTCACTACCCTGACAGTTTGATTTGGCTTAAGACTGAAAACATTTTTACTTATTGACTAGAGAGAATTTGAGTTATATCACTAAGCAAATGAAATTCAATTGAACGGTCGGATGATTTATTTAATTTAGATCTAAAATTTAACTTTGTATGTATTTCAGGTTTTGAGTGGATTTTATTATCACCTCTATGTTTTTGTTCCTTAAAGGATCAGTTATGTAACCGTCATGACCAACAAGCTTTGTTCACATCACAGCTCTTTCCTTTCTTGAGTCGAAGGACCTTGGCATCACAGTGTCACAGTGGCTCTACACTCTATCACTGTCTCCTTGTGTTGATTTTAAGTGCTTACTCTACGTGCCGTTTTGCTGAAAGGCTTTTCCTGTTTTTGTTTAGTCTCTTTTATTTTCTCTGTTTGACAGAATTCCTGTGTAAAGAATGTCCCCGGGTCCACATACACTTCGACCGTGTGGATATAAAGGAAATTCCTCCAGAGCCACTGTTTTTCCGCAGGTGGCTGCACGAGCGCTTTGAAATCAAGGACCGGTAAGTGTATGTGTGTGTATGTGAGCGTGGGAGGGAAGAATTTATGATGAGATTGCAGGCTATCCCATCAATGCTTAAAGCAAAGTGAGTTGAGGTTTTTAAATGTTTTGCACTTGAACGCCAGGAATTTCAGTTACTGATTCTTAGCTTCTGTTTCTTAGAAAACATGAGAATAAAAATCTGATTCTAAAGAATAGTTGACCAAGAATAACCAAACAAGATCCAGTCAAATTTATATTGAAGACAACATGAACTCGTAAGTTTACTAGGGAGATTAAACTCTAAAATATATCCAACAGAGCAGCAGTCTCATATATCAAAAACAACTCATGAGTGAAAGAAGCTGATTTCCCAAATGAGACCAAAATTCAAGTTTCCCGATGGTATTAAATAACTGGAGCTGAAATGGTTGCAGGGGGAATGAGCAACGATTTGAATACAATAAAAATAATTATTTGTTGCAGCCCTGAAATCAGTCGAACGTAAGAAAAGTGGAACCAACATTGGTCACATCAAACAAGCTAAAGAAAAGCCTTGATGTGGTTTGTGTGCAGTTTTTATGTTGATATGAACTCTCTGTGTATATCTAAAATGGGCTGAATTCAAAAGTGATTTCCCCTGTTTGTTTTTATAAAGGTTGCTCACAGATTTCTATGAGTCGGAGGATCCAGAAAAAATCAGCAGGTTCCCAGGGGAAGGCAAACCGTCTCCGCTAAACCTCTGGAAAACCCTCCCGTCAGTGACGATCTTGGGAGGACTGACACTGCCGTTACTGTTGACAGAGAATGGCAGGAAACTGTATGCGAGGACCTGGGTTTATGGGACGCTGCTGGGCTGGCTGTGGGTGAACGTGTTTCCTTAACGAATGGACAGGCAGAGGCGGCCACAGTTAGACTCACAAAACACATAGACAAATGGTGCCATTTTCCTGTATCGCAACAACACAAGGTGTGTTCCAGATGCAGAGCAGTTATCTGATACAAGGCTCAGAGCTTTATCCTGCACGTCTGGCTTAATGTTGACCTTGAGCCGAAAGCTGAACAGACATGTGAGAAATTAAGGCTTTTTTGCTACGTGTTCCTGCGCGTTACTCGGTTATGCAGCCTGAAATGATGAGAAAACAGGAGTGGAGTTGAATTAAAGTCAAGTACTGGGTTTCTCAGCAACCCTCTTTGATTGCTAGTATGATATTAAAACATATTCCCCTTCTAAAACGACTTTCCCCTCATGAGTTATCCAAATTAGTAATTTTGCATGCTCCCTAAAGCTCTCATGAAAAATGTTTTTGTCAAAGTGTGCCGGGTAGTTTAAAAACTTGTTTAAAGGTGATAGTCAGATACTGTGTGAAACTGAGAGTGCACGAGCCTCCTGACGATGGATCAGTTATAATGAAGTGCACTGACTCATTGACATTGGTTGAAATGCCGGTTTTCAAGTTAATTGTCAGAAGGATTATGCACTTTGCAAATTTCAAGTGATGTTTTTACATTAGTAGAATAAAATAAATGATCTGCAGTCTTCTATATGAGCTCATGAACATGACACCAGCTGCTATATTCACCATAACTCTTCAGAGTGACAGCACTTGTTACATAGCGATAATGAATGTAGCCGTTAAAAAGGACATCTTTTTTTCTTAATTTCCAAAACCCATTTATTATTATTAAAAATATATTTTTTTAGCTGTACAGATGCCTCAATGAGCTCGTATAGAGGAATGAGTATGGCCGCTGAAAATGTTCTACCAATGAAAAATATAGACAGTAAATAAAGATGGACGACCCTTCTCCACTTGCTCCCACTATCCAGGAATGAAGCCAAAATATCTCAGAGACAAAACTGGCATCTTTCGCCAATGACGTCAATTGGAGACGGAGTCAATAACAATAACAATCAGGGTTGGAGCGATACACAAGCTCCACCAATCGCCAGTCAGCTCAACTGTCAATCTTTGTTTCTTTGTTATAGCATCAAATAACTAATTAAAACCAAACTTGCCAGACACGTAAGCACTCCAAAAATAACATCAGTGTGACGGGAAAATGTTTTATTCAACATATACTTTGACTCTTTAGTTTGGTCCATTGCTAGTTACAAGCAAGGAGGAGTTGGGTGTTATGAACTATACTGTAGCCATCCACCAGGTGGCGATTGAAACATTTTGGCTTCACTTTTGGAGAGCAATCATCTCATTCATCTTTAAAGATGGTCTATGATGTAAAATATCGATTAACTTTAAGATATTATTCAATGCCAAAACAAAGTATTTTTGGCCATATAAGATAATTATGTGTTTTTATTAGTATTGTTTATTCGCAGTTCCATAACTTTTATGCATTTGTTACCTTTAATATTGAGTTACAGCTCACCTGAAAATATCTACCTAGCAAAAAGCTGACAAAGCCATGTGAACAGAATATCACAGGTTCCTGTGCACTCAAAGCCATTTGTATTCTAATCATCACTGTATTGTGAAACGCACTGTGTCCATTGTGGTCGTTTACTGAATGAAACCATTGTATTTTCCACAGGTCACTTTACATGTTTTGCTATCTCATCCTCCTTTAGAGTCAGTCTGCCATATGTTTTCCTCGCGTGGATCATGATACAGTACATCTCATGATTTTTACATGTTTCTCTGATACCTCACTTGAATAATCCTTCCTCGTTCTGAAACGACCCTCGTCAGCCATTTTATAGTTATTTTGATCCTGACAAGATCAGACTGTAACTCATCAGGAAACTCTGCGTAGACAGTATTTCAATGCCAACGGTTTTTGAAAATGTGTGCCTTCTCTCTGGAGGAGTTGTTCCTCAGCCCTCCCACAGGGGGGCACAGTGGCTCTTTATTCCAGCAGGTGACCTCCAGTGTGCTGGAGCTGCTGCTTGCTGCAGCTCTTGGTCACATTGTCTGCACTTCATAGTGGCTTATTTTGCTCAAAGAATGCATTTACACTTTTTGAGAACTATTATGAAATGATGAAACCTTTAATATGTGTATGTTCTGGAAATGGGGAATCGGAGTGAAATAAAGTGAATTTCTTTGGGGAGAGTCAACTTGTCTCTTTTGTCCTACTGTCCTCCACACATGGTTAATAATACGTCTTCTGCTACTGTTATCTGTTATCCTGATCTGCCAGAGGGACAGCTGCAGGCCAGAATAAATAAATGTATCTTTAAGGAAACATTGACTGCTCACCTTCAAACCCTCATCTGTTTGTGTATGTTCCTCCACAAATACAGTGAAAACACAACAGCTTTCAGCTCAGGAACACACAGACCATACAGTTGCTATGTTCAAATAACTCTGTTATGCAGCCTGAAATGATGAGAAAACAGGAGTGGAGTTGAATTAAAGTCAAGTACTGTGTTTCTCAGCAACCCCCTTTGATCGCTAGTATGATATTAAAACTAGTGCTGTCAAACAATTAAAATATTTAATCACATTTATGTCATAGTTAACTCAAAATGAATCAGGATTAATCGCAAATTTTATCTATTCTTAATGTCCCTTCATTAATTTTTTCTCCATAATTTTTTAATGCTCTATCAACATGTAAAGTGGATTGGCTTGCTTTAGTTTATGCAAATGTTTTATTTTATTGAAAAACAACATTGCCAAACAGGGCTGTACAAAATACAATTATAAAGTGCACATTTCAGGTAAACAAGGACTCAGCCTATAGTGCAGTTAAACCATGGCTTAATATTTTCTTTTTTTCAAGTTTGCTGTGAACATAGCAGTCAGGCCTCTCAAACAGACAAGCAACAAAATAACAAACAAACAAAATACACAAGCAAGTGTCGGCCTACTTTGAAACAAATTAAACACAGAACTGTGTAGGGCTATTTGAGTCCTCCCCATATTTGTGGAAAATGTATGAAATAAGAAGTACCCTATTTTGAAATAAATAAAAACATATAGCTGCAGCCTAATAGCTTAAAAATATATATTCTAGTTGGCGAAATATTAAAACAAAGCGAGAGCAGGTCAGACTGGAGGCGAACACAGATACTGAAGCTCGGTAGAAACCAACTGCAGCTTCTGCTCTGATCGAGAAGCTGAGACGCTGATCTCTGATCAGCTGAGACCAGAGAAACTCTGTGTTTTCACTGTTTTCATAGTTAAGCAGTGAGTCACTGAGAGGCTGCTGCACGTGAACGAGCTCTGATCTCACTGTCTCCCTCAGCGAGTGCGCGGGGGCAGGGGGCGGGGCTACTGTGCGCTATCTGGAACCACACAGACACACTCGCCAGCTCCTTGTACTTCATGACGGCCTGATACGATGATGTTTTAAAAAATGATTGTGACTTAGTCAACCACCAACATGCAAAAGCGTGTGTCACACGGCGAAAGCGTGAGAGTTGGCAGCTCTGCGTTAATCTCGCGATAAAAAAATTGACGGCATTAAAATGGGTTTGCGCCCTCTCCTTGGGTTTCAATGTGTAATTCAGTCTGTGGTGACTTCTGTCAGAACCACACAGCACGAGTTAAACAGAACATGAAGGTTTTTAATACATTCCTTTTCTAAAACCTGGAGTTGGACCTGTCCATGTTCCTATTTTTCTCTAATGAATAGTAATGAATATCCACTTTCATAATTATATTGAAACCGAATAACTAAAATAAAGCAATGTGTTGCACTGTTCAAAGAAGCTCAATCGGGGAAAATGCTGTAAAAATAAAATACAAACATAGGAGAGTTTTAACTTAAAACAATGCATGCTGGGTAATCAGTAAGAAGATCTGTTTTATTTCTTGAAAAAGAAATGTGAACATGATTTGTGCAAACTACCATTTCCTCTCAAAAGACCTGAAGTTAAAACAACTTGTCCATTAAGTAGTCCAGATATAAAAATTTACCTTAAAATGTTGAACTTGAATTCAAGAAGATTTACATGTTGAATTAACATGAGAAATTATTTAATTTACTTTTTCCCCATAATTCCAGCATGATGTGTTAGAGTGCAGCGACTTCATCTGATCATCTAGAGTTGATACACTCACTCATTCAGCCACTGTTTCTAATACTGTGTTTTGTCCTTCAAATATAGATCCGTTTAATTGTATTTTAACTATTTTTTATATTAAAAGCAATTTTTGAAATGTTTGAATTCCCATTTTATAGTCGGCCGGCGAACGCAGCAGTGTTAACAAATCACGCATGCGCAGTAGTATGTGTCAGTAACCAGGAAGTGCAGTGACAGATCGAAGGTACTGTTGAGCTGCTGCTGTTGTTTCTACTCAAGGTAAAAATAAACACACACAGACGAATCAAACTACTTTGTAACGACAATAACTTCACGTGCAGTGAGTTAGCGTGAACGTGAGTGCAGAATAGATAATGTAGTCTTCCTCTGCTGTTGAATGTTTTTTATCACAGTGCCATCTAGCGGCCTGTCCGGCCTCCTGCTGGCAAGTTGGATGAGAGTTTCAGAGGGAAACTTGTTGGTGTTTTAAATCTATTGAGAACAGATTCATACCTGGGCTCAAAGAAACGACCAGTGCCAAGGACAAATGTCAGTCGTGTGTTAAAGTGTGTGTCCTGTCTCCCTGTGTGCAGTTTGGTGATGGACTGGATCGGGTTCTGCTATGCTGCGGCCATCGCCCTTGGAGGGTTCATGGGCTACAAGCGAAAAGGTTGACACTTGAAAGGAAAGCTTGGCCGCTCGATGAGTTAACGAGATGATAAAACCCTGATTGTCCTCATGTGTCTCCCTGCAGGCAGCGTGATGTCCCTGATGGCGGGGCTAGTGTTTGGTGGATTGTCTGCTTATGGTGCCTACAATGTCTCTAATGACCCAAAGGACATTAAGGTCTCATTGAGTGAGTATGGCTATAGGATCCTTCTCGTGTGCTCTTCAATCATAACATGCATAACGATGGTCACTGTTAAAATCATTATTATTATTATCATATTAAGTGTTGCTGCTATCGTCCATAATTGTTTTCATTCCCTCAACTAGTTGGTCAGAGGTGAAACTAGATGGTTACACAACTGTTCCTGGTCTCTCTCTATCACTCCATCTGTCTCTCTTCTCACCCCTCTTCTCTACCCATCTCTCCTCTCTTCCCCGGTCGAGCCACATGTCCGCCCACATTGAGTCTGGTTCTAGAGGTTTCTTTAGTGGGAGCTTTTTCTCCAGAGTGCTGGTCATTGTTGGTTCCTCTGTAATGTTTAAGGTCTTGACCTTCTATGCAAAGGGGCTTGAGATAATATTTATTATGATTTGGCGCTAAACAAGTTGAATTGTTTTGAATACATTGACCATGGAGAACTGGTTTGAATGTCCAGCCACTAATCAACCATTGCTTCTGTCTTTCAGTTGCCTCAGGACTCCTTGCAGTAATCATGGGCATGAGATACAAGAAGTCTGGGAAATTATTGCCTGCTGGGATTATGTCGGGGCTAAGGTCAGAGTCAGGCTTGCTCTACGTGCAGATATGTGTTTTGCAATGTGAGGCTTGTGCAACGTTATTTTGCGCTTGTTGATTCAGTGGTTTCTGATTGGCCTTTCCTCTTTTCTTCTTGCAGTTTGTTAATGGTGTTTCGACTTTTGCTCCTGATCATGGCGTGAGTGCAGGACGAGCACCGACCAGTCTGAGGAGACACTGTCAACCTCTGAATGAACAAAGGAAACATGGTTCCCTGTCAGCACCAGTCATCTGCTACGTGTAATAACAAGCACTGACACGACAGCGTGATGTTTAAATGTGTTGTGCTTTGATTTATTCCAACCATCAGTAACTGGATTTAAAGCTTATTTTGTAGATTTTGTTATTTCCCACCAAATTCAGAAAAACACTGATCAGTCACTACAATAAAAAACAGTTAAAACCACTCAAACCATCACCTGCTTTAATACATGATCAGTGTTAAGTTTCATGGGACCAGAATCCTTATATAAGCTTCCAGGGCCGGGTGTTCAAACCAGACTTAAATTCAACATTTTGTAATTAATCTTTCCGCTGATCAAACTTATTTTGTAAACCTTACATTGATTTTATATTGTTTAATTTTGTCTTTATTCACTGATGTATTCGCTCACAGTCGAGCAGCACAACAGATGTACATGACATTTGTGGGTGTTATTGTTTGTCTTGAAAGTGGCTGTTTACAGTTTTGTGCTGCAGGATATTAAACTGAAATATTCAAATTACCTAAGTGTATTCCTGAATTCTCACATTCTATATCATTGAAGGGGAAATGATTTTAATGTATTTTTATTTATAGCCAGTGTTATTTTGATTCTTAACATTATGATTTTCTTTTTGTGTAGCAGGTCTGGTGATATTCCATTTGTTTGACAAGAAAAAAAAAGAAAAGAAACGGCAGCTTCTCCAATTTTGATCAGAAATAGATTATTTATTTAGTGTCATCTCCACTTCATTTAATTCACTGATTGTTCTAAAAAATAACAAGATAATTTCCTATGGTACCGAGTGGATTTGTGCTTTTGCCTCAGTGCAGTATTTATCTCAATATAAAATCATAAATATGGCTGTTCTACTCGTCGTTAGATGTTTGAGGAGTGTACCAGATGTTCAACAGAAGCTGCAGGAAATTAAAACTTGGGTCTCAACACCTCCATGACCGTCTTCACATAGACGTCGTCTGGCTGCGGCTTCCTCTTGCTGCCCGGCTGCAGAAACTTGCTGAGGCCTGGGACCCGGCTCATCCTGCCCTGGAAAGACTATAACGCAGAATTCAGATCTAGTTTTTATAAATCTGTTATCTCTGGGCTCAAACATTGTGTAACATTTACCTTGACGTTACGGAAGTCCGCGAGGATCGCTGGAAACTTCTCCTCTAGCATCAGGGTGCATTCCATCAGCTGCACATCTGCACAGCTCAGTTTACCTCCCACCAGGTACACAGGTCCAGACAGAGCCTGAGAGAGTTCGGCAGAGACGCTCATCTCATTTATCATAAACAATCACATATAATGATCAACGGGCCAGTTTTATATCATTAAGTGATTTTGACTGAGATGATTAACTCCGCCGAAGAGGATTTGTTTGCACTCCCTGTCTGCTTGCTGGTTTGTATGTTTGTTAGCAACATTACGCAAAAGGTTCTGGACGGATATAAATGAAACTGGGTAGAAGGATGCAGCGTGGGTCAGGGAAGAAGCCATTCAATTCTGGTGCAGATCCAGGATTTTCAGAACTATAGGACTGATATTTATGAGTCCGTGCAAAGATAAAAACCTGGATTTAGTTAATTTAAATGTGTTTTCCTAAGGTGACTGTTGTGGCAGAGGTTGGCACCCGGTGCTATTTCAGATATTCAGTAGGTGTATTAGTACCTTTTCAAACACAGGCAGATAGCGCTCCTTTGCTTTGGTTTCAATAATGTCCAGTTTGGGTTGTTTATCCGTGACAAACGGCAGCATCATTATCATTTCCATGAGATCTATCAATCCCTCTGAGTACATGTTGATCCTAAGGAGAAGCATCGACATTTTACCATTACACATCTATGTAGTAAAAACATCCCAGCACACAGTAATGAAATACATTAAGGAACAAGGGGATCATACATGACTTTGTCTTTGAGATCTTTGCCATGGAGATTGTACTTCTCTGCGATGTATTGCAGGATCGCCTTGGTCTGGATGAGCTTCATGCCGTCTATTTCCACCAGGGGAACCTGCTGGTACATGAGATCTCCGTCTGAAGAGCAGGAGACACAGGGGCAGGAGACACAGGGGCAGAGGACACAGGGCAGTAAAACACTAAGTCACCAAGTGCATGTTACCTGTGAATTTCAGCATCAAGTGATACTTGAGACTATCTCCTCAAAAGGTTAAGATTGCTTCACATTAGAAGAGGCTTGGTCTGAGCACACAGGGGAGTTGCTGTGTCTATTGTTGAACAAATACCTGACACAACCTGGTGATTCTTTGGTTGAGGTAAAGTGTAAAGGAAACATATCTCTATGGGGGGGGGCAGAATTTGACTCAAAAGCAGGTGCTGAATAATCTGCAGTTCTTCTTTAAAATCCCACACACCAGTTTAGTTTAAATGCATAACAACACAGGGGGTAACAGTCTCAGCTGATCCAGACATCCATTGAGTAAAACCCTTCACCTGGTTACAGGTTATAGTTCAAATAAAGTGAGTGGTGTGTTTCCCAGCCGATAGGTGGCGCTAATAATAAAATAAATCGCACTGAAAACTCTCACTGATTTGGAAAACACAGAAACTACTTTTTATTTTTAATCAGCTGTATGCAGACAACTCACCACTGAGGAGTTTCTCATACTGCTCCCGGGTCGTCAGGAAAACCTCTTCGAACTGTGAATGCAACAGAAGTTTGTTTGCTTTACTTCAAAAGCAATAAAACTAGAGGAATAGAAGCAAAGCAAGTTTTATTCACCTCCACCTCCGCTGCAGCCAGAAGCCAGCGGATCGACTCCATTTTCCCTCTGCCGTCGAAGTAGGTGAGCACAACTTTTCCAGCCATGGTTTGGCTTTTAGGGGGATACAAAACTGTGAAGCTTGAAATGAACAAAAAGGAGAAAAAACTAATTAGAGATAAAACTGCCTGAACACGAGGGTGCAAGTGTTTAATCTGAGTTCAGCAGACTTACACGAGCAGGGCTGAGTTCAGCTGTGGGAGAAGTAGCCGATGGAAGCAAAGTGTGAGTTGTTATATAACTTTATTCCTTCAGAGGATAAGAAACACGGTGAAAGTTGAGAAAACACGGAGAGGCTGCCGTTGGTTGGTTGGTTTAGACCACGTGGCTCCAGAAGAGGGAGCCAATGATGAAGTGCTTGAAAGTGGTGAGCATGCCGCTCCATTCAAAAACTTTTCCCATGAGATACTCTCAGTCAGACATCTGCTGCGCCCTTCTGAAAATGATGTCGCTATTGGTTAGATATCAGGGCTCGAGGTGACACAGGGAACTTGAGCTTCGATTCACATCCAAGTTCGGCTTTTTAAAACTACACTTAGATAAGAAGTGAGATTGTTTCATCAACCAGGACATTGATACAGATTTATTATCGTGCATGATGTGTAACTGTGAAACACAGCTCTACTCTGGACCTCTGACCTGCTCTCCACTTCCTCATTCCACTTCCCGGACATCATCATCTTCATGTGACTTTGTGGCCAAAGGAGGGGGGGGGGGGACATGTTGCAGGAGAACAGGGCTTCTTATCATCTGTATATATGTAGCTCAAGATCAGCAATAAAGAGGCTGATTTAAAAACAAAAAAAAAATAGTTGTTGTAGTTATATTTTTAACTATGTATGTACTATACAATTATTGCAATCATATTGTTACCAATAATCATCATTGTTGGTGTTATGATTATTAGATGTTGCTCCAATCATTTATGACATAATTACATTTCTAAATATGACTTTTATATTTCATTGTAAAAACCAGTCTGATACTGGGCGAACCAGCTTCTTTGTTGATAATCCAGAACTACATACTGTTGTATAATCTTGTTCTTTATATATCGTACCGATTCATTTTAGGACGGCCCTCACACTCATGTGATCTCACCAAACATTATGTAGTGTTCACTCTGGCACCTATTTCATGCTGCTTCATTTAACTTTGACTTTAATTTGATTGTTATGTTATACATATATTCATATTACTTAATTTAATATTCACTTGACTGTGTTATATGTTATATGTTATGTTACATAGTATGTTGTTTTTTTTGTCATTTTGTAAGGTCGCCTACTGCGTAGATGTTTGCCTGCCATGTCATAAGAATTTCACTGCTCCGATGACGCGGTCATTGGTGCATGTGACAATAAACTTTGATTTGATTTGATTCCACATGAAGCCCCGCCCTCCTGTGGGTTGTGACATGTAGGCAAATGGAGCGAACCATCGTTGTCTTTGGCCTTGGCGCTGCACTGGAATCATGTGATTATTTCTTCTAAAACAAACAACTTATTTTCCCCACCTTTAGATGCAGAGACCTCTCGGCCATACAGTACAATGTAATCTTCTGTACACAGACTGTAAATAAAAGGCCTTTCCTCTTTTCTTCTTGCAGTTTGTTAATGGTGTTTCGACTTTTGCTCCTGATCATGGCGTGAGTGCATGAACAGCACCAACCAGTCTGAGGAGACACTGTCGGCCTGTGAATGAACAAAGGAAACATAGTTCCCTGTCAGCACCAGTCATCTGCTATGTGTTATAACAAGCACTGACACGACAGCGTGATGTTTAAATGTGTTGTGTTTTGATTTATTCCAAACCATCAGTTATGGAATTTTAAGCTTATTTTGTAGATTGTTATTTCCCACCAAATACAGAAAAACACTGATCAGTCAGTACATTAAAAAACAGTTAAAACCACTCAAACCATCACCTGCTTTAATACATGATCAGTGTTAAGTTTCATGGGAACAGAATCCTTATATAAGCTTCCAGGGCCGGGCGTTCAAACCAGACTTAAATTCAACATTTTGTAATTAATCTCTCCGCTGATCAAACTTTTTTTGTAAACCTTATGATTTTATATTCTTTAATTTTGTCTTTATTCACTGATGTATTCGCTCAGCACAACAGATGTACATGACATTTGTGGGTGTTATTGTTTGTCTTGAAAGTGGCCGTTTACAGTTTTGTGCTGCAGGATATTAAACTGAAATATTCAAATGACCTAAGTGTATTCCTGAAATCTCATGTTCTATATCATTGAAGGGGAAATGATTCTAATGTATTTTATTTATAGCCAGTGTGAGTTTGATTCTTAACATTATGATTTTCTTTTTGTGTAGCAGGTCTGGTGATATTCCATTTGTTTGACAAAAAAAGAAAAGAAACGGCAGCTTCTCAAATGTTGAACAGAAATAGATTATTTATTTAGTGTCATCTCCACTTCATATAATTCACTGATTGTTCTAAAAAATAACAAGATAATTTCCTATGGTACCGAGTGGATTTGTGCTTTTACCTCAGTGCAGTATTCATCGAAAAATAAATTCATAAATATGGCTGTTCTACTCATCGTTAGATGTTTGAGGGGTGTACCAGATGTTCAACAGAAGCTGCAGGAAATTAAAACTTGGGTCTCAACACCTCCATGACCGTCTTCACATAGACGTCGTCTGGCTGCGGCTTCCTCTTGCTGCCCGGCTGCAGAAACTTGCTGAGGCCTGGGACCCGGCTCATCCTGCCCTGGAAAGACTGTAACGCAGAATTCAGATTTGGTTGTAACACTTATTATAAATCTGTTATCTCAGGGCTCAAACATTGTGTAACATTTACCTTGACGTTGCTGAAGTCCGCGAGGATCGCCGGAAACTTCTCCTCTAGCATCAGGGTGCATTCCATCAGCTGCACATCTGCACAGCTCAGTTTACCTCCCACCAGGTACACAGGTCCAGACAGAGCCTGAGAGAGTTCGGCAGAGACGCTCATCTCATTTATCATAAACAATCACATATAATGATCAACGGGCCAGTTTTACATCATTAAGTGATTTTAACTGAGATGATTAACTGCGTGTGTGTGCAAAGATAAAAGTTAAAAACCTGGATCTACTTCATTTAAATGTGTTTTCCTAAGGGGACTGTTGTGGTAGAGGTTGGCACCCGGTGCTATTTCAGATATACAGTAGGTGTATTAGTACCTTTTCAAACACAGGCAGATAGCGCTCCTTTGCTTTGGTTTCAATATTGTCCAGTTTGGGTTGTTTATCCTTGACAAACGGCAGCGTCATTATCATCTCCATGAGATCCATGGTTCCCTCTGAGTACATGTTGATCCTGAGGAGAAACATCGACATTTTACCATAACACATCCATGTAGTAAAAACATCCCAGCACACAGTAATGAAATACATTAAGGAACGAGGGGATCATACATGACTTTGTCTTTGAGATCTTTGCCATGGAGATTGTACTTCTCTGCGATGTATTGCAGGATCGCCTTGGTCTGAACGAGCTTCATGCCGTCTATTTCCACCAGGGGAACCTGCTGGAACATGAGATCTCCGTCTGCAGAGCAGGAGACACAGAGGCAGGAGACACAGGGGCAGGGGACACAGGGGCAGAGGATACAGGAGCAGGGGGCACAGGGGCAGGGGGCAAAGGGCAATAAAACACTAAGTCACCCAGCAACACGTGATACTTGAGATTATCTCCTCAAACGGTTAAGATTGCTTCACGTTAAAAGAGGCCGTGTTTATTGTTGGACAAATACCTGACACACCCTGGTGATTCTTTGGTTTAAGGTAAAGAGTAAGCAAACAACTCACCACTGAGGAGTTTCTCATACTGCTCCCGGGTCGTCAGGAAAACCTCTTCGAACTGTGAATGCAACAGAAGTTTGTTTGCTTTTACTTCAAAAGCAATAAAACTAGAGGAATAGAAGCAAAGCAAGTTTTATTCACCTCCACCTCCGCTGCAGCCAGAAGCCAGCGGATCGTCTCCATTCTCCCTCTGCCGTCGAAGTAGGTGAGCACAACTTTTCCTGCCATGGTTTGGTTTTTAGGGGGGATACAAATCTGTAAAGCTAGAAATGAACAAAAAGGAGAAAACACTAATTAGAGATAAAACTGCCTGAACACGAGGGTGCAAGTGTTTAATCTGAGTTCAGCAGACTTACACGAGCAGGGCTGAGTTCAGCTGTGGGAGAAGTGGCCGATGGAAGCCAAGTGTGAGTTGTTCCTGCAGAGGATACAAAAAAGGGTGAAGGTGGAGAAAACACACAGAGGCTGTCATTGGTTGGTTGGTTTAGACCACGTGGCTCCAGAAGAGGGAGCCAATGATGAAGTGCTCGAAAGCGGTGAGCACGCTGCTCCATTCAAAAACGTCTCCCATGAGATACTCTCAGTCAGTGGGGTTTCCACGAGTCTCATCCTTCTCATCAGACATCTGCTGCTCCCTTCTGAAAAATAATGTCGCTATTGGTTAGATATCAGGGCTCGAGGTGACACAGGGAACTTGAGCTTCGATTCACATCCAAGTTCGGCTTTTTAAAACTACAGTTATTATATGTTGCTGCAATCATTTATGACATATTGACATCTATAAATATATCTTTTATATTTCATTGTAAAAACCAGTCTGATACTGGGCGAACCGGCTTCTTTGTTGATAATCCAGAACTACATACTGTTGTATAATCTTGTTGTTTAAATATCGCAGATTATTTTAAAACGGCCCTAACACTCATGTGATTTTACCGCACATTATGTAGCGTTCACTCTGGCCCCTATTTCACATTAAGCCATATAAGCAAATGGAGCGAACCTTTGTTGTCTTTGGCCTTGTGGCTGCACTGGAATCATGTGATTATTTCTCCTAAAATAAACAACATTTCCCCCACATTTAGATACAGATACCTCTCAGCCATACAGTACAATGTAATCTTCTGTACACAGACTGTATATAAAATACATTTCCTCTGTACTTGACATTTGTGGCTGTTATTGTTTGTCTTGGCAGTGGCAATTAACAGTTTACACTACCACTGTTATGTCCTGCAGGATATTAAACTGAAATATTCGAATTACTTAAGTGCATTCCTGAATTCTCACATTATTTATCATTGAGGGGGAAATGATTTCAACGTGTTTTTATTCATAGCCAGTGTGAGTTTGATTCTTAACATTATGATTTTCTTTTTGTGTAGCAGGTCTAATGTTTTTCCATATGTTCAACACGAAAAAAAGAAAAAAAACAGCAACTTCTCAAATGTTGTCCAGAAATAGATTCTTTATTTAGTGGCATCTTCACTTCATTTAATTCACTGATTGTTATCAAAAATAACCACATAATTTCCTATGGTAACAAATGGATTTGTGCTTTTACCTCAGTGCAGTATTCAGCTCAAAATAAAACAGTAAATATGTCTGTTCTACTCGTCGTTAGATGTTTGACGAGTGTACCAGATGTTCAACAAAAGCTTGTGGAAATTACAACTTGAGTCTCAACACCTCCATGGCCGTCTTCACATAGACGTCGTCTGGCTGCGGCTTCCTCTTGCTGCCCGGCTGCAGAAACTTGCTGAGGCCTGGGACCCGGCTCATCCTGCCCTGGAAAGACTGTAACGCAGAATTCAGATTTGGTTGTAACACTTATTATAAATCTGTTATCTCAGGGCTCAAACATTGTGTAACATTTACCTTGACGTTGCTGAAGTCCGCGAGGATCGCCGGAAACTTCTCCTCTAGCATCAGGGTGCATTCCATCAGCTGCACATCTGCACAGCTCAGTTTACCTCCCACCAGGTACACAGGTCCAGACAGAGCCTGAGAGAGTTCGGCAGAGACGCTCATCTCATTTATCATAAACAATCACATATAATGATCAACGGGCCAGTTTTACATCATTAAGTGATTTTAACTGAGATGATTAACTGCGTGTGTGTGCAAAGATAAAAGTTAAAAACCTTGATCTACTTCATTTAAATGTGTTTTCCTAAGGGGACTGTTGTGGTAGAGGTTGGCACCCGGTGCTATTTCAGATATACAGTAGGTGTATTAGTACCTTTTCAAACACAGGCAGATAGCGCTCCTTTGCTTTGGTTTCAATATTGTCCAGTTTGGGTTGTTTATCCTTGACAAACGGCAGCGTCATTATCATCTCCATGAGATCCATGGTTCCCTCTGAGTACATGTTGATCCTGAGGAGAAACATCGACATTTTACCATAACACATCCATGTAGTAAAAACATCCCAGCACACAGTAGTGAAATACATTAAGGAACGAGGGGATCATACATGACTTTGTCTTTGAGATCTTTGCCATGGAGATTGTACTTCTCTGCGATGTATTGCAGGATCGCCTTGGTCTGAACGAGCTTCATGCCGTCTATTTCCACCAGGGGAACCTGCTGGAACATGAGATCTCCGTCTGCAGAGCAGGAGACACAGAGGCAGGAGACACAGGGGCAGGGGACACAGGGGCAGAGGATACAGGAGCAGGGGGCACAGGGGCAGAGGATACAGGAGCAGGGGGCACAGGGGCAGGGGGCAAAGGGCAATAAAACACTAAGTCACCCAGCAACACGTGATACTTGAGATTATCTCCTCAAACGGTTAAGATTGCTTCACGTTAAAAGAGGCCGTGTCTATTGTTGGACAAATACCTGACACACCCTGGTGATTCTTTGGTTTAAGGTAAAGAGTAAGCAAACAACTCACCACTGAGGATTTTCTCATACTGCTCCCGGGTCGTCAGGAAAACCTCTTCGAACTGTGAATGCAACAGAAGTTTGTTTGCTTTTACTTCAAAAGCAATAAAACTAGAGGAATAGAAGCAAAGAAAGTTTTATTCACCTCCACCTCCGCTGCAGCCAGAAGCCAGCGGATCGACTCCATTCTCCCTCTGCCGTCGAAGTAGGTGAGCACAACTTTTCCAGCCATGGTTTGGTTTTTTAGGGGGGATACAAATCTGTAAAGCTAGAAATGAACAAAAAGGACAAAACACTAATTAGAGATAAAACTGCCTGAACACGAGGGTGCAAGTGTTTAATCTGAGTTCAGCAGACTTACACGAGCAGGGCTGAGTTCAGCTGTGGGAGAAGTGGCCGATGGAAGCAAAGTGTGAGTTGTACCTGCAGAAGATACAAAAAAGGGTGAAGGTGGAGAAAACACACAGAGGCTGTCATTGGTTGGTTGGTTTAGACCACGTGGCTCCAGAAGAGGGAGCCAATGATGAAGTACTCGAAAGGTGTGATCACGCTGCTCCATTCAAAAACGTCTCCCATGAGATACTCTCAGTCAGTGGGGTTTCCACGAGTCTCATCCTTCTCATCAGACATCTGCTGCTCCCTTCTGAAAAATAATGTCGCTATTGGTTAGATATCAGGGCTCGAGGTGACACAGGGAACTTGAGCTTCGATTCACATCCAAGTTCGGCTTTTTAAAACTACAGTAAGATAAGAAGTGAGATTTTTTTCATCAACCAAGATTCTGATACAGATTTATTATCGTGCATGTTGTGTAACTGTGTAACTGTGAAACACAGCTCTACTCTGGACCTCCGACCTGCTCTCCACTTCCTCATTTACAGGGACAGACTCATCTTCATGTGACTTTGTGGCGAAAGGGTGGGGCAGGGTCACATGTTGCAGGAGAACAGGGCTTCTTATCATCTGTATACATGTAGCTCGGGATCAGCAATAAAGAGGCTGATTTAAAAACAATAATAATAATTGTAATTATAATATTTTTTTTCACTATGTATTTATTATATAATTAGTGCAATTTTATTGTTAACAATAATCAGTATCGTTGTTGTTATGATTATTATATGTTGCTGCAATCATTTATGACATATTGACATCTATAAATATGACTTTTATATTTCATTGTAAAAACCAGTCTGATACTGGGCGAACCAGCTTCTTTGTTGATAATCCAGAACTACATACTGTTGTATAATCTTGTTTAAATATCGCAGATTATTTTAAGACGGCCCTAACACTCATGTGATCTTACCGCACATTATGTAGCGTTCACTCTGGCCCCTATTTCACATTAAGCCCCGCCCTCCTGATGGCTCTGCCATACAAGCAAATGGAGCGAACCTTTGTTGTCTTTGGCCTTGTGGCTGCACTGGAATCATGTGATTATTTCTCCTAAAATAAACAACATTTCCACCACATTTAGATACAGATACCTCTCAGCCATACAGTACAATGTAATCGTCTGTTCACAGACTGTATATAAAATACATTTCCTCTGTACATGACATTTGTGGCTGTTATTGTTTGTCTTGGCAGTGGCAATAAACAGTTTACACTACCACTGTTTTGTCCTGCAGGATATTAAACTGAAATATTCAAATTACTTAAGTGTATTCCTGAATTCTCACATTATTTATCATTGAGGGGGAAATGATTTCAACGTGTTTTTATTTATAGCCAGTGTGAGTCTGATTCTTAACATTATGATTTTCTTTTTGTGTAGCAGGTCTAGTGTTTTTCCATATGTTCGACACGAAAAAAAGAAAAAAAACAGCAACTTCTCAAATGTTGTCCAGAAATAGATTATTTATTTAGTGGCATCTTCACTTCATTTAATTCACTGATTGTTATCAAAAATAACCACATAATTTCCTATGGTAACAAATGGATTTGTGCTTTTACCTCAGTGCAGTATTCAGCTCAAAATAAAACAGTAAATATGTCTGTTCTACTCGTCGTTAGATGTTTGAGGAGTGTACCAGATGTTCAACAAAAGCTTGTGGAAATTACAACTTGAGTCTCAACACCTCCATGGCCATCTTCACAAAGAGGTCGTCTGGCTGTGGCTTCCTCTTGCTGCCCGGCTGCAGAAACTTGCTGAGGCCTGGGACCCGGCTCATCCTCCCCTGGAAAGACTGTAACGCCGAATTCAGATTTAGTATAACACTTTTTATAAATCTGTTATCTCTGGGCTCAAACATTGTGTAACATTTACCTTGACGTTGCTGAAGTCCGCGAGGATCGCCGGGAACTTCTCCTCTAGCATCAGGGTGCATTCCATCAGCTGCACATCTGCACAGCTCAGTTTACCTCCCACCAGGTACACAGGTCCAGACAGAGCCTGAGAGAGTTCGGCAGAGACGCTCATCTCATTTATCATAAACAATCACATATAATGATCAACGGGCCAGTTTTATATCATTAAGTGATTTTGACTGAGATGATTAACTCCGCCGAAGAGGATTTGTTTGCAATCCCTGTCTGTTGTTGGTTTGTATGTTTGTTAGAAACATTACGCAAAAACTACTGGATGGATCAGAATGAAACTGGGTAGAAGGATGCAGCGTGGGTCAGGGAAGAAGCCATTCAATTCTGGTGCAGAACCAGGATATTCAGAACTATAGGACTGATATTTATGAGTCCGTGCAAAGATAAAAACCTGGATTTAGTTCATTTAAATGTGTTTTCCCTAAGGGGACTGTTGTGGCAGAGGTTGGCACCCGGTGCTATTTCAGATATTCAATAGGTGTATTAGTACCTTTTCAAACACAGGCAGATAGCGCTCCTTTGCTTTGGTTTCAATAATGTCCAGTTTGGGTTGTTTATCCGTGACAAAAATCAGCATCATTATCATTTCCATGAGATCCATGATTCCCTCTGAGTACATGTTGATCCTGAGGAGAAACATCGACATTTTACCAAAACACATCTATGTAGTGAAAACATCCCAGCACACAGTAATGAAATACATTAAGGAACAAGGGGATCATACATGACTTTGTCTTTGAGATCTTTGCCGTGGAGATTGTACTTCTCTGCGATGTATTGCAGGATCGCCTTGGTCTGAACAAGCTTCATGCCATCTATTTCCACCAGGGGAACCTGCTGGTACATGAGATCTCCGTCTGAAGAGCAGGAGACACAGGGGCAGGAGACACAGGGGCAGGGGACACAGGGCAGTAAAACACTAAGTCACCCAATTCACACGATTCACACAAGTATCGCGTGAATTTAAGCATCACACGATACTTGAGATTACCTCCTCAGAAAGTTAAGATTGCTTCCCATTAACAAAAATTGGTCTGAGCACACAGGGGAGTTGCTGTGTCTATTGTTGGACAAATACGTGACAAAACCTGGTGGCTCATTGGTTGAATTAAAGTGTAAAGGAAACATATCTCTATGGGGGGGCAGAATTTGACTCAAAAGCAGGGGCTGAATAATCTGCAGTTCTTCTTTAAAATCCCAGACACCGGTTTAATTTCAACTGATAAAAACACAGGGGGGGAATATTCTCAGCTGATCCTGACATCCATTGAGTAAAACCCTTCACCTGGTTACAGGTTATAGTTCAAATAAAGTGAGAGGCGTGTTTTCCAGCTGATAGGTGGCGTTAAGAATAAAATAAATCGCACTGAAAACTTTCACTGATTTGGAAAACACAGAAACTACTTTTTATTTTTAATCAGCTGTATGCAGACAACTCACCACTGAGGAGTTTCTCAAACTGCTCCCGGGTCGTCAGGAAAACCTCTTCGAACTGTGAATGCAACAACAGTTAGTTTGCTTTTCCTTCAAAAGCAATAAAACTGGAGGAATAGAAGCAAAGCATGTTTTATTCACCTCCACCTCCGCTGCAGCCAGAAGCCAGCGGATCGTCTCCATTTTCCCTCTGCCGTCGAAGTAGGTGAGCACAACTTTTCCAGCCATGGTTTGGTTTTTAGGGGGATACAAAACTGTGAAGCTAGAAATGAACAAAAAGGAGAAAACACTAATTAGAGATAAAACTGCCTGAACACGAGGGTGCAAGTGTTAAATCTGAGTTCAGCAGACTTACACGAGCAGGGCTGAGTTCAGCTGTGGGAGAAGTGGCAGATGGAAGCAAGGTGTGAGTTGTTGTATAACTTTATTCCTTCAGAGGATAAGAAACACGGTGAAAGTTGAGAAAACACGCAGAGGCTGCCATTGGTTGGTTGGCTTAGACCACGTGGCTCCAGAAGAGGGAGCCAATGATGAAGTGCTGAAAATGGATTAGAACGCTGCTCTTGTGGGTTGTGTGCCATGTTAGCAAATAGAGCGACCCTTTCTTGTCTATAGCCTTGTGACTGCACTGCAATCATGTGATTATTTCTGCTTAAACAAATCCCCCCCCCCCCCCCCCCCACATTTAGATGCAGATAGCTCTCGGCCATTCAGTACAATTTAATCTTCTGTACACAGACTTTATATAAAAAGGTTATGTAATGCAAAACTATTTAACTTGTGATGATGTGTGATGAATTTAGAGCCTCTTTCTTTTTTCAAATCACAATATATACTAAATATAGTCCAAAGCAGATTTCATTGTATTGCGTTTTTGACTCTGGCACAAATAATCAGTATAATTGCATCATCATATTCTTGCACATATAGGATTAACAGTGACCTTGATGAACCTTTCGCAGCAGATTAATCCGGCTGCCTCTCCTGTGTTCACCCTGTTACAGCCACTGAGCAAGGCATGGAGAATGGACTGTTATATAATAATTAATAAAAAAATATTCACACACTCAGTCAAACATTTAATCACAATCAATAACTGGCTGTTCAATAATCACACTCTGTTTGGCTGAGGGGATAAAATGTGTTAACATGGATCATGTTACTGGTCAAATGTAAACAGATTCATAAACATGGCAACATTGCATTAATTTGACTGAAATTACAGCCCGGCCTTGGATTTCATCTCGAACACAGGATGCACAAATAATAGCTACAAGTTCACCATTATGAAACAATACAGCAGGAAAGTAAAAAAAAAAAAAGGCTATTCTATACAGACGCAAAATAATCAGTTTGACCAAAAACAAGTCACACTGAAACTTTCGTGATGTTATAATATGCATATATAATGTAAACAGGTTGGTGAAGAGCATTCAATAATAAATCTGATGACAAAAAAACTGAAGGTACAGGTGTCAACTCTGTAGGATAACAGTGTAAGTCACAGAGATAGAAAATAAAAAATAAAACACTGAGGAGAAAGACCCGGGTTTAAATTTTGGCCAGTTGCATTTCGCTGTACACATACTATACACGCACAACTTGTGACAACTCACAACATCCATGGTACACATCATGAAACAAAGTTTATTGCTGTGTTAGATGTATGTACACTTTTGGATTACAAAATAACTAGGCCTACTCTTTGGAGGTGAAAGAGTTCTTGGGAGCGCCGAACAGATCGGAGCTCCAGCGAGGCCACTAGCGGTGTCCATATTTGGCAGACCAGTCTGGTCGCCCGTGGATGGTGTGCACGGGTGGGCGAGGCAGCAGACCCGGGTTGCTCTTGTTGGCCAGCGGCATGTTGGCAGAGGTGTTAATCTGACTCCGGCCAGACCGCCATGTTGCATAATCTAAAATGACGATAAATACACAATGATCAATGAACACAGCAAGAACTAGGAGATACTCCTCAGTGGCTGGATAGTTAAAACAGTTTATAACAGTTAAAATAGCATCACAGAAGCTCACAGCTCGAAATTGTTCACTCACTTGATGCTGTTGATTCCTCTGACGGACCCTGATGTCCTCTGTGACCATTAGAACCGATGTCTTTTTTGTAAAACGATGGTATGTATCCACCTGGGATCGTATTTGTACCTGATATTTAAAGCAAAGACAGATCTGTAAAACTTGAACACAGTGAAAAGTGGGAACGATGAGTGGATGTGACAGTGTAAGATGTCTGTGATGTTCACCATGAGCTCCTCTGCTCGGCAGAGTCCCTCCAAACGGAATACCACTGTTTCCCCAAAGATGGCTTCCACTATAGTCTTTACTGGCATTAATGGCGACATTCTTCTTTGTACTAATGCCTGAGAGGAGATAAAAGAAGTTTAATATTTATATTTTCCTCTGAAATAAATAATTAAATAAAACAGGTAAGGGTGAGGCATTAATAAGTGAACTAAAACGTCCATCACCTGAGTCATCAAAGGTTATGTTTGTTTTTATTAGCGAAACGTCATAAAAGATACAATAAGTTACCAGGTAAATATCTGGACTGCCTCAGGTAATGTTGTTTAGCAGAGGCCGTTCTCGATGGCTCTTGATAGGCTGCAGTCTTGTTCAGGTTTAAAGGTGCATCTTCCTTTCCGCTGGGTCGACTGAAATCCAGAACAGTTCCATATCTGAAAGACAGAGGGCAGTAAGGATCCTGTGTTGTGCTCATGCATTATATTACTAAATCATTGAATCTGGCCTGAAGACGGATCATAACCTCACCTGCTCAGTGCGTCCTCCTCCTGCCTCGACTTCTCTGTGGAGAAGGGTTTTTTTCCCAGTATGCTTATTGATGTCAGATCCGGTTCTTCATACTCGTCCCAGTCTTCACCTTTATGGTGACCGGTGCCATGGCCCCAACGGCGACGCCCTCCTTTAGGTTTCAGCTGATAGCTCAGTAAGTTGGCATTTTCTGACTCCTCTCGGGTTTGCTAGGAGAACATCAACAACACCAACCATGCATGGGAGGGATATATGCACAATTACATGTTGGAAGAAGCAACTTGATCTGATTTATTTGTGTTGGAATTGGAGGCTGACAGGTGCAGTAAATAGTATAACAGCCAGTTGTATGTTTCTATGCCAAGCCCAGACTCACCTTGCTCTGCAGATTTTTATCTACGATATAAGGTAGATGGCTGGGTGGAGTCCCTTCGGTCTGTTCCTGTTTCAGGATGTGCTTAGGCTGCTGTGCTCGCATCAGCTCCGTGTGCCGGTGGTACAGTGGCGCCTGGGCGGCTGCAGATACAGGGGACGGCTGGATCTGCTGGAGAGGCCTGGAGGGGGAGCAGTGTTGGTTGGGAGGTGGCGGCTGGGCGGGGGGGAGGGGCTTGAGTAGCAGGGGCTGCTGCTGCTGCTGTGGTGACTGTGATGGAGCCTGCATCGGCACAAGAGCCGGCTGAGGTCGGCCCTGCTCCAGGATCTGCTGAGGGGTGCCCAGAGCCTGGCCTACCCGGAAGTAAGGGTACCTGAGAGCCTGAAAAGATAGACAAACTAACAAATTGGACAAAGAACAGCTGTGTGTCTGTCTCTGTTTGTCTATGTTCAGCTGTTAATATGTTTTAACTGCAGGTCAGACTGTACCTGGGCAGAAGCTGGTCTCTTTTTGGGATCCCACAGAAGCAGATCGGTCATCAGATGGATGGCTTCAGGACTGGCATTAGGGATGAGACTCTTCAGATTAATGGGAACACACTGAGGCCAACGGAAGTTCATGGCACTTGCCAGCTGAAATCCCTCAAGCCAGTCGTTCTAGAAGGAAAGAAAGCATGCCATCTCATGCTCCACATATAACTCCACTATTCACCTGAAGCTGAACTCTATTTTATAAGTGAGATTTAAATGCAGTGTGGTTCATCGTACCTTCTTTGGCGTGCCCAAAACTTGGCAAATCTTGAAGATGGTGTCTACTTCACTGGAACCTGGGAAAAGAGGCCTGAGGGTGTAAAGCTCCGCCATGATGCAGCCAACTGCCCACTGGTCTATGGGTGAATTGTAGGATGTGGATCTGAGGAGCACCTCAGGGGCTCGGTACCTGGTCAGAAGAAGAGTTGGGGCAGAGGCTTGAATGCACTCAGCCATTGCACATGCTTTCATTTAGGTCGAATTATTAGTTGGCTACGTTCACTCACCATCTAGTTGACACATAATCTGTGTAAGGCGGTCGAGATCTGATCTCCCTGGCGAGACCAAAGTCGGCTATTTTTACCAGGTCAGGGCCCATGCACAGGAGATTCTCAGGTTTCATGTCCCTGTGAAAAAACCCTAACAAAGCAAACATGTACATTTTTTAGAACATTCATTTTTTATTTGTGCCACACTCTGTAATCTTAACACAGACCTACCATGTTTGTGAATGAATGTGAGCCCCTGCAGTATCTGAAACATAATGTTTCTGACTGCAGATTCAGGAAACAGACGAGCCCTGCCCTCAAAAAAACAGAACAAAAACTCAATCAGTTTTGAAACTTTAAGCATTAACCAAATATAGTTTTAAATTTAGAAATAACAATGCAAATAGTAAAAGCTTTACAAACCTGTCTTTCATTAGCTGATATAAATTTTCTTTCATGTACTCAAAAATAAAGTACAAGTGGTCGTTTTCTCGAATTACCTCCTTCAGTTTGATCACATTCGCATGATTGAGTTTCTTTAAGGACTGAAAAAGTAAAAGAGAGGTTGTGTTAGAGTGTGTGGAACGCATAAAGAAAAAATGAATGGTAGAAATAAAAAGCGAAATCTAACCATGCTGGATGATACACACAAGTCACTGCGGCACATTCAAAAGCAGCTTACAACTAGAAAACAAATCCCTCTTGGTAAAACATGGTCTGTGTAGTTTGGAGGTAAATGCTGCAATGGTAGGATTTATGCTGACATTTTAAAAAGGGGGAAAATAAAGTAATAGAAAGCAGGATGGAGATTCGGTACACTGCTCCCATGCACTGGGATGATAAAGGTTTAACCAGGCTATGTTTTTAGTAAGGAGGAAAAGCTGGAAAGGGAGTTTGAGATATTATGGTGTGACATCATGCAGTAATTATCTACTCAGTGGGACTCTGAGGACCAGCGTGCTCTACACATTTATTTGGCTGGTTTAAAGTCAAGTTCCGGGAAAGGTGGTGTGTGGGCCGGGGATGGGAACCAGAGCTGAAAACCCAACAGCACACGAGAATCACCTTCTACTCTCACAGATGCTGAGTGACTCTGAGCTGCGAGGAAATTTAGACAGTGAAATACTGAGGTGGTGTGAGAAGAAACAACAGAAAGCTGATTTATTACATTTGATGACTGAGGCCAGAACATAAGAACATATCGTCAGTAAATTATCTAATAATCATCAAGTTATTTATAAATATACAGTCGACACCAAGAAAATATAACAAATAATAAAGCAAACCACAGTGATGTTTCATACCTACACCTGGAGAATGAATCCAAGACTGACCAGCCAGATCAACATTACATGAATACAGGCCCATACAACTTAAATTAACTTGATCAATTTTATGATCAGTAAATATGAACTAGAGTCTTAAGTAAAGATGAAACATCAGCTGTTGATATGATTCTAGAACAGGGAACTCCCTTAAAGATTTTGGGCTGATTTTTAGTTTTCTATTCTTATGTGTGAAACTGTTTAAAAAAATACAGAAAAGATAAACTCACCTTGACTTCACGGAGGTTCATGCATTCTTCCCAGGAGTAGAATTTTCTTTTCATTCTGAAAACATAGCATTCCTGTTAACCAATTGTTGGAAATTACATTAAATTGCAGATCAATCTTTTGTTAAACTGCTGTTAAAGGTTCAGTGTGTAGAATTTAGTGTAGTGCAGCAGAGTACCCCTCACCTCACCCTCCCCTTCCAAACATGCAAGAGAACCTGTGGAAACCTTCAGTTACTTGTCATAAAAACTCAAAAGGTGTTTAGTTTGTCCATTCTGGGATACTGTAAAAAATGTGGCGGCCTCCATTGAAAGGACCCGCTCCTGATGTCAATATAAAGTATTTAAATATAAAGGGACCAATCTAGATTAAAGAACATAACAATTTGTACAATTGAGATGAAACGCCCTCGTGATTATTTTATATTCATTTTCTGCCAATAGATCCCTTTTACCTAAATCTTACACACTGAACCTTTAAGTCTTAACAAACATAAAACAAAAGCCCACGATTGGTGACACCCAGGAAGACACCCCGCCATGTTTTCAAACAGGCCGCTGGTTTTCCAAGAAAAACAATACACAGTGGGGTGCAGAACATCATCACGTATTGCAGATTGCAGTGAAACACACACAACTACCAGATACTTACTTCTTTATGGCAACTAGTTCTCCCGACTCCAGACAGCGGCCAAGAATTACCGAGCCGTAGGTGCCATCCCCGAGCTGTCTGATGGAGGTGTACCTGTTCATTGTGCTTGTCCTTCCATAGCAGTGTGTGGAGGCAAATGATAATTGGGCTGAAAGTAAGAGACGTGTTTGTTTCCTGCTGCTGAATGCAACCAGATTTTCCTGTGACAACAGCAGAAGACCAGGGGCAGAGCTGGAGGGCTCATGGTGTCATGGACTTTCCTCCTCGTAGCTGAGAAGGTGAGAGATAGAATGTTCAGAATAAGGTAAATAGTGGGAATATTGATGCCCATGTAAACCTGTACAATTCCGTGCAGCTTGATTGAATTTTAAGGGACTGTTGGACCATGTTCTCTCTAACGTCCTCTAGTTTTCAGTGTCACACAGTTTTGGTGCTTACATTAAGGATTAGGGATAAGGATCAGGGCACTACTGCAAAGAATAACACAGACAATTAAAGCCCCACTCCTCCCCATCAGCCAAATTTATTTTAGCTTTATGTTAATTTAAACATTGCTTTCACATGAATCTGCAGAAAAGGTGAGGCTACTTCAATCCCTGATTTTAAGGTGGAGTGGGATCACAGTTAGTTCATGATCCAATATGAAGTCTGATGTGTAACGTCTCCGGTGCACACCCACTGCTCACTTAGACATGTGTAATTCACTCAGGACTCTATCTTCAGTTACGTAGGAGACATCTTGTTGTAGCATTAAACTTCTGATGGGATTTGCATGGTCCCGATTTTGGATCTATTTTCAATGAAGGAGAACATGTAGATTCAACTTTTCAATGAGGTGATCCTACTTGTTTTAAAAGGAAAGGCCAAATCACATACACACATGCACAGACAGATTTAACATAAGTAAAAGATCCTGGTGCCTCCATAGAGATGAGGATGAAAAACGTTGAAGTGGTCCTTTAAGCAGTAAACATCTTTATGCTAAAATGTCTTGTAGCACGTTACAGACGTTAAGTAGCTATCACAGCTGCTGCTTGCTAAAGCAATACAAGCTAACAGCCTCGACCTCCTCCACCACCATGGTATTGATATTGTGTCATGTTTGGGTCGTATGTAGCTAACGTTAGCAGCCGTGTTTCTAGTTAAGTTAGTGAAAGGAAGCTAACGTAACGGTTAATTAGCACTAAAGGTCCTCCACTCCGTTAGCTTCAGTGCTTTTGGTTGCGATAACCATCTATGGCGATAACACTACAGATGTGCTAAGTTAGAATTCGAACGATGGCTCTGCACAGTCAGCGGAAGCAGATCTCTGACGGCATCGCTGTTGTGGTAAAGATGTTTTGGCCCTGATGCTTTAAAAAAAATATATAATCTTTTACATTGAACGATTTCCTCACTAATTAATCAAAACACATCACTCACCCTCCTCTCGTCACATCGACAATAACACATAGCATCTGTGGTGAAATGTGGCGGAATAATCTGCTCACTGCGATCATAGCCGCAACCTCGGTCTATCACACACATCTAAACAGACACACATCTACACGTACACATGTACACACAAGTACACTACACACAAGTAGATGTTCAGACAGGCCCTCTGTTTATTGAAGTCTCGCGTTGTTCTCTCGCGGTTTCATCCCAACAAATCACAGCTCTCCAAAGACTCAACAGGAGCGGAAACATATATCTGCCTTCTCTATGTCTACACCTTGTGCGGCATGAAATAGTCCGCTCTTTAAAATAATATCTATTATGATATTTGTTTTTTTGCTTGTTTCAGTTTATATATTATAAATGCAGGCCGCAGTTAAACTCCTTTGAATGAAAGATATTGATAAATAGCACGATATAAAAAAAAAAAAGACTACGAAGACGAGAGACTTGGCGGCGTAAAGCAAACACGGATGTGAGGGAGGCTTCAATCTTGCTTTGCATTCACCTCGTCAAATCTCAGATAGGAAGAAGGTCCAAAAGTGGTTCAATTTACCATAAAGAATATTTGGATTTTTCAGAATGTAAAGGAGGACCAGTGTGATGATATTTTACGACATGGATGGTACACCTACAAGGACACATTCAATATTTTATTCATGAAAAAGTTTTTTGTAATTTTTAGCTAGCTCTTCTCATGCACAAGGGGTTTGATTTGTTTTTTGTTGTTGTAAAAATAGGGTGAAACACCATGATTGTCAGTTGAGGCTCACAGACGAGCATGTGTATCCCCATCCCCTGATTGCTACTGTGCACTTTGGCTCAGAACTTCATCATCAGATCAATATTTGTTTTATAAATTTGTATTGCTTCATCTCTTTCGTTGCTGATGCACTTTTAGTCAACTGCCTCGTTTGTTTTTTGAGAAATGCTTTTAACATTGTTAAGAATAGTGCTTTATAAATAAAGTTTATTTTTATTTATATAGGGTAGCACTCTTTTTATACAGGATATTTTAGCTTGATTTCAAAATGCAAGTGGAAACGCATCGTCCATTTTTAAACACATTAAATGCTTTTCTTCATGATCTATTCAGTATGTGGCCATAAACAAACAATCCAGCTGAAATATTTAATAAGTCAATAAATGCATTGTGGAAAATCAGGACAACAAATGGCATCATTAAATGAAGCAAGGCTGATAAATTGATCTTGTTAACCACCTGTGCAGTGGTTTAATTAAACCATGTTTCATAAATAGTCTTAAATAAGCGTGTGTCCAGGCTGATTATAGAGCATTTTTCTATTAACTTTTGTTGTAAAGATCCGTTTTGTATGTTAATAATGCAAATGTTTACACTAAAAGTACCATAACATCCCAATTAAGCCTGAAAACATGACATTTAATGTGCCGTTGTGGTATCTGATTTTATTGGGTGAAAATGTATAGATTTTATGTGTGTCAGGCATGGAAGCAACAAAGTGGCTTGATTCCGCCCCTTAACAGTTTTGCAAATCAAAGTTATTTTAACTTTGCTGTCGATAATGCAACTTCTACTGTGCCTTACATCATCAGATCTTTCTGAGATTTCAAATGTTTGATAAAGTCCAGGCCTGACAACCTCTACAGTCCAAATGTCAGTCTTGGTCATAGCGCCACCTATTGGGAACAGGACACTTAAATTCATTACTTTGACGTAAACTCTCCTTGCAGGTTAAACAGATCAAATCTGGTCAAAATTATCATCGGAGCTTGATGATTCTCCAGGGTTAAGCTTCAGATTTTTCAAGAAACTTCCTTGCCCTTCATCCCTTTAAGATTAATTGTGATGTTCATTCCCCATATTATGGTGCAACGTCCTATGTAATATCATGTATCAGTCAGCACTACTTGTTGTTGTGACTGTTGATGTTCTCATTTCACTGCTGCAGAGGAGCATTCTCACAAGTCTTTCTGTCCTTGCATCGGTCGCTGTAATTGAAATGTTAAACTGCCCCATGTTCTCCATTACACAGCGACAATCCATGTGCATCCCCTGCATGTGTTGATCCATTCACACAACAGAGAAGTCTGCTCCTCCCCGATCCAGACTCCAAAGCCTGGACGGGGCTTCTGTCATGTCCTCGAAATACACACACTTATTCCCAGCATCGTTTCCTGGATGAGTGACAGCCCAGTGCGGTGGAAGTTATCTAAGCTGTGATAGAAACAGTGCAGCTCCTGACAGACAGCAAGGCGCCTCTTCCCGACTGCCCCCTTCTCCTCTCCGTCTCTATCTTCCTCACTCTCGGCCTGACTTCCTGTGAAGCTCGCGGCCTCTCAGCGTTATGGCTGCGTTCCTGCGAGCTCGTAAATTTGTCCGTAGTGTTGTTCGCTTCTCCGACCGTGACCTGTAAGACGCTATTGTTGACCGCGTGTGAGGAGAGCTGACCCAGAGTTGCAGACCGAGCCGCCATGGTGGGTCACCGCGCTTTCACCTTGTTATTCACGGGGAAACGAGTTAGCCAGCGAGCTAGCGAGCTAGCCCGAAGTAGCTAGCGTCACCTGCGTGTCCACCTGTAGTTCCCTGTGCCCGACGTGTCTCCGCTAACTAACAGCTAATCGCTAAACTGTGTTTGTGTTTCTGTGCCCTCAACTTTGAGACCAGTCCATTTTGTAAACGACACTCACGAGTCTGTAGCAGATAAATAGTTAATTTAGTTTAAGATGCTAGTATTACCGTGTACAGCTACTCACTGTTTACCAGCATTTACCAAAGCAGCTTCCCGAGCTATTTTTAACGTCAACAGCTTTTGAATAAGTACAACAAATAAGCTGCTGGAGTAAAAACACTAGTACCACTCTTTACATTTACTTCAAGACATGTTAAAGTCCTGATTTGGAAAAAGAAATAGAAACAAAGCTGGGAGAATAATCAGGAAATTAAGGTATTTCAAGGCAATGTCCTTAAAGCAAACACGGTTCCCCTTCTTAGTGTTTACATAGTACATTTCTTATTATTAGATTATTGTTAATATGTAAACAGCTTTTTGATTGACGTGGAGTTTATTGTCAACTGATCAACTTATTGTCAATAGATGCATTTATTGATTGAGCTATAATCAGCAGCTCGATTTTCCCCCAAATCCACTTTTAAAGTGTATTGTTGTTATGATACATTCATCTCTAAACAACGTTTTATCTTGCATAAGAACTGATTAAATTACTGATTGAGCTTTAAAAGTGGAAACGTTCTAATTCCATATCACCTTTACTTCACTTATATATTAACTAACTTGGAGACTAAATGTACAAAGTAGCATGCAAAGTTGTACTTTACAGATTTGCGTTTAATATTCTTTGTTACATTCCACAGCTCGTTATAATGCCAGACTCCTCTCTGCATTATTTGCCTCATCTTACATTTGTGATAATAATTGAAGGATTTGGCGATGTATCTTCATGCACACAACACATTGAAATGTCGAGTGACTAGGTTGTGCAGTAGACAACGAAAATACATGTAACACAGATAATAAAAGCTAGATGTGCATCACAAGAGTTAAAAACAAACCTTAATTTGCAACACATTTACTTTTTAGTGGATTTAACTGCGACCTCATGTGCAAGAAAACCCAACACATACAGAGCTAAACAGACAACTGCAGTAGTACCGTAACTGAATTAGTAAAATGTAATGTAACGGGTTGGATGAATTTAATTTATGCCTCACCTCTTTGTTGTAAAGGCGGAAGAAGAAGCAGCAGATATTGGAAGTACAGTTGAGGATGAAGATGAAGGTTCAAATGACTCGAACCTTAAGGTGAGACATCCTATTAACATTTTCTTTTATATTCTCTAAAATGTTTTATCTAATATAAATTTACAAACTGCACCTTTGTCTCAGCCCATCCGGATATGACATACCTTTCCTCTCTTGAGCTTTTTTATTAATCAATTCTCAGTTTTCCACTTCAGAAACAACTCTTGCTGAAGCATTGCTGAGAACAATAAAGGTCAGGACTGTTTTGACACTTTAAAATGTGTTTCAGCAGGAGCTCAATGCGTTCAGAGTTCAGTGGATGTCCGAAATCAAACCGAACTCCGCAGCAAGTGACCGACTGCTGCGAGTTAAAGGTCTGAAGAGGAGCCAAGAGAAGGCTCTGGAGGAGAAAGTAAGTTGATAAATGATATCTTAAGGTTCAGGTCCATCTCATTGTGTGTTGTGGAGTGCTGCAACTGAAATTCCCAGCGCTGTTGGAATGACTGAGATGAGTCATCTTCCCTCAGGCCACAGAGCTGTTCTTGAGAGCTGTTCAGGAAGAGCAGAATGGAGCTGTCTATGAGGGTACGTTTGAGAGGACAGATTCCTTAGAAATGAACAAGTCCAATAGTGCAGAGGCTCGCAGAGTCAGGGACTTCTTTTAAATCATTTCTTACAACGCATTTTTATAGACTTGCTTTCCTGTGATGTGATGTCCTGTTTTTACCCTTTATCATTTTTTTTTCAACCTTTTTATTTTACTTGATGTATTTTTATTGTCCTATTTCTGCTTTTATGTTTTCAAGTTTTCATGTGACAAAGCTCTGTATTAATTCATTTAATTTGAACACTACCTTGTTTGCGACCACCTAAACGTGGTTTGTACTGCCATTCTACTGATGGTTTCCCTTATCTATTTTTAATCAGCTGTCAAAGCACTTTGTAAACTATGTTTTTTACCTTAATAACAATAATTATTATTATATTTAATTTATCAGCCCATGGAAAATTCCACAAAATATATATATTTTTAAACACAGGTATTTCTAACTTTCAGTCATTGTCTTGGATTAAATGTGAACGATTTCATTCAGTGGTTATAGCCATTGAAAGTAGATGAGAATGTTTAAATCTATTCAAATAGTTTTGTAAAGTCAGTAAAAAAGTGATTACATTTCCTGAGCCTTTCAGTTGCATCTTCTTCCCTGTTCATGAATTGATGTCTTAACTCACAGCTATCAAATTCTACCGCATGGCCATGCAGCTTGTGCCTGACATCGAGTTCAAAATCAACTACAGCCGTCCTCTGGATGCCGACTTAGTTGGAGGAAAATAGTAAGTTGCCTTTTTTTTGGGATGACATCTATTAATTCACTTAATCTGAGTCTGCAATGTTTCAACACGCATCGAAAGGTCTGCGCTATGTTTGTTTATTCGTTAGTCCATTTCTTTATGACTCGCACTTTTGTGAACAAAATATCTCAGGAATACTGAGGAAGTTCCTTAAAATTTGGTACAGACTCATGGATGAACTGATTAGATTTTGTTTTTGGTATGATGAACGAGATATCTAGAACACCTCAAGGGCATTCCTTCAGATTTGGCAGAAATATCCGGTTACACTCAAGGGTGTATTAAGTAGAATGACTTTACAAACCATATTTTTGGCCATAACTCCATTGAGTTATGGCCAAAAATATGGTTTGGTTTGCATCATTACATACAGTTTTGACAATATTCACTTATACCTTTCATCCCCATTTTTAGATTATTATCTCTAACACAAATAGCTCTGTTAAATGCTGAAATCGTTTATTTTAAGCCATTAGCGAATCAGATTCTAAAGTTGAACAGTCACAGGTTGGATAATCTGTTTTTACTCATTCACACCCACATCAAACTGGTTGTTCCATGGCTCTGGCTCATGTCTAGAAATTGAGTGATATCGTGTGGGGAAATCTCACTTCTGAAACTGAGCATATTATTAAATTTGTTGCAGCATGGAGGACAGTGATGTTGAAGGTGAGATTGAAGATCTACTTGCCTACTTTGAGCAGCAATTCACCTTGGAAAGCTCATTTCCAAAGATCTGCACTCCTGAGTTGGAAATGACTCAGATGCACATTTCAGGTAAAGAAAAAAAAAAAGGCTGTTGTTTTCTAAGATTGAAAACATGTAAACGAGTCATTCTAAAATTGTATTCATTATAACCATTTCCTGATTTATCTGACTGCAGCCTTGCCGCGGGAAATCCTGATGTACATATTTCGTTGGGTTGTGTCAAGTGATCTGGACATGCGAGCCCTGGAGCAGCTCTCTTTGGTTTGCCGGGGTTTTTATATTTGTGCAAGGTGAGCCCCGCTGTCATAACAGATTAAATGTGCAACATCTTATTCACCAACAGCTTGCTTTTCTCAAGATTTTGCCTCTCAAAACTGTTGATTTGGGATCAGACAATTGGGTTGTCAGTTTTTCTATTTTTAAAAGCCAGTCATGTGTTTATTCTTTTAGGTTTACTCGATCTTTACAACTCACTTTTAATTTCTCTCCAGAGACCCTGAGCTGTGGCGATCAGCCTGTTTAAGACTGTGGGGACGGAACTGCACCAAACTTGTTCCCTTCAACTCCTGGAGGGAAATGTTTCTGCAAAGGCCACACGTCCGTTTTGATGGTAACGAAGCAAAATGAATATCACATACAAATCTAGACTCGGTTCTGTCATAGTTTATGAGACCAATACTGATTAATATACCAATATATGTCTCAGTGCAAACTAGTGCATCATATATCCATGTCTAAAATGTAGTGCGAAGCTGCAGTTTCGAACATCTTTGCTCTGAAGAGGACCGACTTTATTATCACTGTGATGATCAACACAACCACAGGATTATCAAATGCGAAAGCGCAGTTTCATAATATTGCACTTATGTTGTGTGTTGATGTTGCTTCTATAGGCTAATATGGGCAAATGGTGCTGCCAGTGCACTAATTAATTACTGTTCAACTATTACTACACTGTTCATCCTCTGAGTAGCTATTACTAGATGTTGAACTTTGCATATTATTTTCACAGGTGTGTATATCAGCAAGACATCATACATGCGTCAAGGAGAGGAATCACTGGATGGATTTTACAAGTCCTTGCACCATGTTGAGTTCTACAGGTACACTTTTCTGACTTTAATCGTTACTTTTTATTGTAAGTTGAGTAGATATCTAAACTAATTGTTCTTTCTTTTCATAGGTACCTCAGGTTCTTCCCTGACGGCAAAGTCATGATGCTGACCACCCCTGAGGTCCCTCTGTCCATCATTCCTCGCTTGCGTACCAGGAACACTAGGTCAGACCTTCTCTGTTTTATACTACCTCAGCAAGAATGCAAGTTGCAACATAAAACAAATATTTATATATTTATTAAATACAAGCTTTCCTTTTTTTTGCACGATCGTTGTTTTTTCATTTAACAGAATGGATTCTCTTCTGGTCGGTCATTTCCGTCTGTCACAGGAGGCAGACAATCAAACCAAAGTTTTTGCTGTTGTCTGCAAGAAAAAGGAGGAGGTGAGAATAAATATATACATACTCATAATTTTAGTCTAAGCATTGCAGTAAATTAAGTATTTAGTTGAATTTATCGACCTAAAATTCAGGGAAAAAATCACAATTGAAGATCAGTGAAAATTAAAAACAGGTTTATTATTCCAGCATATATGAACTCTTAATACGTTAATACTCACATTTTTTCCAGGTTTTCCAAGAAGCATTTAAAGTAAAAACCCTTATCTGTCAGTTTATGGCTCAAGTTTTAAACTGCATACTTTTTATACAGAAAGGAGACTTTCAGAAGAATCGGTTCTGCAGGCGGAACCCAGCTACCGAAACTGAGCACATCTTCCACCTTGGACTGCATCTGTCCTCTGGGGGGCGCCAGATTTCCAGTAAGCTGGTGTGGATCCACCACTCCTGCCACAACACCTACAAGTAAGAAACAGTAGCACCCGCCATTGTGGATAAGTCAAATTATTTCACTTGTTAATTTGAGACTTGACGTGAATCCTGTTTTCAGGCTGACCGGGGAAGCGGTTGTCACTGTGTTTGACCTGGACAGGATGTACACCCCCTTCTCTTTTGCACGTGTGAAGAGTTACACTGCTTTCTCCGAGCAGCCTCTCTAAGCATCATGGGGACGTGCATGTGACCCATAGAGACCACAGCAAACAACATTTAATAAAATGCATACTTCTCTGCCGGTGTAATTTGTGCTGCATCTGGATAACGTATTAATTTAACCCTCATGTTTCCTCCAATGCGAGCGTGTTATGTTTCAGGTTTACCTGATAGACAACTACTTATTTTCTTATTTCAGAAATGAAAGCAATGTGTTGAGAGCTAAAATATTAGCCACCCTTCCCCCACCTGTCTAAGCAATGAATGTTTATACTGTTGTTATCTCATGACTTTCTCCCTAATAAACAGTGGTGAACAGAACACGGTCTTGTCATTGGCTCTTTTTTATGGTAAATGACTGAAATAGACAAACACAACTCAAGAAGACACTGGGTACATTTCAGAATAAGTTGGTACAACAAAAATGCAACATACCTGTATTGATGTGTAGCCAGGCAGCATATCTTCACTGGATTAATCTCATTCAAGGACACATTTCCGACCAGAGACCTTGAGGCTCTCCTGTATGTGAAAATATGATCCATCTCTGTGAAATTCTAGACGTCCTATTACACAACCTCAGTGAAAGACATTGCTGATGTGATGTCAGACTTCAGCATCATTTGTCTTCTTGCCGAGGACGCACAGGGTCATAATCCATGTATTACATTTTCTGGGAATCAAGCACGGACAGATGAAACAGGATTTGCAGAGGGGGGAAAAGATACATGAATGTGAAAGTTTTATTGGATTAGGCTAAAAGTGATTTGTGGCTTGTTTTGGTTTTTCAAGTAATCAAATAACAGTCTGTAGCAAATCCCAAATTAAAAAGTAAATCCTGCTGTATATAACCAGCTGTTGCTACAATTGTTATGAGTTAGAATAGAAAACTAATGTGGAGCAAAGGTAAACAATACAAAATAAAAAAATAACGGGCTGCAAAGCAGCACTTTTTTTATTTTATTTTTTTTTAAAAAAAATATATTTTTTTAAATAACCCAAAAAAATATTCAACACAACGTAAACGCTTCTTCTCTGCTTCTGTCAGTGAAAAACCTCGATGACACCCATCTTGCCCACCCTGTTCAGACCACGGCCTCTGAAAAATTCCTGAGTGAGGCATTGTTTGTGCTGCAGACACACAACCGAAGCTCACAAACAGCTGCTCTGTCCTCCAAACGTGAGCTCTGTGTGACACACACAGTCTCCCAGTGCATCCAGTCTGCAAACAGCTCTGATGAGTAGAGGACTGAGGGTAGGGGACTGCCCTCAGTCCTCCACTCCAGAGTGATGCCATTCTAGAGTATAGGACTGAGGGCAGTAAAGGTGCAGTCACACTGTAGAGACAATAGACCTGAGAGAGGTCAACATCAGGTTTACAGACCAATAGAGTGTTATTACCAAGAATGCTAAGAATTCCTGCAGCCTCGACCTTATCATCATTGCTCATAAAGAGTTGGTGGCTGATAACAGCACTGAGACAACAGAGGAAAACACATTCCACCTGAAAAGGTGTTCAGTTGCAGGTTTTGATGCCATCATGGCCGCATGTCCTCTCTCTAAAGTCTAACTCACAATGTGCTAACTTCCACCACAATCCAAAAAAAGAGGACTTACCAACAGAGCGAGGAGGTAACAACACAGAGGACACAGAAAACATTTTTTGTTACACCAGTTTTGTGACATTTTCTTTGGGAACTACGAGGCTGCTGTCATTTCTGAAGAAGCATAATAATCAAAACCTTTTAAGTATTGTTATGTGCCAATTTATTATATAATCAAATATTATATTGATAAACAGATTCAATGGATTTTGGCTCTGCCCAGACCACATGAACCAGCTCTTGAAAACTATGAGCACTACAGGAGTACTGCAAAATATGGATTATACAAGGATAAGGAGCAAGATAACAAATGAATACCAATTTATTTTTTGTTAAATATAGAATTAGTAAGATAGCTCTCAAGTATATTTTGAAGGAAAAAGCCCTATATTACTATTTTTAATCATTCAAATGTATAGGTTTGAATATCTGAAAAAACATTTGCAGGCCACCTGTCTTTCTTTGTGTTTTCCTTCAAAACTGGATACATCACATTTATTATTTTTTACAAAATATGAAAATAAACTTTTTTAAAAAGTTATGGAGATATCAATACCTGAGAAAACAAACTACATGGGCTTCATGAATGTTTTTTTATCTTCTTCTCTGATTCCCAAATTTCCCCCAAACCTATTCGAAGTAATCGTATGCATGTTGCAGTAATACACACAATAAAATGGAATTGAATAAACTTTTCTCAGTGTGGAGAAGGTTTGCCATTTTATTCTTGGTTGTCATAATAATATAATGTTTACCGATGATAAGCGTATATTTTCTTTAACATTTGTTGACACTGTCATTAATGTTTCTCTAAAATATTCTCCATTACTTCAACATTTAATTTCAGTGTATTTGAGATACTTGACCTGACATCTTATTCATTAAGATTCAACAAGTCATCCAGTGGATAAAGCCGAATGCTAATATTAGCACGTAAACATGCTACAGTAACAATGTTAGCACAATGGTTTTTAAGTTTTTAGCATGCTAACATAGCATAGCAGACAAAGATGGCCCATAGATATTGTCACAAACTATTAAATCCCCTAAAATGAAGTATGTAAGATGCTAAAACTATAAAAGCAATGCTAATTTAAAGCATTTACATCAAGGAAAGTAACCAGCAGCTTTACAATCGGGTTTTAATGCATTCAAATAGAATAAATCATGAGTTACAACAAGTCAACCTACTTATCCCAGATTTCAGAAAAATATAATTATAATATTATATAAAATGTATGTAATATACCTGATACCTGTATGTTAGTCCTGCTCTTAAATATTCGCTCCACCACTGTCACCTGGCACACAACAGAGGAACTGTACCAGATGACATGTAAATGGAAATTCAACAAAATTACCTCAAGTTAAATTTCTGAGTAGAAATGGTCCGTGTTTGTCAACATCTTTTTGTGTAATCTGAACATATCAGTGGAACAGATTGATCAAACAGAGAAACTGTGGCTCTGGTTGTATTACTCATATTATTTTCAAATGCAGCAAACAAGAAAGTAGGTCACGTGTGCATTTGAAAAACATGTCATGCTCATTCAGTGGTTAAGGCCACACAGTCTCATTAAATTCAATCAGCTTGGTCGAGCAACGCGGTCACGGCCAGGGTGTCCGATTCACAGTTCATAATTCAAACATCTTTGTTTTCTCTACCACCCTGAAAGGAAAATAAAAGTACCCATAAAAAACATTCTCATGAAACGACTACTGTTTTTACTTCACAAAGAAATCGTGTTAATGGCCTAAAATGAGAAACTGTGCCCCTTTTTAAAAGTAATGTTTAAGAAATCATCTGACATATTAATTGTTCACTTTCTTTCTGAGCAGTAGGTGAGAAAACCATCATACCTCATCATATATGAAAGTGGTATTGATATTCTTAACTAATTCAATTATAAAACGATCCCTTCAACTTGAGATACACGTTGCTGTTGTGTTAAGTATGTGCCAGTTAAACAGGATGAGAATTGTGAACATTTTGAAGAGATAATAAAAAAAAAGACAAAAAGGAAAATAAAGAGATAGGCACAGGATTTGAACAGGACATCCAACGCATAGCTTGTTATTCTGAAATGGACCAACATGTGTTTAGAATATTGAAAAGATAAAAGATGCTACATTAGAAACTAAATCAACTGGTCCAGAAGGCACCCTGTTAACATATAGCCTCAAAAAATAAACCCTAAACAAACATACAAACAAACAAAAACATGTGATCTTCCACCTGGGAGAAATCCATCTGTTGTTAAATGTGACAAGTAGAGGCTCCAAAACATCAACTAAATGGACCTTGTGGCTATTTCTATGATCCATAATGTGTCATAATCTACCCTTTTTGTCTGTATAATGTAGTTGAGTATTCATTGCTGAATTATTCAGTATGATTATATTGGCCTGATAAATTTGATACCCAAATACTTACTTATAAACATTGCAGACCTACTAGGTTTCGCTTCTTATGAATTCAATAATTCATATCAGTAAATTCAAGCTGTAAACTAATTTACTGGATAATGCTGCAGTGGATATAACAGTGTGGATGGGGGTGTTAATGTGGAGTGGAGTTTGAATTGTGCTCATAAACTACAGCAACCAACATTATGTCATTGCACACAGTATGCTTTGGTTGAATGGCTCTATATTCCCAACTGGAGACCCTGCACTACTGGAGCTCTCATCTTTGGACGATCTGCGTGTAAAGCATCATTGAATGAGTCAATGTATCTATTGCAGTATGTATACTAGATATTGTATTCCTGAGGAGGGACTACTGTGCAGTGTCAACCATTCTACAATATAGCACTGGGTATCGCTACTCTATTCAAATCCAATTCATAACACACCAAATTGATTTGATGATGCAAATTGTACAAGGAACCTAGTGCATATATAAAAAAAAAATGTTTACATGACCGACAAGTGTTAATTAGTGCTTTCTTTACTGCAGGTAAACAAAGCATTAAAAACCATGTGTACATATGTTCAGTGTATTATAAACAGCAGCTTTTAAAGCACATCACCATGCAGCCAGTGCAAATAACATATACCTAATTCTGCACGCAGAGGATTGGGTGGAAAATTTATTGCAAATAGCGTCTCCGGTGTTTTTTTTTTTGGTCTCCAGCGACAATTGCATATTTCTGCATATTTAGTGGATTTTTTAAAGAAATGGTTTTGGAGATTGATGGTATTTCTTTCATTTCTGTACATGCCTGTGGAGACTCTCATCCATCTAGGTCATAGTATAGCAAGTGCAAAAAACAGGTCAGCTGTTTTTAGCACTTGGATATTTCTGTACATATTTCTAACTTACATATGGCTTTGTTTTTGTCTCGTTTCAATATTTTAAATGGCTTAATTTTAAAATTTTATATTAGATCATTTAGAATCTATTTTAATTCAAACTATCTTTATTTAAACCCGGCCCTACTACAAATCTCTTGCCCTTTAGCTATAACGACTTCATTATTCACCGCCATGTGTAGCAGAGTGACCGGAAACAGGGACAGTCTCTGTATACATCTGGGTATGGCTTTTCTATCTCTAGTGACTCTAGACTCTTCTAGATAAGAAGGTTCATGCACCCTCTAGCAGCATTAGCTAACAGACTACAGTGAGCTTCGAGTGACGTATGACGGGTTCTCAAATGTCAATCCACCCTCAGTTTCTCGTGTGCAGTGCTCTCCGTAGAGGGTGTCCCATTCGCATGTCCATTTCTCGATAGAGCAGAGCCGTTCTGTTGCTCCTTCTTTAAAATGCTTTGCCTCTTGTACGTCTTGTTTTGTGACAGAAAGAGAGGAAGAGAGGACATGTTATTAGACAGTTTATCAGGATGGAAAATGGAATCGTTTTAATTACATGTTAAAATGTAATTAATTAACAGAGTTGAGGTATTTTTGAGGAATGAAACTTAAAATAAATCAATAAGAACAGTTCAACATACTTGTCAGTAATATTCAATTGTTCACACTTTATAAAGGACAATCAACTTACCTGAATGTAGAAGTTTGAGAAAAGGATAATGAGCGAGACCATGTAAGTGAATTGGAAGTACAGCCAGCCCGAGGGGAAGCCACACGGCCAAATGACAGCCCAGGATGTGTGGAACATGGTTAAAAAGAACTGGATCTGTGGAGGAAACGCAACATTCATATGCAGATGGCGGAGTGAGAAGGTGACTCAGAGAACTTGCACAATGTATATATTGATCCAGTGCCTAAAATATCTTAGATGGATGGCGCTAAACATGTTCACACTTTATTAAATGCTTAAATCTAAAAAGCATTATTGGCTTTACAATGAGAAATGAGTGTTAACTTATTATTATTTTATCACATACAAATCATAGACAAATGATAATACATTTGAATTAAACTTTTTTTTATGGCCATCAACTAAAGATGTTGACAGAAATAAGGAGAGAAGTAGTAGCGTGATGAAATGAAGTCGATTTCTAAAAGTGAGCTACTTTTTTCTCATTTTTCTTGCATTATAGTGAAAACATCTCAGCAACTTCCTTCATCATTCTTGCTTTAAATTCTCCTTTTAAGAGCAGTTTTTGATAAAATGCTTTTAAAAGTAAAAACAGGTTAAACACAGTATTGCCAATAAAATGTCATTCTATTGCTTTCAAGAAAGTAAGATGTTCAGGATGTAACCGGATGAGAAACTTAGCTCGACCGACGACAGCAGTGAATAACATATAATGCATCAGTAACAATAATCCAATAATATATCATTTTACCGTGCATGTACTTTATGAATAATACTCCACACAGGATAAACCCACCAGCTGAAACTGTGTGATATATTTCTTCCACCAAAGGTACGGCCTTATGGCTGGGATGGCGGAGAGGCCGTAGTACGAGTACATCACAACGTGGACAAAGCTGTTAACGGCTGCACCAAAGTACGCTGAGCAGACACAGATGAGAGACACATGAAATGATTTATCTACAGGGTACAGTACAGAGTTAATGAATGGCAAGTGACTGGTATTCAGGAGTGCACAGGGAATAACACTCTTCATTAGTCGGGTCTGTTAGGAAGCACTACAACAATTTTCATTTGAAATCAATAGAAGCCATTAACAGTAAAGTAATACAGTAATGATTAATAAATAAATAATATATGTGCATGCATTGCGTTACTGCACACATAATAATACAAAATCTTAGTAAACATCTGATAAATAATCAAATGTGTGTATAATGTCATATTTAAATCTAAATTAATAGTGGATTTTAAGCGAATGTCCTATAATGCTCAGAGTGCTGTGATGCTTTCTATAATAGAAACACAAAAAAGTTTGTTACACAGAACTGCAGCGTTCGAGTCAATAAATGTCACTTTGTGTCCTTTAAGGCCTTGTGGACGACTCAGGCGGTTTTCAGGCCTAATGGCTTTAACATTAGCGCACTTGAATTATTCAGCTGGCTGTGAGCCCAAACAGCCTGAATGTGGCTACGTGAGGGATTTGAGTCACTGGAGGTTAAAGTCATGTTAAAACACTCACAGTGGCCGCAGGCTATCCAGTTCATAACAAACCACCAGATATTCAGCATGCTGGCATGGTGGTAGACGTGAAGAAACGTGATCTGGTGATTGTTCTTTCGTAGAATGAAGAAAAGCGTGTCCATGAACTCAATGAGCTTGGAGAAGTAGTACCACCACAGGACATTCATGATCTGAGTTGAGACACGGCAAAGCAGAAGTTACACAAATTGCAAAATAAAAACTTCCTGTATATTCTCGAAGGGACTGATATAGTAGCAAATCATAAATGTCCAGCGGAAACCGTTCTTTCATAATTCCCAAACATCAGTACAAGGTCATAAGAAGATATCTGCCCTGTCATAAAGCAATTTTACTGTAATCTGTGGCTCTGACACATTGATAAAACGTTTTTATTTGATAACTGCAGAACTGCAAAGCTGAGCACATTTCACTGTGAGCCGTGCTATCTCCTTCACCGCACAGTTCAGCTGGGACACCAAACACACTGTAACACACTCTGTTGTGTCCACAATGAATTTTTACAAAAACGTATTGTTCTATCATTTTACAAACTTAAACTGTATATCGCAATGTATCAATGGTCCAAAATAATAGAGCAGCTGACAGTATTTGTCCACAATAACAAATTGTTAAAATGCAGGTAAGATGTGTTCTAATAGATTGTATACTATATATAGATGGATGACGCATCTACACTTCCTCCCTTCGTACAACATATTGGCACTGTTGGAGCCATCAGGAGTCAAAGTCTGCACAGTAGTAATTGTGGTGTGGAGCCGTGGTATCAAGGTCCTGGAACAAAGTCCAATCACGAGTCAATCTCGGCTGCCAACCATGGCGTTTCATCCTGTGTTTATAGCATCATGTAAATAACTTAAACCAAATTTGACGTGAACTTTGACTTTTTTAATTGGTCCACATCTACATGGAGGATGCAAGGTTTATAACCTTTACTGTCTGAGATTATGATGATGCAAATATATCATACCTGGTCATTAACTGTCACAGTCTTGTGCTATAAAATTCATTAAAAACACTTCAAATCGTTTGGCTGCTAATGTAAAGAACAGAAATTGTACTGTAATAATATTCAACATATTTTAGTGTGACACACTTTTTGCTAATTACTTGTAACTATTTATCTAGGTCATTGGTTCCCAAACTTTTTACAGTCTCGTACCCCTTCAGACATTCAATCTCCAGCTACGTACCCCCCCCCGACGCACTTATACAGCATATAACACTTGAAACTTTGAAATTTACAGGGATTTCAGGACTCGGATGGAAGTTTAGATCAAACTGAGTTTATCGATTGTCAGTTATCAATCAGTTGTTAATCATGATTGTCAGTTCCTAATCGATTGTCGGGAGAATTAACGATCGATTTTTGATTAATGGTTAATATTTTATATTAAAATGCACTATTTATAGGCTCTGTTAAAATGCAGTGAAAATATAGATCTTTATTACAAGGTGAACAACTCTTGTGGCAGTTAAACGGGAACCGCTCACTGGTTACACTTGAAAATATGCGCTGCTGTTCTCTTAAGCCCCGATGAGAGTGCAGCTAGCCGCTGTGAGCTAACTGGATTTTACGGTTCTCGACCTCTCAGTCCGGTGGTTGTCACCCCTCACCCAGAGCCGGCTCTGTCTGGGTCCGAAGGGGCTAGCTTTGGAGCTAGACCTCCTACTTGAAGAGAGCAGTGGACTCCTCAGGCGCTCATGGAGACGTATAGCTTTGCAGTGTTGGCAGTGAACGCAACAGAATTATGTCTATGACAAAATGTCATCTAGGAAATTCTTAAGGATCAATTAATCGATTGTCAATTAATTATGCCCATCCCTCGTTTTTACTAACGGTCACTAACCTACCTGTAACTTTTATTGGCAGTGTAATTATTTTACAGAATATGGGTATACATGAGTATTTTTGGCAATGCGACTTGGCTATTTAGACTATTTAATAATGCATGATTATTTATAGCTCAGTTTGAAAATGTAATGGGCTTTTTCACTTTGAAAACGCAAATAAAATGTTCTCCCCATGTACCCCCTGAACCACTTTGCGTACCCCTGGGGGTACATGTACCCCAGTTTGGGAACCGAGGATCTAGGTCATTTGAGTTGTATACAATACCACGTTGTGAGCTAGATTGCAATAAACTTCATGCACATAAAACAATAAATCTAATTTAATCAAAATATTTTATCATATGTAATATATACAAAAAGCCTGTTAACTGTGCCATATACTGTAATTCTTTTAAAAATAAACAACAATGTATTTTACAATATTTCATGGACAACTTTTTTTGCTAGATATTTACTGTGAATTCTACCATCAGCGTTTTTACAGTGTAGTCATCCTGATGATAAGATAGAGTCGGATTAAATTGACTCCCTGTGTCTGTAGTTTATCTGCTGGGATTTACAGGTAGGCCACAGACATCAGAGAAGTGGATTTGAAAGGAGAAAAAACTTGATTAAGATTATTACATATTGTAGCTGTCCTGTTGTATTTATACTTTTTGTGTTTTGCAAATAGCTTGAAGAAACGGTATGGGAAATTATCCAAGTTATGTCAGATATTTCATAATAGCATAAAATCATCACAAGCACTAAACATAAATACGTGTACGCCTGACTGACTCACCTTATTATCTGTTTCCGGTGCACTGTGAGTGTTCTGGCAGTAGAGGTTGTAGCCACCATACCACGCAACAGTGATGAGCTGCAGAACAAGCAAATGCAATCAATTAACACACATAGACACTGCAATGCACAAATGCAATGTAAAAGTGAAAATTGTTGAAAGATATTGTGTTGCAGAATGTGAAGTCATAAACACATGCACGACCGAGTGCACAGGTACAGAGCTAGTCAGATCGCTAGATGTGTAGTCAGGTTCTGCTGACCGATCTTTAGCTGCTGACGTTGGTTCTAAATATTTAATGTTGCCTAATTAAAAGTAAAAGCACTAGGAACCTAACAACTATTTATTCATAATATGTTTATAATATGTAAATTTAATGTAGTATGTGCTGTTCAAAGGTCTTCAGGTTATTTGAGAACATGTGCATTTATTAACATGAAATATTTTTTGTTTTGTTTGCACAGACATTGTCCTCCCACTAACCTGGTACACCACTAAATAACTTCTGAAGCCTGAAAAGTTGATGAGAACAGTTGATGTATTTTGATTGACATGAGGTGCCACGCCATGGTCAAGGTTCAAGGTGTCATGAATCACAGACAGTCTAGCTATTCCTTAGTCTGCCAGCTGGATGGCAGGGAGCAGACTGATACTTTAGACTTACACCGAGATGTTCACAGGTACAACAGATACGATCACTATAATAAGTGAAGTCTTGGCACAGCTGCTATTAAACGTTCATCTCAGACTTGGCCATCTTTCCAAAATACGAATGTAATCACATCTTAGTTTACACCACTGGATCTGTCAGTTTCAGGTATGGAATCCGTTGTTTATCCATCTTACTGCAAACAACAGGCGTCTGTGCTGTGGTCTGTGATGGTGTATGAGGGATTTGATGGTTGAAGTATCAATTTTTGAGGGTTGAAAATGTTTCATGACAACTTGAATAAACTTGTTAATTTTTAATGCTAGTTCTACTCTAAATACAAGGCTTCAGCCAGCATTTTCTAGCTTCATTAGCTTAACTTGGCATCTGGTTGACTGAGCATCTTCACAGAACAGGATTATTTTAGAATTGTCTTGACTTAAAACATATTTGGTCCTATTCACACACCCTTTTTAGTGGGTCTTGAGCTTTGGTTCTGGTCACTTTTCCCTTGCTTTAGTGTGACGCTGCAGTGAATTGGTCGACTACAACCCATGTCCCCGTTTACCTCATAGAACATGTAGAAAGACAAGAGCGTGAGGCCCAGATTGTAGAGCACCATGAGGCCTCTGCAGGAGAACGGCTGCCGGTGCTTCATGTACTTGGGTCCCATCCACACAATCAGAAGGTACATGACTGTGAGTGCAAAGGTTGGTGGGTAGTTGTCCAATAGGAGCCATCCCTTCACCCGCTGATCTGAAATATGGAGATAAAGGGGCCAGAGTATATTGATCGATCAAGGGGCTGATAAGGTGGTCTCAGTAGTGAAAAGACATGAACTCGAGGGGCCGACCGGTGGCATTGCACCCTCAATGGTTTCTCAATACCACAAAAGGTTGACTTTAATGAAAGAGTGTGAAACAGGAGAGCAGAATTCATTTCAATATCTGTGCATGAATATCTACAGTATTGAACGACTCCTGTCAAAGGTTTTATGTAATGTTTGCCTTCACAGCGCTGTGATTTGTAGTAGAGTAATGAGTGAATTTTCATTTTTGGGTGAACTATCCCTTTATGTGTAGTGCCCTGCTGAGTTTTTGCAGTCGGTATTCGCAGAACTTTAAGGTTCAGGCAGGGAAATTTGTTTCTACACCAGCACCTGAGATAATATAACAATATAAACGTTACTTACCTCTGGGACCCATCCATGACTGTATGTAAGTGTTCAGTTGATGATTGAAGGTCTCCATTTGTCACCTAAGACGGTGGCATAATGAGAACAACACACCCATTAGATAACGTATGAACCTTAATATTAGCCTATTATAGATTTTAAACATATTTTAAAGTCGAACGTGGAGCCAGAGTTGAGTGTGTGTGGTTTTGTTTCTTCGAGTGATACATACAAGAGGCGCATGTATATTATTATTAGCGTGATTACTAAATATTTTGTCTGAGGGAGGCTCAATGATTATAACTTATATGAAAGTCTAAAGAGTGTTTTCATAAAAATTAAACACATTTCAACACATGCCTATTGTAACCTCATGAAAGCAGCTAAAATCACAAGTCTTTTTCATACAACAGTCTGTCATCAGTCTGGAATTTGTTTAATTTAATCTTTGGCCTCATTTCAATGCCCCTTTTTACTTCAATTCTTTCTTCAAGTCCCTGCAGTTTCCAACCATAGATCAAATGTGGCCACTTCTTGAGACAAAACAAGAAGCCAACAGGCAGCTGTGAGCGGACGTTAACCACATCTCTGTTTCGTAACTGCTGCCCTACAGTGATTCTCTGGATCTTTCGATTGTTGAGGCTAATAAGGACGTCAAACTGTGGGGATTTATTAGCCCCAGCAAGCTCCGGCTGTAACAATTGCAGAATCGTGTCTGGCACATGCAGCGCTGCTCCGTTTACTTTATGCAGGTTCTCTTGCCAAAGCTGTCCAACTGTGGGGGTGGTGCATTATTGTTTGTATCTGTTGATCACTCACTACCTCAGTCGGGCTTTAAAACACATGGTTTTTCTTTCCGTTTTTTTAAACACCAGGGAAAAGTCAGAAAGTGACTGTATTTTTCCATGTGGGCTAATTTGGAATATAAAATTAGAATCCGCTGCTCTGCTTCTGACAGTCAGATCAGCTCTGTGATGTAGACCAGACGGCCGTCTACACAACTGAATGAATGTCTGGGTGTTCACAGTTGGACAATGTGCGTTTTAAGATGTGATCAGGTTATGTTCTCAAAAGGGTTTGTAAATTCCGTATTGTCTTATAAGTATTTTTGACTATTATCTACTAGAGCAGTCATTCTCAAAGTGTGGGCCATGGTCCCCTGGTGACCCCCTGGTGGCCGTGAAGCCACTGAAGGTGGGCTGTGAGAGGTCATCAGAAAATAAATAGATGAAAAAGTTTCAGATTTGTAAGTAAGCGTTTAATACCACCAAACATTTATGATTGATTATCACAGGTAATGAAATTGATCTTATTTTATTTGACCTATATAGCAGGTGTCATTGTATTTGCTGACCCTCACATATTTGGTTATGCCTCAAATGTGTTTTTCCTTCTCCCGGATATCCTTGTCGTGCTCTGTTATACAAACAGTAAGAATACATTTTTAACAATACCCTATTTGCACTTTTTTTACATTTGTTGCTTTGCAAATTGTTACGCTTAAATGTGGATGTTATTGGATTTGCACTGCATATGCCTGCGTTAATATACAATTATTTTAGCTATAAAATTAATAATTTGTATGATTCTAGTCCTGTGTGTGGATCATATAGTTGTGATTGAAGGTGTGGGTGGGCCGCACACATTTTTCAGTTTTCAAATTTGGCCGCAGCCTTCTTAAGTTTGGGAATGGCTGTACTAGACAATAGAGAAAGATTTGCAGATATCCTTTAAAGTGGCTTTTGTAGCAATATGAATGGAGCTTGTTCATACAAAGCCTCATCAAGTGAACCTCTACAGACAAAAATCTGTGCAACTGATCTCCTTAAAAACCTGATAACTTTCTTCTTTATCACCCCAGCTGTATTTACATCGCCCTGCAGGCCTTTAAATTATTTGGAAGACCCTAAATCGGCTCTGCACAAAATGCCTCCTCTCAGCTACTGAAATAGCAGCATGCCTGCCTATTCTATTTTCACTGATGCCCTCCAGGGTTATACATTAATTTCAGTTGCGTTATGTCACAGATTTCTGCACCTCATACCTGAGTCTACTGCTGGAAACACATATAGGGCCATATGAACATCTCTGCAATCCACATTCCAGCAAAAAATTCAAGATGTAATTTATATGCAGATGGGCTACTATTGTTCAAGTTGTATTTATCTGAGGTAAAAATTCAATTACAGCTTTACGGGGTAACAGATTGACCTTAAACAGATTGTGAGTATCAAATGTATCTAAAGCAGCTCTCTTGCAGTCACTGGATATGGAAACATGACCAAGAGAAATGAAGGGGCAGGTCAGTGACATTGGTTTAGTATTTTAGAATAGGAATATTCTTAACATCTGTGTTGCATAAGGAACTGTGTGTAATTATTAAGAGCAAAAATACAGCTTGTAAACAATGTGCAGTCTCTGTGCAGACATGTAGAAATTAAAAGTTGCACTTCACATTACAGTGAATCGCTGCCGAGGCAACAAATCGCATGTCACGGATTGTTGCATTGCCCATAATCACTTATCTGCAGGAACTAAATATGGCTTATTCCGATCAAGCCTGTGCACTAAAGTCCATGCTCTGATTATCAAAGATGCATTAGGCTGCACCAAAACATGATAATCTGCAAGGCCTTAATCAGAGCATGATGACCCACAACAGGAGCCCGTGTGAGCAGCCAGTCAATGAGTCTGTGCTGCAGAGCCAAGTCAAAATAAATGCGTCTACGCAATCCAGAGCTGGATCCTGCCAAATACGAAAATGCCGCCTCATGACTTTATATAGACCGTGGTTTCAGGGATGCAGCAGCTGGTAATGAGTTCTGCATCCAGGATTAATTGCTGTAAGAGTTAGGGAGTATAATGATGTAACTATGACATGAGTGTGCAGTGTGTCTGTTGTCAGACATGTTGTAATGCCATTTACACTGTGGCACGTGTCCCTTTAACCTCTCTGCACGCTGCAGAACAGTGGGGCCAGTGCTGCAGATCAATGAGTTGGGCTGTTTTAGTGATACACTGAATTTTGTCCTTTATTTACTTTAATTTGTTGTACGTATACTATGCATGAATGCATGCATGCTTGAATGGAGAATATTTTCCTCTTGGGATTACAGTTTTCCATCAAAAATTTCTAAATTCATTTTGACTGTGTTATGTATTGATATCATGTATCGATGTATTGATGAATACATTTGTCACTTTGCCAACACCACACTTTAAGAGGACAGACAGACAGACAGACAGACAGAAAGATAGATAGATAGATAGATAGATAGATAGATAGATAGATAGATAGATAGATAGATAGATAGATAGATACTTTTTATTTATTTTAGTCTATTTACCTCTAGTATTGTTCTCATTTAATCTTTTTTAGAATGCTTGGAATCTGTTTTGTTTTTAGATTTGTAAAGGATTTGCAGAAGTGTTCTATTAACAATATTTTGTGGATGACATCACTCTAACAAGGAAAATAGCAGAATCCCAGTCATCATTTGAACTTTCCATCAGTAGTAACAGCCCTAACTTCACAGTAGCACAGTGCCGGCGCCTCCAGGGGAATACTTTACTGTTACTGTGATCATCATGCAGCGTCCTTGCTGCATCCCTCTCCACCTAAAACCCTAAAATGCACTATTGTGTAACGGCAATGTCCCATCAGGATCGCACTTTTCGCACTTTAAGCACTGTGCAGTGTGAAACAGCTCAAGTACGGGATAAATAATGATGTGAGCTCAGAGCTGATGACGGCGGCATCTCATTACATCATCGTCTTCTTTTGATTATTCAGACTTCCAGAGAGGAATCAATGAAACAATCACAATCCAAATAACAGTAACATATCGATCGCATTCAGACGTCACCGCTCCAGTATCATCCAATGTAAGAGACGCTATGCGCGCACCCACGTATCCAAACCACTAGAAATAATAATATTATAAAAAAGCCTTACCATGAAGTTCTCCAGCCGATACACACAAACACACACACAGAGAGGAGAGAGTGTAGAAATGTTGAGCGTGGACGAGGAGATGCAGCGGTGTGTGTGTGTGCGAGCGCGTGTGCGTGAGCGTGCGCCGTGGGCTGTGTACCTTTCGGAGGCGATGCGTGGAGAGAGAGCGGCTGTGTAACCTTGGCTGTCTCCTGGCCGCTCTGAGCACAATGTGCAGCCTTGTCGCTCAGTGGAAAGTAGTGGGAGGAACACGCAGACTGGCCCAGTGCCCTACAGCAGGGTTACAGGCTGCAGCCAGGAGGTGACCCGGTGGGCTGCAACCACACCTACACACACCTACACACAAACACACAAACACACAAACACACAGACACAGACAAAGTACACAAAAAAAAGATGATGACATAAAGGGGATCTCTGAATTTAATCATAATCAATCCCTCTAAATCAGCCATTCCCAAAGTGTGGGCCGTGGCCCCCTGGTGGGCCATGAAGCCACTGCAGGTGGGCCGTGAGAAGTCATCAGAAAATAGATAGATAAAAAAGTTTCAGATTTGTGAGTAAGCGTTTAATACCACCTAACATTTATGATTGATTTAAAAAAAAAGTAATGATCACAGGTAATGAAACAAAGACAAGCGATTTCAATTCCACGATGTCATTGTATTTGCTGACCATCACATTAACACTTAACCGCATCCTTAGCTGGGGAATCATAGGTGAGAGAGAACTTTGTTTTGTTCTGGGTCAAGCAAGATGGAGCAGAGGAAAGCTGCCAATGACGAAGGGGAATCAGAAAGTCCAACTGAATCAAGACTAAAAAGAGCATTGCAGAAAGGACTCAAGTCCTGTCACAGGCCCAGAGGACATATTTTTGCTATGAAATAAAAAATATGTATGATTCTAGTCCTTTGTGTGGATCATATAGTTGTGATTAAAGTGGTGGGTGGGCCGCACACATTTTTCAGTTTTCAAATTGGGCCGCGATATTCTTAAGTTTTGGAATGGCTGTACTAGACAATTAACCTGAGCTTAGTTATTCACTCAATCAGAGCTGCTGTGTATGTAGTTTTATATTTGATCAATCCTTATTTATGATAATGGTATTATGAAGAATAAACAACATTACAGCACAAATAAGAAATAACAATATATTAAAAGTGAAATCTTATGTCATTAAAAATAAAATGACCATGCAGTTCAGAACCTAACATATCAAAAAAAAGAGCTAAATCTTTTTTTTTTAAAGTAAATTCATTTTAGAATTTTGGCCATTTCACTTGGATATTGTTTAAATAAAAATACATCAATCTAGCAAATTGACCTGCAATAAGTCAGCCTCTTTAAGAAAAGGAACATGTTTTGTGTTATAGGGAACCCTTTCTTTCTGCGCCTGCGATTAAACCAAAGTGATTGTCTCAGGGATTGGCCAGCTCAACCAGAAGATCAGGGACCTGTACCAGGAAGAAGATAAATTAAAATGGGGGTTAGGGTTACTAACTAAAGGTTACTAACTTCAGAGTTTTCAGTTTTAAGAAGCTTGTTTGTTTCTTATTGGATTAAATCCACATGGCAACCTATGCTGAATGGCTAAATTGGAAGTAAGAGATTATACAGTATAAAAGCAGCGCTCACTGACCAATCTATTCCTTTGAAACATGACATCACCATTCTGGATCCCGTGGAGCTTGGTGTGGATTGTCAGAGGGTCTCTGAGGAGTGGGAGGTTTCACAGTTGGTAGTTTTCCCCCCAGCTGACCTTACTGAGTTAAGCAGCTGTTACTGTTTTTGAGTCCGTGTAATGTCTTTGTACTCCTCATATCTTTTCCTTACAGTTGGTTCCTTGTTGTGAAATATGCAGCTCTGCTGTCTGTTAGGTTAAGATCAGCTGATAACTGAAAGATATCCTGGGTATGTTGAAGTAGCTTCGTCGTGCAGGGCGTTTTTTCAGTTCAATTCCACTGGCGTTTACAGCATCAGTTTTCATTCAACGTTGTGGGTTCTTTGCTGGTCTGTCAAACATTCTTGGTTCTTTTTGAAACATCTCAACAGCTATTGATTGGATTGCTGTGAAATTTTTGCACACTTTTTTCATGGATCACAGCCAAGTTGTTTTACATCCAGTAGACAGGGGTAAGCATTCATTTGGAGTCATGTTTCTGTCCCGTAATGAATGCAAACGTACTGTGAGTACACTACTCACTTGTAACTTTGTTTTGGGCTCCACCAACCTGTGCAGAAAACCGCAGACTATATATAGTCCCCCTCGCTCTAGCTCTTGTAACAACAGGGGAGGTTCGGTCTGAGCAGATACAATGTTGATGCAAAGTCGCATCATGTCACCTGGATATGTTTGAATGAGAGTAGGAGCTAAAGGTACTAGGCTGGAGATTAGTGTCACCTGGGATCCACTAGATTTATGACAGCACCTACTGCACCACCTAGTGGCCAAGCATCCTTTAAAATGTGCCTCGGGCCTCTATAGGAATTCTAACCTAACTTTTGGCACATTCACTCTGTATTTCTCACTGCTCTTTACGTATATGAGTAATTCGAACTTGATTTTGATTGAAGGAAGCATTATACATACTTTTAATGTACATCACTGACGACCCTATATAGAACATTAAGACAGGTGTCAAAAACATGTTTAAAGAATATATTGAATGTCATTTAGTTGATTCGGTTTCGTGGTGCTGTAGCTGTGGGTGCAGCCACGCTGTCATGTTGTCATTACGATTGAACAGAGCCATCATTAACGTTATCAGTAACAACTGTACCTTCTGTGACGTGGCTGTTCTGACATTCTCTCTGATAGCTGGGTTTTTACACAGCCTCTTATCTGCAAGGGGCTCAGTGAATGGTAATGGTGATGCCTTCATGTCATTATTCTCAGACCAGAAAGCTAAACACAAATTGCATTTAATTTCCTAATGCCCATTGTATGAATAACATTAATGAGTCCCGGGGCTTTATTTGTGCTTTCATCTGTTCCTTTTTCCCCTCATCATGTCTCTTTTCTCTCCTCTTGGTTGGCTTGGCCTGATCCAGTCATAATCGTTATTTAGTCCAAGAGGTCAAAATGAGGTAATGCTCTTAGTTGTCATTACAGCTCAGTAACACATTCAGTTCAATATCACCATCTTGTGGATGAAAAGGTGTTGGGCTTTTGAAATTGAAAATAAAGAAATCTATTGAGAAATTAACGTATTTAAATAGTCTATATTTACTCCAGTATTTATCAAACAGTCTTTTGATGCTTAACTTTATGTTGATTGCCTAGAGTTACATTTCTAGTGCACTTTTACAAAGAATGAAGGTTATTTTCCTACTTTGTCGTGTCTCCAGAGAAAGTGTCAGTCTGTTTAGTCCAAACTGAAATAATAAAATCAGCCTCAGCTATAATTATGCAATTAGGCAAACGTTAGCATGTTGATATATAAAGTATAAATATACATATAGTCAGTTAGCTTTCTGCAACGGACGTAACTATAACATTCATGTATTATTATTTCAGCTGAATGCATTTACAGCATGTAGCCCAGTTCTAACTGCTCCAGCTGTCCTATGTCTTGACTGCTCTGGTTACTTCACTACACTCTAATACATATACATAGGGCTGGCTGCAGAGGCTTTTCAGTCAAGATGCTAGAGTGTCTAGATGGAATGATCAATAGACTTTTTGATGATAATGCCGCTTTGTGGTGGCTCAGAAAACCCACTGGTGAAAACAAACATGTGAAACATTCTTGTAAGAAAAAGTTACTCAATTACTGGTGTACATATTTATTATGAAGCAGCATCACATAGCAAACAATGTTTTAACATTTCCAATTGGATGCAACATCAACGTCAAGGTCCCACTACAATGTCAGCAGAAAAAAAAGTATGAAAAAAAAAGAAAAGAATCAATCAAACGCGAAGAAAGCTCATATCCAGCAGAAAAGCCTCTGATGTTTAAGTAGTAACGAGAAGAGATACAGTATTTACAGAACAAGACTAAAAGCAGCAGACTACTGTACAACTCTTAGCTACATTTACATTCTCACACAGGTAGGCGGAATTTCCAGAGAAAAATAAATACACATCTGATTTCTATTACATAACCTTTTTGTATGTCTTAACCCTATTAAAATAATTTTGTATAATCATAAAAATCTGAAACAGTATATATACATACATGCCAGTGTGTTTTAGTTTTTTACAACACACACATGCTGTTTTGCATTCTCTTACACTTGGACTGCTTAACGCTCTGAGCCATACATTTGGTCTCTCTTCACATGCGTGTGTTTAAAATACTTTCTACAGTGTTTCCTCATTTAAACTTGTTAACAGGGTTTCCGATGAGCTCCGGGCACTGCTCCTCGCCTTTTCCGATCCTGTCGCACTTGAGGAAGAGGTCGTAGTTGATCTTATCGGTCAGGACGCTGTCCTGCTTGTATTGCGGGTGCGTGGAGACAAACTCCCTCATCCACTTGGCCATTGTCATAAGTTCGCCTGTTTAGGGAAAAGACAAAGTTGTGCTTAACCTTAAAGCTGCATAAAGAGGGAAACTCTCTCTCATCATTAAAATTAAGTTTAAAACGGTTTGGGGATATTCACCTGAGGCACGCTTCTTGATGAGCTTCAGATAATTCAAAATGGTGCACCTTGTGTCGACGTCAACTTCCATGTTTTCCAGATAGCAGTTGAGGATCGGGATGAGCCCTTGAAAAACTCCCTCCTGGTGACAGAAAAAATCCTGTCTTTTAAAACAAGATGATAAGTCGAGAGCCACACTCTCAGCTCTGTGAGGATGTGCTAAGGCACAGCTGGGAGTCCTTCGAACCGGGAACAACACGACAGTCTGCCATTTCTCTGACCAGTGTTCAGACTGCTAGCATCATACATTAAAAATATTTTAACCAGTGAATAGTCTTCGGGACCTTGCAGCCATTTTAATAATAAAAACATTGACATCAATTTCTCAAAACAAACTTTACAAAGTGCTTACAAATAATAAAATATAAAAACATAAACTAAAGACAAGAAAAACTCAGACAGAAACATAAGCATGACCACCCATTACAATAATAAAAGCTAAACATATATAAAATCAGAGATAAGCTTTGATTAAAAGGAAGCTACTGACTCAGTCTGCTGTATTTCCTCAGGCAGCGTGTTCCAGATCACCTGAATTTGACAAGCTCTTCCCCCATTAGTCTTCCAGAGAGACTGGAGTTGTTAAAAGGCCCCTTCCTGAGGGACTCATAGGGCGAGCTAAAGATATCATCAATACCCAGTCAGGTAATTTAATACAAGACGATTATCACCTTTCCATTGATGATCGTGTCAATGCTCATCAGCGTGTACTCTTCATTATCGCCTCCATCAGTCTCCAAGCCGTTCTGAGCAGAAGAGGCGCCGTCCAGCACCGTGCTGCAGCCTATTGGTGGACATGACAAGTTTACCAGCTGCTCTCATCTGATCAACTGACCATGAGCATCGAGCGGTTTGTTTCACACACCTTTGTAAATGTCCTTTCTGAAGTAAAACATTCCCTCCTGGACTGCATTCCTCTTCTGAGCCTCTTTCATGTTTTCATCCACCTAAAGAAAGAAAAGTGTTTTCTGTATTACAGAGCTGAAGCAGCAGCCTGATGTCAGTTTAATTTCATTTTATATAATTGGTAGAATCATCTTTGGTATTCACCTTTGACAGAGGGATTAGGAAGTCCAGTTTATAAGACAAGATCACTCTGGTCAGCAGCACGACAAACACCACGTACGCAGCGTTTTCAAAGTCAGTTAACTGCACCTAAAAAACAAAACAAAAAACATTTAAATTAACTCACTAAAAGTTGGTATCTACTACTGCGTCTTTAAATATAAACCAAGATTCCAACTTTAGGTTGTGTTGAAGCTTTTCATATTACCTCCATGGGGCGAAACTCAACTCTCCAGCCGATGTCAGAGTTCGGCGGTGGAGGTTTAAACCTCATCGTCTGCCAGTTGGTCGACTGGAGGTTCTGCAGGTGTTGCAAGATAAATAGTCAGATATGCTGAAGGCAAGTCTGCAATGTCGGCTCCCTTCTAGTTAAAATGGTAACCTACCTCGAAGTGATCGGACTCGTTTTCATCATCCAGGTGTATTTTCTCCTCGAAGACAGAGAGTGGATCTCGGATGAAGAGGTGCGCTATGTGTTGTGCCAGCAGCTTGTCGATACCTGCACACAGGGAGATGATTATTCATATGATCACTTTACAAGCATCATGAATTTTGTCATTTATTTCACATATTCCTATAGAGAGCCTGAGACTCAAGCATTTCACTGTCAGCAACTGCTTAATGTTATTGCTGTGCATTTGACAATAAAAAAAAAAATCTTGAATCTAGAGGACTACGTGGATTTGTTCTCAAACATATATCCCCCCCCATCTTTCCAGATGACCTTACCTGCACTGAGCAGCTGTTCGTTAATCTCCGTGTCTATCGTCAAATCGATGTCGTTGTACTTCTCGCCACAGCTCGACAGGTAGCTGTCGATGGAGTCGTATCTCGACTTAAAGATCCTGTATTTGCTATTTTTCAGAGGCTGCAGGGGGAAAACTAGGGTTACTATAGGTAAAATTAAGCACAGCACATTCCTAAGAGGTAATTTGTCTTTTGACTCAAACAGTTTGCACACTATCAAGAGTGTTTGTTTTTCAGCTCCAGCTGCTCACCTTCAGCCCGCGCTCCTCCGGTGTCCTGTCGTCCACCGAGGCAGAAATAACTCCCCATCGACAATCAATATCTGACACATAGCCTCTGTAGAAGGGAGAGGCAGCACTCAGCGCCATCTTTAAAGAAGAGAAAACTGTATTCAGTAGAAGTAATGGGAACAATAAAGTCTATCGACATAGTTACAGTGTCCTGCTGAAAAAGACGTGACGTAATTAATCATATTATACAAGAGGAAGACCATGTTATATATACTCACCACAATGGGGCAGAAAGTTGCTAGTTGGTCATAGAGGTACCTGGCCTCATCAATGCTGCATGCCTGGAATGTAACCTGCAGCAGCACAATAAAAAAGAGGCTGAAGTAGAAAGTAATAAATTACTTATTGGGATTGTAAAGTAGAAGTCACACAAAGCTTAACAGTGCAGGTTACATCACCCTGTCTTCATCGCTAGAAACAAAAACATTGTTAAAGGACTACAATGTCTCTGGGACGCCACACTGGTCCATCGTTTCTGTTCAGTACCTGCAGGCAGCAGTTGCCCATGCCAAAGCCCATGGCGTCCATGTAGATATGATCGGGCAGAGCCGCCCTTGCCGCTTCCCCGTCGTCCTCAGGAAAGTCCTCCACAAACGGAGATGGAGTGCACTTGTCTTTGAAAACTGAAATGCAACAGATAAAAAAAATATCCCTTATTTTCTAGTGTCTATTCTATTTTCTATTCTATTCTGAGTTTTATTTATATACCACTGCAGTTATCTGCATTTCAACGGATGGAGAACTTGAAAAGTGAATATCTTAAAGAATAGCATTTTAATCAAAAATCTTACTGAAATATAATTTAAAAAAAATCTTTATTACACAATATGTGGTTGTGATACTCTTTGTATTTTAATTAACTCAGACTTACTTGGCACATTGATCACAACCTTCTCTCCTCTTCGGTGACGAATGTTTCTGGTAAGGGTGCTGAAAAAGCAAATCCATTCACCCACAATAATTTATCTTCGACAACAGCAAACTACAACGTATTTTTTGATCTGTCCATAATGCAAACATACACACATGCTGAGGTTATTAGCATGAACAAATACCTGAATCTCGGGTGACTGTTGATGGCTTCATCAGGGAAAAACAGTGACTTCGACACTCCCTTCTCCACGGGAGTTGGCCGGTGCTCTGGTTGGGTGAAACCTGGGCAACCTGACCTGGACAGAAACATGCAGGAAGATTACAGATGAAATTCATTTTCTGGGTTCCCACTCGTGTCCATAAATCATTTTCATGGACCTTTTCAGAGATAATGAAGCTGGTTTGACAGAACAGGATCACAACATGCACTGTTCTTCTCTGTGGAAGTCAAATTTAAATGACATGCAATCTATAGCTATGGTCTTACAGAAACACTTTAGATTATACGCCAGTAATTTATCTATATCTCCTTCTACTGTATTTTTTTTTAATATCTTGCTTTGTTTTAATACTGTTTTTCCATTTTTATACATTTGCATCATTGCATTTTATTTCTAGGTCTGGAAAGTGCTACGTAATCCTGAATCCTTTTTTCCTATAAATCTATAAACCATTGCTGCCAGGACACTGATAAATTCCCCTCACAATGACTTTACATTCCTAAATGTACGTTTAAAATTAGAGTTGAGTTTGCTGGGATAATTGTTAAACGCTTATCAGTTTACTACACCACACTTTAGACCCTTTACTAGTCATTATGAAGTTAATCACACTCATTGTGAGGGAAACCTTTTCATGTCATTATATATGGTCCATTCTACCTGGTGAAATAGTAGCCAGTATTTAGCTGGTGTGAGGTTATCATTGATTGATCTGACCTTGACTGCCTGTTCATTATTCACCAGCTCTCTAAACAATAACCCACACACATTTGAAATAGTTGCTCGTCGTCACAGTTGAGTCACAGACCTTAAATCCAAAGTGAATATAAAAAGCTAGCAAACAAGCCAACTAACAACCTAATCAAAGACCCTAACTAGACCAAGGTCATATTATTCAACTGGAAGCTACTTTAATCTGTAAACCTAACAAAAACTACCACAGTCACAATCCCACAGTGCCTTACACCAACAGCTGAAGGATATTGTAAAATTATTACAATAGATTGCTGACATAAAATAACTATTTGAACATTAATATGATCCTGAATTTTAGTGCAGCTCAGAATCAGGGGTCAGATTCAGGATTTTCTTTTTACACTTTCTTTACCAATAAGAGATGTTTTTCCACGTTCTTGTTAATTTCTCAGAATAATTAATGGATCTTGATGAAGAAAATCAGACATGTTTTGGTGAGTGATATGTATGTGTGTGCAATTTGGTGCAGATCACACAAAAAAATCCAGATGTAGTGAATCTAAATGTGGTTTCATAAAGAGACTGTTGGTAGAGGTGCATGCACTCTACAAATTTCTATATTGGTTTTGAAGGAAGGTGATTTTATTTGGTGAAACACTTGATTGAAAAGGCTCTATATCAAACTTTCAACCTGTTTTGTATAGTTATCCCAGTGTGAACTTGCGTACCTTGGAAATGAGGTGATGGTGCAGAGGGTTTCGTTCTGGCTGAGGACAGACGACGCCTCTCGTCGTCTCTTCCCCATGTTGCCCTCCACAGTGTTGAACTCTGACATGGTGCCGCCGTACGGCTGCCCTGGAGTTCCCTCAATCATGTAGCTGCCGTACTCTGGCCTCCAGAGCGTTGGGTGACTGCAGGGATATAAAAGGTGTTGTGAAAAGGTTAAACTTTTATCAGCCATTATGAAAGAAGGCCACAATATAATAGGATCACTATATCAATAAGCTTTCTGATTAAATAAACTGACCACTTTCACCTTATTGGATATAAGCCATAGTCTTGGCGGGAGGAGCTAACTCGACGTATTTGTGCTTCAGAGCGTGCTCAGTGGTGTGGGCGACAGAGGGGCAGTAATGAGGAATGCATCGGCTCTACTATTCACTGGTATTTACCCTGAGTGAAGTTGGCTTCACAGATTTACATAGACGTCATAGGCAGAGAGCAAGCTTAACACTCATGAGCTTGTAAAAACACATGTCCACTGCCTGCAGAGAACTACTCTTTAAAAAAAGAAAGCTACCACAGTTTTGATATGCAAATGACATTCCTATGTGGAGCTTGGATCCGTATATCACTCACAGCCGTCCTCAGTTAAATTAGCTTTAACCCCAAATATAAAGTCTGGACAAGTTGGAATTAATCGACCAAACTACTTTAAAACTTTCAACATCTAATAACTTTTGATAATTCTTGGTGGAAGCAGGAGACAAGAAAGAACCAATGATATTTCGGCAAGGCTCTGGACAATGAGGCGGATCCTGGCATTTTTTTGGCACTTTATTTAACATTAATGATTTTTTTTGACATTTTCACTTATTTCCCAGGCAACAATTCATGGATCTAGATGAATAATATCAGGCATATTTAGGGGACTGATATCTTTGAGTGTGTGCAATTTCTTGCAGCTTAGTTGAGTTTAAGGAGGCTGTTGGAGCTTGATGTAGGAATGTGCTCTGCCGTGTTACTTTCTAGTTTATCATCTGTGCTCTTTGATCTGACTTAGAAGTGCAGATGTCTGTACAATATGGTGAAACTCTTGCAGTTCACAAATAATTCAGGTCACCAGCTTCAAAAGTTTTTTATATTTATAAAATCATGTTTAGGCATGAAAAATAGGGTGTAACAATTGTTGGGCTTAAAGTGAGCACTATCACTACGAATGGGAAGAATTAAAAAACAGAAGGCAACACACCAGTGGATGCTCCCGTGAACTTTTTTTAAGTTATATACAGAGACGGAAATCATCATCTGATTTCCGTCTCTGCTGTCCTATAACCCTAACCCTAACGTTTATCAAGTTGAAATAAGCAGGTTAGCTATTTTGGGATTTTTTTTTAAAAACAACTCCACAATACCATCAACAACACTTGCTTGTCTCGACTTAGACTATGTAAAGGCTTTTAATAATTCCTCAGAATCGTGTTAAAATGACTCACAATTGTTTGTGTAGTGCATCATTAGTCACATGCAATATGAACGATGAATGCTGACTTTGAAAGTCAAATGGACAGTCAGCAGTATTCAGGCTTATAGGCAAATTCTGTGTGTTTGCCTGGAGGGAACTGCATCCTTACTCTGCTGGTCTCCACTTCCTTCCATTTGTTCCTTGTGACTCCTGAAACACATGTGACCCTTCAAAGGCTGTCAGAGCTCAGATTGGAAAGTTCCTCTGACGACTGATTTCTCTTTCATAGGTGGTTTCATTAGATTTTGAAGCTTAAAGAAGCACCATAGTTTATATAGTATAAAAAAACTTTATAGTATATTATTCATCTGTTCATAAATGCGCCGTTGTGATGTGTCTTTGCATAGGCAACATATTTGGAGTTAGTCCACTTGGAGGCAGCAACAACAATCCGCTACGACATGTAAATGTGTTTTGAGATACACCGGCCTCTGTTCATTTGATTCAGAATTCAGGGAACGCTCATTTGCAAAGTGAGCAGGAAGTGGAGTACAAGAGAGCACGGAGAGTGACAAAGGATAACGAGGAGCGGCCGTAGAAGGAAAGGGGCAGAGTTGTCTGTCAGCCATACACTATTATCTGCTTTGTCTGTGTCCTTAAGCCCCATTTTATACCCATGTTGGTACTTGTAGTGTGGAATTTACTTATTGAATGTCGTTCAGATTAAGAATTTAATAATTTATATATCTAGCCCATTGAAACCAAGATGGAAACAAAACTGTAACCACAAAGAAAATAAAATATCCCCTGTGTAAAAGTGACCGTATAAAGACAGCTACCACGTTAAAAATGCGTAATACATCAAGGTTAATGTTCACACGTGGGCTGTGGAAAGCTTACATACTTGGGGTTTATCTTTTCACCCTGGTCTTGGAGAGTTTCCAAAACATCTTTGCCATTCAGGACGAGTCGAACCTTCTCATCCTTCTCATCCAGTTCCACCAGCATGTACTCAACCTAGAGACAAATATTTAACATCCAAGAGAACAAACACACAAAAGATTACATTACAGTCAAACACTGCATTCATATACATGTCTAACTTCATACACCGGACGACAGACAGCAGGCAAAACAACATTTTCAAGATCAGACTGGGACGCCATCACATCAACTCCAATCCACCAGTCATGTTTCCTTGACTTTGACTCTGCTACCCCTGTAATCCCCTGTCTGAAAGAGGGATTAATCTATAACAACAGCATTCCACATTGTTCCAAATCAAAACACTTTGTTGGAGTTTTAGCACGCTGACGTTCTACAGGACTGATGTTGGACAGAAACTAGTAATACAAACTGTTGTGAATGTCATAGATAAATTAAAACAAAGAGTCAAGACAGGTGACCGCCAAGCATAATTCTCCTAACATGCTGTATAACAGGTTTTTGTCTCGTTAAAGTGCTGCTGCGGGGTGAAGCAAAAGTAACATCTCATTCTTTATGGCAGACAAAGTCCTATATGTAGTGAACATAGTTGCGATTCTGCAAGGGTTTATGTGATGAGGACAATGTGCAGTGTCAGTGCTGTAAAAACTATAAGCAGCAGGAAAAATGTGTAGCCCAAGCGGGTTGCAGCTATTGTAGATCAAAACTGAAAAAAAAGTTTTGTTTTCAAGATTTCAACACAGCCACATATTTGCGGCCATCAATTTCCCCACCTTTGAAGCCGTGTTGGGGAATTTCATGTATAAGATAATGTGTTGATAAACTGACAAAACAAAGTAATGATCAGGGTTTTCAACTTGGACTACACTATGTCTGGGTGGGGATAGTTCCATATCTAACTATCACATAATTGTACAGCACCTTCACAGATCTTATTGAAATCTGGTGAGCTGATTTGGTCACAAGAGAGTTTCAAAGAACTTTATTCGAATGTGCCTCAGATCCTTATTAAAAGTAGATATGGGCTAACAAAGTTTGAACTTTTTATGGCCTTTACTGGCCATGTGGTCCTTAAAATGGGTCACAGCAAGTAATCGATCTCATATCATTTTAAACCTTTTCCAGTTCCAGATTTATCTAAACCGTAAACTATCCCAAATATAAAAAAAATAACACAATTATGAGTTAATAGTACAGTTAAAGTTAAAAAAAACATTATAATTTAAAATGTGTAAAATGTTCACCCGAGTTAACTTCTATTACTTATAATATTTAAAAAAAGATATAATTTAGAACATAATTCCTAATTAACAAATATCGACCTATGAGTCTGAGATAAAGCCAAATACGTTGTATTAGTAGTTTAGGAATTAGGTAATAGGAAGCTGAATGATTGGTAATACTCAATATAAATTTAAAAAAAGGTTACATAACCATGACTAAGTATGTTAGATAATGTATGGCTATTTAGACGTCGGTCCTGTGTAGTAATATTGAGTCTATTAAGAATTGAACGAGCCAACTGTGTGTAAATACAGTGTTATCACCGGTGTTGTAACATAGAGCTGTTTCACCTGTAACAATTGATTTGACTATCTTGTTCTCAATCAGCTCCCAGGGCCTGTTGTATAATGGAGAAATGTCGACACAACATTGAAAACTGAACTATCGAAGCGTTATGTGTTTAGCAAAAGTTTGCACCATGTTAAAAATGTCAATGACAGCGAAAGATCATTTAAACTGCAGTTATATTTAGGTTAAATACATCTTTCTTGCATTAAGAGCAAAAAAAAAGAGTTTCAAAAGTGAATACTAAAGCACTGTTACATCATGGAAATAATGTTGACGATAGCACGACAGCATTGATCACTGTATTTAAGCTAAATGCACATTTTCTTGCATTGAGACTAGAAGCATTTAAATATTTTCAGTATTAAGAAAATATAACTGATATTGAATGGAAACATGTCGACAACAGCAACTTGCTATTGAAAGGCGCAACTGTATTGAAGCTAAACGCTGTCCTACATTGAGAGTTGAAGCATTGTCGCATAATGAAAAGTGTCAGTGACAGACACACAACATTGAAAAGCTGCAGTTGTATTTAAGATGTGTTTCTTGCATTAAATACAGTTTTCAGCGTTGAGATCAGACGAATCGTTTTCTGTAACAACACAACAGCCCTGTTGCATCATGCAGACGCCTCATGACTGACCGAAGACACACATTATTATGAATAACAGCACCAGAGGATATGTATTCCCACGTGTGAGATCAGCTCGAATGGAAGACCGACAACACACAAAAAAAAAAACACAACTTCTCACCTCATCGCCCCATTTCAGCACGTCCCTCTGCCGCTCCTTCAGCTTGTGGTAGATGTTGAGGAACTGGATGATGCCGTGTTTTCTGATGTGGTCCGCATACTTCTTGGTTTCCTCCCAGTTCAGCGGAGAGCCCTGTGACAGCAGACCCATCGCACGCACACGGGGAGCCGGAGGCTGCGGTCCTATCTGTCTTCACACTTTCAACCTGCACACCGACCGTTAGCTAGCTAGCTAGTGTAGCCTGGCACGGGGCTAGCATGAAGTCCAGGTCAGGACGAAGGGTGGCGGGTGTGGTTCTTGAGGCCGGTGTCGGACGCCTACACCGGCGGAACCCGCAGTCTCTGGAAGGCTGTTAGGAGGAGTGTCCTGTCGGTAACCCCAGCTTGGCATCCAGGAGGAGCAGGCCCCTGCGAATCGCCTGCTAATGACCGGTTAGCTCGGGAACGTATGACACCAGCACCGCGGCTTGTAGCGGGTTAATAAATCAGACGATTTAACGGGTGAGCACGTGGAAGCCTCGGCTCCGATATCGGCGGCAGCGTGAGACCGGTCTGTGTGCACCCCAGAGCGGTCAGGTCCCAGCGGAGTGAACCGGTCCGTGGGTCTGTGTTTTCAAACCTGTGCGTCCTCACGCTGCTGCACTCACAGTTCACCAGCGCGACGCCACGCCCTCCCGGCTCCGCACATGTGACGTAGAGCGTGGTGACATCACCGTGACTAAGCATTCTCCGGCGCTTGGTCCTCCCCCTGTCACCGAGCTGTCAATCAGAGTAGGGTGGACGGTGGAAACTGGAAATACGGGAAATTGCACGATCAATGTAAACATTTGCACAAATGGACAATTCACTGGAAACCACAGAGCTGCCCTGGTGGTGTCGACTTGAACCTGAGCAGCCCTATGAGAAAGATCAAGAGCAGAAAAAGTAAAATTATATAAATTCACAACTTTTGTATCAATATTTATACCTCTTTCCGTATAATACAACAGAATGATATTTCACCTTTTCATTTGGATTCAAAGCAAAGTAACTACTCATATCGCAATGTCCCGAAATAGCCGATTTGTCCAAACATCAGCTCCAATCCCGTTTGTACATTTTCCTGAACTTTTTTCTCCAGTAGGAAATTTCTATTTTCCTCCAACAACTTATTGACTTATTATTTAACATATGATAATATTTCCAATGAAAGACTCACCCCCCCATGTAGATCAAGATAATACTAAAACGCCGTTTTACAAAAAATGCGGACAAAAGCTAAACAGTATGAGACTGTGGCAGCACAGGCTTGTAATCTTTGTTTTTCCATCACAAACTCCAGGTATGAAGGAATCATGTTCACAACTAGTGTTGCAAAATCATACCAAGGCAAAAAGTGACAGTAATCATGACACAGCATTCAACTTCTCCCTAGATGCTCCTCAGAGTGCGTGTACACATGCAATCAAGTAATAATGTGGTTTCACTTCTGACAATCTCACACTTTCCTCATGTAATCCCTGGTTTCCATAAAACTGATCGATAACATCCTGTGAGATACTCGTCTGTGTGTATATGTCAACTTCACTCTCCTCCCTACATATAAACAAAAGCTGTCCAGCTGCGATTTGATTGTTGGGTTTCCATGGCAACCGTCATGCCACGCCAACTGTCATCATGTATGTCATATTAAAGAGCCTGAACATTTGTTATATCTTCATTGGTGCATAGAGGATTGTTGTTAATCAGGGGCAATGAAGGTGCCACAATTTACACAGAGTAGAAAATGATATGTCCAACATGCACAGTTCCTGACTAGGTAAGGTGCACAGGTCATTCCATGTTTACTGTCAGTTCTATGTCTTTTGGCAAAGCCACACATCATTGGATATATTTGGAAAAATGTTCCAAGCACATTGTCATCTTCAAAAAAAGCATAGGAAATAAACATTCTTAACTTATCAAATTTACTATTAATATTGTAAGTAGGTGATAGGTTATTTAAAAAAAGAACACACTACTGACAGAACAGTGGTACTTCAGGTTTAAGCTGCGTTCAGTGCCCCGATTGCCTGCCCATGCATCCACTCCTGTTTACTGTAGGCTTACTTTCGCATATTTCTCTCTAACATTAAAGCTCTTTTTAACCCAAGAGTAGATGTGCTATAGTCTTGGCATGAATAGATTTGTTTGACAGTGCTGAAACCTTGGCAGAGAATAAAGTGTTCGGAAAGGATCCTGTCAATCACTGTCAGAATCCTAAACAGCGATTTGTATAACTTGGCCCTGTGCTGTGAGAAATCTTGAAATTTCCCATACTATGATTAGGTAACAGAAAAAACGTATCTAAGTATCAACCATCACAAACATCAACAACGATATTTATTTTTATTGTTTTTTAATGAACCAGTTGCACAAGAAAGATGAGAAACATGCGTCACTACGGTAGCACTTGTCCTACACGCTATCATTAAAACAATACCTCTTTATATTTCTGTAACATGATCCTCGAGGCTTGGGTGAGGGTTGGTGAGACACCAAATGGAGGCGGTGGAGATGCTTCTCTCTTTTCGAATAATGGTGTCAACAATGAACCCAAACTGCATTGAACATCATGTGTTGGCTTATGGTTCATGTTACAGGCCTGGTGCTCTGTTTCTGCTCTCACAGTGCAGCCCCTCCTCACAGAGCTGAAATCTTTGTCAAACACTACCTCGTTGTGTCAATATAAATTTTTAATCATATAAAAAGATAATGTAAAAATAATACAGAGAACAATAGGCAGTATATGCGAAATGTTAAAACCCTTTGGCACCCATGATGTGGCATTAAATACAGGAGGTGTAAAGGGCATGGTTCACTATTCAAATGTGAAACAGAATTTTAACCCTCGAAAAGGCCTCACCCCTCTGATCGTCCACATCTGCACTGAAGTGAACGCAGAGTAAACCTGTTGAACCCAAATCCTCAATGTTCTCAAGCCACATTCCACTATAAAGTACACCATGGCCTTGCAGGAATGTCCCAAACATGAACACAATAGGCAGATGCACATGAATTGAAATTCAAATTGAGCCAAAAATAAGGCTGACTTTATTTGTTTAAGTAAAAGCATCACTTTCAGTAAGTACATCTTTTTTAAAGTCTCAAATTATAAAAAAATGCAAAGAGATGAATATAATAAATGACCACAGCTCAAAGTAGCGTATACACTTCATTTCTTTAATTTAAAATTTAATTGAATAACAAACAAAAAGAAAAGAAAAGACATGAGCAGTCAAGGAATTCATGCGCATTGACTTCCAGGAGAGCTCAGGCTGACAGCATTGCTCACAAGTCATATTTTCATTGTCTTTTTTACAAAATAGTTTATTCATTATGACTGTCACATCCATGACCATTCAACCCTCATCACGCCGACATCTTCTCGAGAGAATCTGTTTCCTTCACAACTGCAGACAAGACTACTGAACACTGCGTGGTGTGTTTGAACACTCGTCACGGTCGCCTACTCCTGGTAGGTGAAACTGCCGACACACAGCTCCAGCTTTCTGACGTTCACTATCCTGTTCAAGTATCTGAGAATCACAGTGGCTCTAGTCACCGTAACCTAGGCTGTCACAAAATCCAGGGGGGTTAATTCCATAGTACCGGGTAAAAAAGACAGTTGTGTCACATATTTTTAATTTTATACCTTTACATATAAAATATGTTTAGAAAAGGGCTAATGAAACTATCCCAACTGAATTGGCCCCAAAATAATACTTCTGTCTAAAACGAATGAAATTGACACATATAACTATGCAGAGTTTTCTCTATATATCATAAACATCATCTGACCCTAATGATGCAAAATAAATGCAACATAATATTTTAAGTATTTTTTTATTGTCTTTGCCAACACTGGCTTCATTTTGCTTCAATAAAATTAGTTTTCCATTTATTTCCCCATGTTCCTAAATTTGCATTTTTTTAAATTTTTGTTCACTCTTGTCATCAAAAACGTTGATGCCCATTTCAACTGATAATCTTAGTCCCAAAAAAGTGGCTGTTATAGCTGAGAACTAAGCTTCCCTCAACAGACAAGCTGGAGACCTGTAGACATGTAAACTACATCAACACTATCAATTCAGCTCTTATATACTGACGGGTGCAGATGAAACTGAACTGGCTCTGGACTCTCGTGTTTTCCGTGTGGGCATGATCAGGACACAGCATGAAATACCGACCGTGGCTTCCGGCAATTCATCGTCCTCAGTCCATTCATTGAGGTCGGGGTTGAAAACCTGAATGCATTTCTTGTATTTCTTCTCGCCCTCGTTCCAACCTCCAAGGAGATAAATCTTGTTGTTCAAAGTGGAAATACCTGCCGTGCTCACCCCCGTGCGCAGGGGTGTGCAGTAGCTCCACTGGCCAGTGTGAGAATTGAAAGATTCGACGGCAAGGACATCCACCCTCTCCCCGCGGCCTCCCAGCTGGCTGCCGCCAATGACGTAGGCCCGGTCTCCCACGGTGGCGCCGCAGTGCCAACCTCGAGGTGTGCTGAGGCTGGTCTTATCGTACCATGTGTCGGTGGAGGGGTCATACGAGCACACAGCCCTGGAGTAGGCGTTGTTGATGTACCCTCCGGACACAAGGATCTTTCCATCGATGACGGAGCTGGCATGACAGCAACGGGGCACATCCATGGGAGCTTTCATCTGCCAATGGTTGGAGGAGGGCACATAGCATTCCACAGAGGCCTGAACGCCATCACCATTTCGCCCCCCGATGGCAAACAAGAGGCCATTGAAGGTGTTAAGGCTGAAGTGGGTGCGCTTTTGGATCATGCTGCTCAAGTGAATCCAGTTGTTGAAGCGGGGGTCATATCTAAAGAACATGAAGGGGCACTTAAGGTTATATTCAAACCCTATGTTAAATAATATGACAAATGTTGATTTAAAATCTTTGGTTCTTACCTGCAGAAGTTGCTGACAGCATGTTTAGCCTGGTTCCTTGCATCATTCTGGTCCTCGCCACCTGCCACATACAGGAAACCATCCAAGACTGCCACACACTGGTTAAAGCTCTTTGCCGGCATCTCTGTAAACTTATTCCACACGTTATCTGCATCTCTGTAGAGGACATCTTTGCTGAGAGATTTCTCTGTCAGGGCAGGACGTCCGCCAACTGTGAGAATCATCTTTATGCCTCCACGGACCTTTGTTCTGCGTGACTGGAGGATGTTCTGCTGGTACGGCAGCAGATGGTAATTCATGGCATCAACAAGGAGACGGTGGCACTCAGGGTCTTGCATCATCCTGGGCACGCTCTGGACGTGATTCACCAGGTCTTGGGCAGAGATGGTGCCAAAGCGGATGTGGGTCAGGAGATCTGCTGCATACTTCAGCCTCTTCTCGTCAAAGTCCAACCACTTCATGGCGATCTGGAAAGCCGTGATTTCGGAGGGCAACTGCAGGGAGTCGTCTGAGAGGAAGTCGCTGATCTGCTCGTAGGTGAGCTTCAGGAACTGCTCCATCTCGGAGAACTCGATGAAGTTCTCCCTCATGAACTTCTGGGCTGCCTCCTGGGTTTCTTTGAGACTGTAGGCGTCGGCAATATTGGCCACGTACATGCAATTCTCCACGCTGAGCTCCTGCATGAGGAAGTCACTGCACATTTTCACCAGAGTGCCGATTTGCAGCAGGATGGCGGCGGCGATCGTGCTGCCAATGCTGTAGAGTGACAGGGTCAGCTTTCCGGAGTATGCGTACGTAATGGCAGTTGCGAGGCCGACCGGTGAGAGGTCAGTCAGGTCAATTTTCTGGAGGGTGGAGTCCTTCTTCAGAATGTTTCGAATGTACTCGCTGCAAGAGGCCATGACGACCTTGTGCACGTCGAATGACTTGGACTTGGTGGTTACTGTCAGATCGCAGAGGAAGCTCTCTTGCCTCATGCTGCTCAGACCCTCCAGGAGATTCGGGGCGTACACTGAGTCAGTGACTTCAGTTGAGATGCAGTTGAAACCATTTCCTCCTTCCAACAGAGTATTTAACCCGTTGATCTTGTTGATGGGGCTGTCCTCAACCATGATGGTCATTTCATTTATTTCTCCTTTACTTTTCTTGGTGGTCTTGCTCTTTTTGGGTGCCATGGCTGTAGCAGCAGAACACAGCCCAGACTTTCTGAAAATAAAAACACAGTGAGATATTGTCTGAAAAGCTGAGGATGATACACAGGAATCCAACATGTGTCATATAAATCAGACAGATTACATTTTTACAGGTGTTCTGGAAAATAATGTAGGTGGACCTTATTTAGTCTTTTGTAAAATTATTAGCAATTTAGAAGGAAAAAAAACTACATTAAAAAAGACTATATTACTCTGATATATTGAATTATCTCTTCTTGAGCAAAGCTTTTTTCATAATATTGAGTTCCTGTGTTCCTTCGTCTCGTCTGTGTATTGTTTTGTTTGCCACATTTAACTTGTTTCATCTAAGAAGAACAGTTACATCTAGTGGATTTTTTTAGATACTACCAGACACTGTCATGTGTACCAGGTGATGCTGGAGTGAGTGAGAGAGTGAGTGCGTCAACATGCCACTCTTTGCATCTGTCACAGTTTATCAGCAGCGTGTCCAGGAATAGCAGCGCTGGACGACTCTGCCATGACGTTCCTTTTATAGACCTTGAGACATGAGCAACAGGCCTCATGTCCTCTGACTGTGTAAATTAACATAGTAACAAGCAATATTCTTTTCGACACTTGTTGTTGTTGTGTTATTGTTTGTGTGAGGCTTATCCTGGATAATTATACGAAATCAACCATCTATATGGGAAAGAAGCTCAAAAACACTCAAATCATCTACCCAAAGACATGAAGCCTCATTTCATCATAGCTGCGTAATTTTTTTTTTTTACTGATAGGTCAACAGCTTCAAACTATTTAATCACCTTTCGCAGGCCAAGTAATCAAGAAAAACTCGGACTTTTCCATTTTAGGCTAACAGACAAAAACTGATCACTACGTTGTCTTTTCAATGCTACTGTCACAAACAGTTCAATCATGGGACAAATCTCCACTTACTTGAGAATTGAAGCTGAGGCTGGGGAAGAAGGAACTTGTGCCTCCAGTTACTGGAGCAAGAGAGAGAGACCAGCAGTCAACTCAGCTGAAAGAGACATGCAGTTAACTCCTCCTCTGGGGGGGCCAGTGCCAATCAAGAATAGTGAAATGCATGTGGCAGAGAGGGCAGGGACCATGCAACCCCCCACCCAACGTATAGTGTACTACTATAGCCTCCAATGATGTCAACACACTTTGGAGGCTCGATAATTATTTCCTACAAGATGGCACATGGCGACATCTGGCTGTCTACTGTTTGAAATAAAAACTGAAGTGCCTTGTTTAAGTTTATAGAATGAGACAACTTTTTTTTTATTTGTATTCTTCTCAAGTGAAATGAAATACCTTATGATATGATTTATTATTTGATTGGACATGACTCTATATTTGATCTAAATTAAGCCACTTATTTATCAGCACAGTTAATCATGTCATCCTGAAGCTTTTTGTGCAGAAGACACACACAAGTCTAAGGCAGTGATTCACATTTCACACAACATTTCTTAGTCATGCCTCCCTTCAAAAGCCACACCCTGAGACAAAAGGCAACTAATTTGAAGCTGAAATATAGTGAAACAAACAGAAGCACTATAGCATCAGCAGTCTATTGTTTGTTTATTTTCTCTACTTAAATCAAATTGATTAACATACATACTTTTAAAAGTTTTTCCCCTGGTTATCCACACTCCACCCCCTGGCAGTGGCTCTACATGCATTCCCTGGGGGACAGAGTCCCAGTTTGAGAACCACTTAGTCTTAAGAATTTTATATCATTTAAATCATAGATGTCAGTGAATGCTTAACTGAATGCATTCACCTATGAGACTCAGAAGGGCCTTCACTGTTTTTAAGGTTTGTGGTGTCACATTAGGAGAAAATCACTGTGCCTTCCATAAATCTTTTAACTTTTAATACTGATGGTTGCTTCTGATTTGAAGGATTAGAGTTTTTTTCACATGTCCCATTACTATGACTATAAAAGAAACTTCACAGAATGGCTTTTACTTACTATGTAAACACAAAATAGGCTATACACTCTGAGCAGGCTGCTATGGATACATCTATTATTATTATTATCATTATCAGTTACCTATTATATGTTGCAATGACGAATCTAAGTACATTTTTGCATGCTTCTTTTAAGTCGTTGATGTTTTTAATTCTGTGGCAACATATTGTTCATGTGCCCACGTGTTTAGTATGTTTTTATATAAACACCCATCCTCACGTTCATAATGAATGGTTGAATCATCTCCAAGCCATCATCTCTGTCGCCGGTTCCGCCCATAATAATCGTGTCATCAACGGGGGCGCGCTGCCCGGTGTGTGTACGTGTGTGTGTGTGCGCGTGGCGTGTGGTTCTGTGGGTGGACGGCCTGCACGTGAGTCACCGTGATGGCCAGCAGCTCTGATGTGGTGAAGAGAGTCACGAGGTTCAAACTTCAGCTCGCGGACACAGCAGAGTCTGCAACGGTACATGCACATGAAGGCGGAGGAGGAAGCGGAGGAAGCTGCAGCCTCCGGGAGACAGTTGGTTTAATCTCGCGATTCTTTGGAGAAGTTACAAAAAATACGTGATCATGAATATTCGGGACTGATTGAGTATTGAACATTTTAATTAAGTCTATACTCCAATCACCGCCTTGAGAAAAAACGTGCTTCTAGTTTTCAGGTCTAATCATTAGTGTTCTCTGGTCTCATGTTGGACACATGTCTCCTCTTGAGGGTTTTCCATTTTTCACTTAGCCTCATGGGTCTCCAGGATAATGTGAGGACACAGGCTGACAGATCTGTTTCAGTCCCAGACATGTGCTGCTGCTTCACTGTGGGGGTTTAAATGGGGAGGGGCCTTGCTGCTAAAATTGGCAGCTCCTCCAGTTGTTCAACTTGTGGCTACCGTCCATCATCCCCCTGCAGGCTGTGACTCTCTGCAGGCCTCTTTCATTCACTTTTCAATCTAGATGTTCATTAGAAATCGGCTAATATTTTACAGTGGTCAGAGGAAAGCAGAGTTAAATTCAGAAATCCTAATGTACAGCTCGAGAATGCCCTGTTCAGCCGCACAGTGAGACTTAACCCCCAGTACTTGCATTGTCCATTTATAGTTTGCAGTAAAAGGAGTAGCCGAAGTGGGTGTGTGAGGTTCCCATACATAGCTTCTGCTCTGATTGCAAAATCAGCAACTGTGCGGCTCCTAAACCAGGAACGCCATATTTGGCCTGTTGTGTTTCCTCGACATTTTCGTAACTTTTTCTACATTAAACATTAAGTTTTGCCGAAAACATTTTAAAATGTTAGAAACAGCATTTGAAATATTAGTTACTTATCTGTTCATATTTTCTTTCTAGGTTCTTAGAATCTTGCAGAAACTCAAGGATATGAATATCACACTAGAGGTGCTTTCTGTGAGTCTATGTGGCAAATTTTCAATTCATTTATACACATTCAATTTTTCATGACCGCACTGACCCAGTTTCTACATGTAGGAAACTGGAATTGGGAAAATCGTTAACTCCTTGCGCAGACATGAGAAGGCCGGAGAACTTGCCAAGTCGTTAGTTAGAGGTTGGAAGAAACTTCTCTCTAAGGAGGGCACAAGGTGACATGTGTTTAACTATCTAGTTATATCTATGCATTTATTTTATGTTGTTTTGTATTCGATTAACATTTTTAATTGAATCTTGCATTTCCCCTTGATGCAGCCTCACAGATGATGCGTCAGAGGCGTTTTCTGTTAAAGACAAACTGGATGACCAAAAGTGTCCGGACGCTGGAGCTTTGACTACAGATTTAAACAACAACAACTGCAAAACATCTCAGAGCAAGAGTCAGTATTCTTCAGATGAAGCCTTCGTCAAAACAGGGAGTAAGACAGAGAAACAACGGTGTGAAGAGGAGAAAGGAAAAAAGAAAGAAAATCCAACAAAAACTGAACAAGTAAAGGAACATATTTTCCAGAGTGATGTCTTGGAAAAGAAAACTGAATCAGATGAAATAGATGATTCTTTTCCTTCCAAGAAAAAGGATCAGAGAGACAGAAAATCAAGAGACGGCAACAAAAACCCAAAGGAGGCTCATCTGAGATCCAGGTCTGATTCCAGGGAAAAACTGAGAATCAATTCCGACAGTGGAAGATTTGGCTCAGAAAAGGAGCCAAATAAGAAATTAATGAAGAAAAGCCAAGAATCTTTTTCATTTGAATCCAGTGACAAATACTCCAAAACTTTTAAACTGACCAATGTTGGATATGACGAATCTTCAGGAATATCAAGGAGCTCAGAGTCCCGGAAGAGAAAAAGGAAGAAAACTAGTAAAGAGCAGAACCCTGCTCTCAACCACGAACAAGAGTCTGAGAATAAGGGATGTTCAAAAAACAAAAAGGCCAAAATGAAACCCAAAGATGTGGGAGGTGGCGTCGACCGAGAGGAGGCCTCCAAGTCTTTCGAATCGTTCTTGAACTATGACATGAACGTGTCTAAGAAGAAAGAAAGATGTGGAACGAAGAAACCTTCCAAAAAACTCAAGATTAAAGTAAAAGAGGAGGCGACGAAACATCCTGATGTTAAACCTTTCAAATTATCTGCAAATGGAAGTCCTCTGAAACAGGTACATTTGAGTAAGATTATAAAAGTTGTGCTTTTTGAGTGTGTTGATCAATATTGATTTGTGATCAATCATATTTCAGAGATTTCAGGATTCTGTCATGGAGTTGATGAGCATCCCTTTACCGGCTTCTCTGCCTGAATGCGAAAAGCCATCCTGTGTTGATTACGTTGACATGAGAGGTATAGTCAGCGGCACAAATACACCGCTATTCTCACACTTTCTCATTTTGTTCGTTACACTTCGTCTTTCTGTCCCCAAGTCGAGAAAGAGTCGGATTTCTGTGACGTCTCCGAGGAGCCCGCCATGTTCACTGGTCAGCGGCTGAACAAGAAGATGCAAGTGTACTCAGGCGCCAAGACCGTCTTCCTCCCAGCCATGCTGAGCTTGTACCAGCAGTGTATCCGCACCCTCCAGAACAATATTGGCAGTGAGTAAAGGCCAGAGAACCCTCTCTGCACATATCTTTGTCAGTTTGTTGGATTTATATTTAGGTACAGAGATCTCTTCACAGTGCTTCATGAAACTGGCGGGGTCCCGTTTGAAATCCTCGAGCCGGTGCTGGAGAGGTGCACGTCGGAGCAGCTGCTACGCATTGAGGAGTGCAACCCAGTAAGAATGTGCCTTATGAATGCATTTAGTGCAGACGTAAACACTCTGGGGGCCATTTTATTGGGTACACCTGCTGAGACCCTTCCCAGGGCTGGAGGCTGTGCAAGACATTGTAGAGTCAACTGAAGTCACTGTCATTTTAGAGCTGCATTTTCCCTGCAGGAACTTTCTCCTGGAATTAGGAACCTTTGCTGGAATTCTTTTTTTTCCGCCGCAGGGAGCAGGGTCTGAATTAGGTTCCAGAAAATAATTTGAACCCCCTAAAAAGTCCACGCTTGGGGGTTAGTACTTAACAAAAGTAGAAAAACCTTTGGGGGGAAGCTTGCAGAGCTGAAGATGCCTGATTGGTCGAGTCCTTCAGTGTTTTATTAAAAAATCTCCAAAATAAATGTCCTTACTTTTAGGCCACCATTTTGTTTTTTGAATATGCTTTTTTATTAGTATTCGTATAGTTTTCTGCATTACCACAGCCTGGTTTACTGAAAATGGAATAGCATGTTGTCGCCAGAGGTTATTAATCAGCAGGTTCATTTGACTAATTTCCTCTGGTCTGGTGGAAACACATGCAAATAACCTAATGCAAAAAATGTTCCTCAGGCTAAAAGTTCCAGGTAGATTTAATAGAAACATGGCTTAGAATAACACTCAGTAAAGCGCATACCTCTACAAAGGCCCAACAGTCCCCTTACAGTCATCCACTTGCAGACACATCACCTCCCTAAATATGCCTGATACTTTTTCATCAAGATCATTTGATAAAGGGTTAGGGTTCAAATAAAACTCCCCCTATCTTGCAATGCTAATGGAAGTATAAACAACTAACCCAGGATCCATGGAAAGGGCAACAAATGATGAACAGTCTGCTCTATGGTCCACTATCCTGTTTAAATTACAATGATGATGAAGATGTATTGATCTATTAATTGTTCTGCTTTATTTTGAACTGTGTTAAGTAGGTTAAGTAAGTTAACCCTGTAGCCTGTTTGTTTCCACAGATCTACGTAGGAGTGACAGACCATTTATGGGGTAAACATTGTCAGAGGGACTTCAAGGACTCCGCACTTCAGGAGTATGAATCGTGGAAGGAGATGTACGTCAGGCTGTCGGAGGAGAGGGAGAGGAAGCTGCAGAGACTGACAAAAACCATCATTTCTGCACATTCTGTTAAACCTAAAGGTGTGTGCGTCATACAGAATGTGGCTCTCACTGAAACAAAAACTGACTGTCGTCAGTTGACTAGTTAATTCGGATCAATGTCAAAAAACCCTCATCCATTGTGAAATGAACCATGAAAAGTGAATATTTTATATAGATTAAAAAGTATTTTTTGGTCCTAAATATATCCTATACCCCTTTTTTTTTCTCCAGGTAGGCAGGTGAAGATGGCCTTTATTCACACTGTTGCCAAGCCACCAAGAGATGTGCGAATTCAGCAGGAGATTCATGGAACTGCTAGTCAGCAGCCTAATCCCCCCAGGTGCAGGTGGGTTCAGCATCCTAAATATAGACACATCTACACAGGTTTTCAGGTTAGCTCGTCGTTCTGTTCTGTTCATTTGTTCATGAAAATTACGCAATTTAGTTGTTTACTAATTTTAAAGAATAATAAGCACTGTACCGAGGCATTGCTCTTAATTCATCTTTGGTAAAGCCTGGACACCTGGTGAGACATGTGGTCGCTCCACTCCTCTTCTAAATAAAAGCCCTTAACTACACATTAACCAGTCAACGGCAGCAGCTCAGCAGAGTCGTAACCTTTAGCAGACTTGTTGCTGAAATATTTTTTGGTGAACCAAGCCAAAGGCAGGAATTGGAGCAATGGGCTTGATAAACTGGTTTTATTCTTGTTGAACACGGCCTGGGCTCCTTTGTTGTGAACTTTTGCAACATGGGATGTCATGCTCACTAGCCCTGGCGTAATGCTGACATCTGGAGGTTGATGGAGACTCATTTTTAAAAATTTCTGTTCAATGTTTTTTATTTTATAATTCGCTTGATTAAATTATGCTTATGCTGTTATCACCTACATTTCCAGTGTCAAGGTTGAGGACAACAGATTGCGACCAAGTTATAATGAGCCCAGCAGGCCCAGCAGCTCCAGTTCTGGGGGAAGCACTACTCAAGACCCGCGCAAAAAAACAAGTGAGCTGAACAGAGACTATTGTAGATGTAACGTTGTTTTCCAAACTGGTCTGATTGGCCTATCTGATATTTTATACTTTTATCTCCCGTGGTGTTCTTCAAATGAAAGCTATAACAGCAAGTTATTTGACACCTTTTCTTTACCTAATTCATGTTCACTGAGATCTGTAAAGTTGTATTGTTCTTACAGGAGTGGCTCCGATGATGGCAAAGTCCTTGAAGGCATTTAAGAAGCAACTGGGACGAAGATAAACACTCTTACGTGAAGGACGTTGGAGAAGTGCACTTTATCACTGATTAACTTTACTAGGCCTTGTGTTCACCTTAGATCATTCTGGTTTTGTTTGTCTTAATATGAAGGCAATACCAATGTTTTTTTTCCCCATAACTATGAGTTGTCTTCACTATTAAAAGGACAATAAAATCTGCAAATTCAACTGATTTTAGATATTTCTTGTCCCTCGATGTGTTTGTAACAAACAGGGTCAGGGGTTGGTTATTTGATGGGTTGGGGCTCCCTCTAGAGGATATAAAGATAAGTTTTATATTCTGTTCATTCACCAATTGTCCCTACAAACTCTTCGCTATACTAAAAATTTAAATCTGATTATCTTTACAAATAGCATTTTGATATGACGAATATATTTTTTATGACATACATTTTTACCTCCTCCAGATCTACGCAAATAACCCTAAGTGTTTAAGCAAACAACATGTGATACATTGTTAAATAGTACATTGCAAAATAAATGTTTTTCATGTACTTAAGGTCCTCCACCCAAATTCAATTATTTTAAAAACTGTTAAACTATTAAAGGAAAGCTTCTTTTCATTGGAACAATACAAATCGATACTGTGGAGGGGAGGACTGCTATCTGCCATTTCATACTTCATTTCAAGGACCCTCCCTGTCTATTTCTTTTTTTGTGGACAGAACTGTTTGAGGGAATATAATATGGAAGGTTCTGACGTTGCTGCAGCCTTCAGCGCCACCTATGGTGAACTGTTAAATCTGAATCACTAATTCATCTGTTTAATCCAATGGTTTGAGGTGAGCTGCTGTTTTAGATCTGTTGGATTAATAAATTATGTTGTAATACCTGTAAGTTAGTAAACATGATCTGTATGTTATGGGTGCAGGAAAACATATTTTCTCATGAAACTGTTTATCGAGGCATCAAATATATAAATATGTATACACACACAGACTGGTAATTGATAATATGTATTCGAGGTTGAGGCATATTGTATCAGATCCTAAGCCCTACAAACTTTGGACGATGGTTGCAAAATGACCCAATGCTGTCCGGCAACAAGAGTTCCCTGTGTCAGAGGGTTGGAACTGATCTTGACTTCTGACATGGAAAATATCTGGCTGGGAAACATGAGTAAAAGGATTTTTTTTCATTTAGAAATTGAAATGAATATTACATCTGTCATTGATTGTGTCTAGAAAGCTCAACAGTCATGCAGGATGTGCAATTGTAAACATACTTACTATATTACTTCATCAAGGCTGGATTACAAACTGACCTAACTGAAGGCAATTCATGAGGCAAATACCCAGGGGCCCCAAAAGCTGCTGCTTTGTGAAATATTTCATTTTGTGGGCGGGCAGGCGGGCGGCTGTGGCTGAGGGGTAGAGTGGTCTTCCCTCCAACCCGAAGGTCGGTGGTTCGATCCCCAGTCTGAACCATCTGCATGCCGAAGTGTCCTTGGGCAAGATGCTGAACCCCAAATGGCCCCCCATAGAATAACAAAAGTGCTGCAAGTAGATTCACTGTATGAGTGTGTGTGTGAATGGGTGAAGTCTTGATGACCACGCTTTGAGTGGTCATCAAGACTAGAAAAGCGTTATATAAATACAAATCCATTTACCATTTGTTTAATTGCTTTTTAATTGATTTCATTCTAACTTCAGGAATTGATACATCATTGATGAAATGCTATAACAAAATATATGATAATCATTTTCAGTGGGCCTTGCTTTAGTACCTGATCATGAAGCATTGAATGTGATCCCTGAGTCGATATGCCACTATTCCAGTAAATATTGGATTGATGCTTAAATCTTCTCATTATACCACACAACAAACTTAGGAGCACTTAATATTCCCGCACCATAGAAATACATAGAAAATCTGTAGGAATGACTGGTTAGAAGAAGCACCTATAATCCAAATAATTTCTTAATATTTTTTGCAATATTTTTCTTAACTACTGACAAAATATAACAAAACAATTATATTTAAATATTCATATTTAAAGGAAGAAAGTAAAAATACTCATTAGGCTACAAATGTGAGGCAATGGTTCCCTAAACAGACAAACGTTAAATAAATAAACAAATTGACAAAGTAAAACAAAGATAAAACTTCTACTTCTTCCAACACTGCCATTCATAGCTTTTCAAACAGGAATCTGGAATATGCTTTAAGTTTATAATCAATCAATCAGACTATTTGAATAGGAATTTTCTTAAAAACAGTGTTAAACAAAGTGCATTACAGAATAAATACGTAAGAGTGAGACCGTATTAACAGGAACTGAGGAAACCCTATAGTAAATCTCATACATTTGATAGTGTGAAAACACCAAAATGCAGGTAAAAAGAGATAAAAATTCTAAAATGCTAAAAGAGATGTGGAAATTATAAAGATAAAATAAAGTGAATTAATACAATTTTAAAAGAGTGAAGACAATTCTGAGAATAATTAAGTGTGTAATTGAAAAGGTTGTTCTTGAGTTAGCTTTGTAAAAAATGTAGAGCAAATATTTCGGGTCAGACAATTAAAAAACTAATTGTAATATAGAAAATAATAATAGTTTTTCCTCAAAGGCTTCTCCCTCAACCCGGGGGGGCCTTCCTCCCGCGCTGCCCCTGCTCCCCTGTGAGGCAACATGGCGGCCCTGTGCGGGACGGGACCATCCAGAGGAGGGACCGGAGGGAGGAGCAGCCTGGAACGGTGACGTAGGATCGGAATGAGGGAGTGAATGTTCCGGGTCACAAACTGGACGGGAGAGGAAATTAACTCCGGGACGAGACGGAAAAAAACGCGAACGCCGCCCGCCTCCGACACGGAGATGTAGCCCGTGTTTCCCCTGCCGCTGACAGAGCACCGCGAGACGGAGAGGTGGAGGACGAGCAACAAACAGGTGTCCGAAAAGTGAAGTAAAGTGAGGGCACGACGGAGCGAGAGACGTCCCCATGTTGGCTTCGAGCTGACGAGCGTTAGCAAGTGTTATTTACAGCCGGAGTTTCGGTGTTTACTCGCGGGTGAGTATCGCTCCGCTCGGGCTTGTCGCTCAATCTAGTCCCGGTCGGTCTGAGGCAATCTGTTGCATCCTCCTCGTCCTCGCTGTTTGGTCCGAGGCTTGATTCCCAGCTCCCTTCGTCATGTTCAACTGTATCCCCCTGTGGCGGTGCAACCGTCATGTGGAGGTGATCGATAAACGCCACTGCTCCCTGCTGTTTGTGCCCGATGAGATTTATCGCTACGGACGGAGTTTGGAGGAGCTGCTGCTGGATGCCAACCAGCTCCGGGACTTGCCCAAGGTAAGCAGAAAGAAAACAAGGCTTTTCACCCCCCTCCTGCTTCCGTTCAAACCCACAGGTTCAGGGGCAGGGTACGGCTTATTTTTGGGTCACATGTAACGTGTAGAAGCGGCCCTGACACGGAGCTGCGAGCTGAGCTGATCACACATCCCGTGAGAGTCCGATGGGACCCGGGGACAATAATTATGCAAGATCAGCAAGGCAGGCGCACTGTGGAGGTGGAAAATTCCCCCTGAACGACACCTCCCACCCACCGCAGGTCGACTCAACGCGTTTGCCAGAGTCAGGGTTCGAACATAAAACATATTTCACATGGTTCCCAGGTGTCCCAGACCTTGTGTCCGCTACGTCAAACCTGTTTGGGCAGGTGATCCCAGGCTGAGGTCAGAGATACACAAATGAATGTGAAGAGCACCTGATCTTCTCCAGTCCACACTGATGTGACAATCACTGTGATTCAGTGCACTCCTGTTAATCAAAGGTTATGATTAGTTGCACGAGAACATTTATTCCATGGTTAAGGTGAAATATCCTCACTAAGCCGAGTGTGGTTGTCAAGCAGGTAGGAGTTTTCACTTTAAAAATAGGACACCTTTGCCCGCAACGATTATTTTCATTGATAATTGTAGAGATCAGATAAAGAGTGAGTTCGTCTTCCGTGAAAATGACAATTCAATCCCAGTGCTCCTTTTGCCCAAATTTAAAATCTATATACCTCATGGATTGGATCTCATAGAAACATTATGATGGCACTTTAAATTACTAAAATATACATGACATATTGTAATGTTAATATATACTGTATATATATATATATATATAAACATTTTCCAGCTCCGGTTTAATTAATGTTCACTTAATTTTATGTAAAGTGGAAAAATCTCACATGGGAGAATCTGTAACCAGTACAGTTTTTGATAACTGACTAACAATTTTTCAATTTACAGGGTGAGTATCAAGTATTTATTGAAAGAATCGATTCAGCACCAATGAAGATCTTTATTCCAGCTTTGGTTGCTTCAAGGTTAAGAGTTCGTGTGGAGAGCAGCAGTGGAGGAACCCATTGACCGAAATGCATATAGGCTATTTCAACTTTCAAATTTATCTGCCTTCATCTTTAAGTCGTTGTTGATAGAGATTAGCCAAAATGTTGTCTTGACCTAAAACACCTACAAAGAGTATCGCTGTTTGTGTTATGTGTGCAGAAACAGTCACTTGAAGCCCCAAAATATAGGCTGTTGTCCCCCAGAGGGGAATTCATCATCATACGAGTTGAATGGAGATTGGTCACAACTGGACTGTGATGAAAATTCAAACTATAATTTGTCTCTTGACTCTTGGCTAGATATTCCAGGACTTGGATGACATTAACCCTTTAGAGACACAGACGCAATGAATCACAGGATGATTGAAGTTCTCCATCACAGTGGATCTATTTTTGTTGAATAGAATCAATGCAGCTTGGTGAGGTGGAGATACAGAAGTCGGGCCCCCTCACTTGTGAACCCATTGCTCTGGATTAAGTGGGATACTAGTTAAAGGATCATTTAGTGTGCGAAGCTGAAGATCGCACAGTCTGACCTGAGGTTTCTTCTGATATTTATACCCTATAACCTTCACGTGAAAGAGAGGATTACTGACTTTGTGGTTTGGTAGAATATTCCCTTTGGATAGTTGTATAATTTCCGCTTTTGAGTTTGCATTTTAAGGCAAGAGTGAATTGTGTTAGTTATTGTTACTGTAACCTTTAATGGGGAAGATTGCAGCTGCTAATTGGGTTTACAGCTGTACCTGACATGTGGACGGAGACGGATTCAGACTCAGCGCCTTGAGAAACTGTCCTGACCTCATATAACTGAAGCCATGGTGGGTTAAGATGAAAAGCTGATAGGATTGAGGGACTGTGTTGTGCCTTTCATTCTCTCTGTCTTTCTTGCTTTTCATCTAAGAGTTCTTACAGTGAAGCAGCTTGAGCTCCGTACAGGAAAGAAAGGATGGCAGAAAACAAATATTTCTAGGCTTGGCATGCCCATAGAAATGTGATGAAACAGAGATAATGTAAGCAACCTCCCGTGGTCGTGTCACACTGCTTACTTTGTCCGCAGAAGAAAAGACAGGAACAGGTATTCTGACGGTACACAAAGACGGCATTATGTGTTTTGTTGTCACTCATGGAGTTCTATGTGCCAGTATTTTCGAATGAGTCATGGACCAAAATTGAAAAATACAGACCAATATAACCATAAACCCACACTCCTAGCATAAGCAGTACATTTGACAAACTAGCTGCCGGTATAGTTACAACTCCATCCATCATCTGTCTGCAAGGATGTGATTGGCAGGTGTACTCATTGTCAACACGCACACAATAGACAATTCTCTCTACTTAGTGTGGACATTTTCTAAGTATGTTTAGAGGCTAGAGGGGTATATTTTGGTGTATGCCAACAAGAGAAACAATGTATTGTGCTCTGGCATGTAAATAATGTCATCAATGCTTGCTGAGCAAACCCAAGAAACGTCCGACTGCATGAACCTTTGTATCCGTCCACTCCAGCCCTCGCTGCATGTGTGGCCTGGTCGCATTTGCTGACTGAGTAAACGCTGACCACTTAACTTTACTATTGTATTGGCAATGATGTAACAAGGCCTTGACACAGTTAACATTTGCAAAGTCAATCATTTCAACCAGCGGGCAGATCAAAACATGCACAAAGGCAAAGATGAAATGGCAAAGGTGTGTTGTTACGGAAACAAGATGAGGCAAGTTTAACTTGAGCAGATAGCTACGGTGGTTTTTACAAAGAAAAATATGCTGACCAAGTCTTGGAGTCATGAAGTGTAGGCTTGTATGAGTATGTTTAATGGCTCGGAAGTCGGAGCTATTTCCTTTTTTATTTAAGTATTATTTGTTCAGAGGTAGTAGACTGAATTAGCAAACAGTATCTCTTCTCTTTTTAATTCAGTTTCCCTAACGCTGAATCAGACTAGTTGTCATTCGTTTATTAAACAGGAGTCAAACTAAGCAGCACCAAAGATGTGGAATGCGAGACTACATGGCTATTTAAGTGTGTTTACCTGTCCAACCAGTTATAAAATGAATGTTCTCTACTGAAACTGTAAGGCAGAGAGGCATTGGTTTCTTAGTCAAAGATTTAAATGACCATATTTCCCCCTCTGCGTTGAGTTGTTTTACGAATAAACTTCTGCAAAACTGCAACTTTTTTAGTGGGACATCAGTCAGGTGATGCTGACCAAAACGAGTAGGCATGTTCGATGTAATACTAGTTACATATCCGATTGCAATTGCACGATGTCTGCATATGGCTTTTGTACGATCCCCTTTTCTTTGACCATTGCGGTTTGGAGTGAATACATCTCAAGTTGTGGGATATTTTGTGTGATTAGTTGCGGCACGAGGGGAGGGGACAAACTGATGCACACAGTAATGGTGAGAAGAAGCACCTTCCACTCTGAGACTGGATGATGCAGGGTTCATGAAATGTTCAATGTGGTGAACATAGTGGCTCTATGAACCCCGAAGCTGGTTGTTGAACTGAGAAACTCTGACGTGATCAACAAGAAGTTGCTGCAAGAAAGAACTCAGGTCAAGGGGCAGTGCAGTTGTTCAGTTTTTGACTGTGGTTGTGGCTGAGACAGATTTATTGTCTTGTCTTCACTGTTATTCACTTGCATCTGCAAATGTAACGTACACACAAACTAAAAGTGAAGCTTGAATAAGACTCAACTAACCATTGAATACTCATTTCTTATACTTAGGCATGTATTTCTGTCGGATTATGGCCTGGAAAAAAAACATAACTTGAGGTTTAATCGATCCTCTTATTTTTACCTCCACCAAGGAGGTTAAGTTTTCTCTGTTTGTCTGTGTTTTGATTGTCAGTATGATTACAGATGGGACATAAGAAGAGAACTCATAAAATGTTGGCATAAATCAGAAATGAACATTTCCCCCAATTTTCTAGGACATGGCTCTCAATTAAAAACAAATCTGGCATGTTTAGTAAACATGTGCCATTTTGTTCTACTTGACTGAATTTAAAGTGACTTGAGACTTGGTTAAAATGGACCCTTTACTAAGTGCCATTCTAGCTATTATTTAAATATATAATTGTAAATTCATCCTGGTAAATGGAAAACTCTACAATAATAAATGACATCATCAATTAAATCAACCCATCGGTTTAATAAATATAACATTTGGTTATGTAAGAATATTTAATACTTAACTACAAATGTGCATCTTGTATTTCATGAAAACGTTAATAGCTTTTGGTGACCACCTGCAGTGCACACACTGCTAAGGGTGAAACTGAAGGTTCAAATATTGACTCGGAGTTGGGAGAATGGGTAATGTATTCTTGACTCAGCCTGTTTTGGTGTGTCTCACATGGTTCAGTGTTGGGGGTGTGTTGCTCAATGACACTAACAGGACTAACAAGTTTTCTCTCTGTCAGTTAAGTGCAGGAATCACAAAGGCTGCAACAAGTCAGGGACTGAAGAATGTTGCTCTTTGTTACCCAAATATTTATCAAGAGGACATATGTAAAGCAGCCGTAGCGATCTTGAAAGGCGCTCTATAAATTCAAGCTATTATTATGATTATTATTAGAAAAGCATACTGATGTATCTCAATACTTCTGCCTTTTTCTCTCTTGAGTCCTTGGTAGTGAATGTTTTGAAGAAACCTGTTTGCTTCTGTCTGTGATGGCTGCCTCATAAGGGAGAGGCATAGCTTCAGATGAAAAGTTTCAGTAGCTCCGTTGAAAGTTTGATACTGATATTCTCAACCCTAAAAGGGAATTTGCAATATTTTTTTGATCCGTCACACTTAGGTTTGGTTTTCTGGTAACGAACTTGTCTGTTCTAGTCAAGACTCCCTTGATGATATCATCGAGACAGATGCAAATCTTTGGAGCTGTTTACATGTGACTGGAAGAACGACGTAGCAGGTACAGACTGCAGTGACAATTACAGATGGAATAAAGGTTCAAGTTAAAAACTAGTTCCAAATTATCTGAACCATCTGATTCTATTGAGTTCATCAATTATTATTTTTATCAGTGTCTACACTCACTGCTGGAAATTTTCAAGAAGTACGAGTCCTGGCGGAGAAGGAAGAAATTATCCAAAGTGGGCTTTCATTACAAAAGATGGAACTAGCGACAGTTACAATGTGTGTAAAATGCATTTCAAGAAAGGATAACACACTCGTAATATACTGAGGCATCTTACTAGACAAGATATGTTTAAATAGAAGTCATGTATTTGACACTGCTTCCTAACCAAGCAGCCCGTTCATTACAGGGGTAAATATCCTACATTATAATTACTTTAGACCCATGCAGGCAGAAGTACTAGACCTTTCTTGGACCAAGAAAAACTTAAATCAGAATGAATGCTGCACAAAATCTTGTTCATTTGAGATGATGACAGACTATTGCTACAGCTATACCTCTTTTCTACTCCACTGTGTTCAGGTTCAAACATTATAAAACAATTTGTGTTGACGCTGAAAATGTGCCTCGCCCTACTTTTGTTCCCCACACAGGAAATCAATCAAGAATACTTAAAGAATGAGACTAAGTCAGTAATATATTACTAATTCCCATCCCTAAACAGTGTTTATTAGTAAGTGAGATGCGAAAGTGAAATCATGATGGTTAAGTAGGGAAAGCTCAGACAGTTATTACTTGTGGATCTACAGGTTTGTTTGCTTGATGAAATGATGGCTTAGCGACTGTTTGAACTTTCTTAAGACCTTGGAATGACACATGCATTTTGTAACAGGGTGGAGTTTGACTTTTGGACTCTATCTTTATTTATTGTGCACACATTATTAAAACGTGATCTGTTTGTGACATGGTCCACAGACAATGAGCTGTGTCTTAAAGAGTTTTTAAAAAGCACACAAATTTTACAAATTGCCTTTACACCCAAGACTTAAGATGAACAAGAGATCTGACAGTCTGATAACATTATCGTGTGATTGAATGTCGCCTGTTAGTCTAGTTTTCTTCTTTTTTTTTCTTACCCACATTAAACATCCAGAAGTTATCACTTATCAACCGGTTTGTTGGCAATAAATATTATTGCTAGTGTCGCAATCAATAAGAATGAATCATAGGTCATTAAGGCTGCTACACCATTGAAGTTGAGGCAAATTGTTTTGCAATAATGAGCTGCATTTGTGGTCTCTGCACCAATGATGATGAACCTTTCCTTTAGCTACGGTTGAGTGATATCTAACAGTGTCAACAGTGAGACTTTGTTATGAACGATGACAATGGAGTAGAGGGAAGTGGGTTTGGGTCAGTGTGTAGGGTCAGACATGTGAAAGGGTTAATAGCAATATAAGGATTAGGAGATATTTGGTTAGGACAGGTATAATAGAGATACTGATGCTTTGTAGGTCAATTTAAAACCTAAATTATTTGATAAACATTTGCTCAATGATTTATTGAGTCCGGTGCAAACCAGACATATGACTGTCAAACCCTAACATATTTGTTAGGGGTTGAAAGTCAACCGACCAGACAACTTTTCTATTCATCATTGCCTGGATGAGGGGACATTTACCTGAATCGTCAAGAGTAAGGCAATAGGTTGTGTAAAGGGGAACCACAGGGCAACACCAACCCAGTTTCAAAATACAGGTTTACTGTTTCATTATCAAACAGGTGGTTGTAAAAAGCTTTTGCAGCTTGAATTCATGTTAGCTACAGTGGATTTCAATGGCAACATGTTTTACAACATCAAATAAACATCGTTATAGAAGCATTGCAGAGACCTACAGATCAAAAGTATTCTAACTGTCATGTCAGTTATTGATTGAATAATAATTAAATGTTTGATCTATCAACTGCATTCTTTGATGAACTATCATGGTGAGATTTGCTGACTCGAAACAGGAATCAGCAAATACAGCATAAAGGCCGAAGGGGAAGTTTTTCTGTTTCTGGTTATGCCAAAACTTGAGGGAAACCTAAAACAGCATTGTGAGCTACCTGCTCCACCACCACACAGGCAGGGCTCTGCCTGCTCTTGTTATGGGCGTCAAGTATGTGCTTGTGATAATTGCTTTTGCCCTCTTGGATAACTCTGCCAACTGGATCTGTCTTTCTCACAAACTGACAACAAATATGGATATTTGGACATCTACATGGCAGCTCGTAGCCTAACCCTTCTATGAGTTGATTTTCTTGTAAGTTGTACGTTTAATGAATGACTTCTCACGGACTTATGAGTTTTTTTTTTGTCTTATTCAATAAGTTGTGGTGATGGAGGAATGAATTAAAAGTAGTCAAGTAAAAAAAGGTAACTGTTTCTCGAAAGTTGTTTAAAAGGAAACACGATCTTAAAAGCTTGGTTTTAACTCCTCTCTCTTTAAGACAAGAAGGTTAGAGATAAATCCCAGTGTGCTCTGATTGGCCAGATGCCCCTCTCTGTTATGATTGGTCAACTGCTCCGAGCACATGTAGGAAATGTCGGCCTCAGTTCTCGCTTTACCTGTAAATGTCACCCTTTGTTAGGGGTTGCCAGACTAGCTGCTAGGCATACATTATGTTAATGGGGGGCTTTAGGAAAGAAAAAGCATGTCCAAGTCAGTCAACATGTATCTTTGGAATAAAGAAATAATAAGGGTTAAAGGAATAAAGAAATATTCTCATGCTAAATCTTTGTGACCAGAAGACTTCAACCTCAGTCTTTTTCTTGCTTTTGCTTACAGTTTATTCCTGCAATTGTTTACTGTCATTTTGCCTGCTTGCAATCCAGATGCATTACTCATTTGACTGTTTCTATTGAGAATATACAAAAAGAAATCACTGCTCTTCACTGTCACTGTCAACTTTTACCATTTATCTTAACATTGGGACCTGATGCAGATTCCAGTGTAGCTCCATCCCAACGTCAACCTGACACGTCTCATGAGCCAGAATAATTTAAAAGCCTTGTGGGACTGTGTACTGGCTTTAAACATAAAAACTGAGACATTATTATAGTTTCTGAAACATTTTACAAGGTGAATGGTTCTATAAGAAAACGAATTAACCATTTTTACAAGATGCTGGTATTATTAAAAGTAAACATGTTATTTTCAATCTGTCTGACTGATTTCTTTTGAAGCTTTGTACTAATGATACATCATTTTTTTTTCACCTTGTAGCCATTTTTCCAGCTGGTGAAACTAAGAAAACTCGGCCTGAGTGACAACGAGATCCAGAGACTCCCACCAGAAATAGCAAACTTCATGCAGCTGGTAGAACTGGATGTCTCTCGAAATGGTGAGAAGAGAAAACAGTCACATATAAGTCATATTTTTTTCATTTAGGAGAATGTGTTTGTTCAGCTTAGTAAGGCAGCACTAAATTCACCGATTGATCGACACTGACAGATTTACACCTCATTAGTTTAACTTGTGCAAGAAAACAATCCTAAATGAAAAACATGGTTTGTATCAGTGGGAATATCCTAATCTGTTTGTATAGACTCGCACATATTCCTTCTGAAACAATAGTAAGGGTTCTCCAACCACAGAGCAGCCGCCTTTTCACAGATGTGGCTGGTGAGAAAAACCAGATTCAAACCAAAAGAAGGTGCAAACATTTAACACATTGTCCAGTTTATGTTAAATCATGATAAAGTGGAAATATTTTACTGAGTCTTACATTGTATATTTTATTTAGGAGAGACACCTGGGTTACTTTTTTTTTAATCATTCTGATATATATAATTTGACTATTGCTGATAGTGTTATGTAGTTATGTGTGAATGTTGGAGCATGTTTAAAAACCTGTGTGTGGTAGTAACGTGTATTTTCTGTTTTTCAGATATTATGGATATTCCAGAGAGCATTTCATACTGCAAAGCCCTCCAAGTGGCAGATTTCAGTGGAAATCCATTAACAAGGTACTCCCACAGATCATGTTTCACTTTTCATAATTTTTTTTAATTATCAGTCATATCTAGCACTTGAAAGTGGTCTCATAAAATATTCACATTTCAAGGATTGTAACGCTGCTCAAACCAAACATTTCACATTTATTGATTTCATTTCTGTATATATATATTTGTTTATAACTCACCCTGAGTAAACTGACCTACTTTGATTAAAACAAATATAGGAATGAGAAAAGCAGGGTGTACGTGACTGAAAATAAAAAAATATCTCTTCTTGTGAAGAGGATTTCATATATCCATTGTCCTCATTGTGCATGTTTTTAAACCCCTTCCCCTGCTGTTGTTCCTCCCATTACGAGCATTCATAAGCTCTTCTTGCAGATTGCAGATTTGTGCATAGTTTGCCTCTGGTTGGGGGTGAGACTTTGTCCAATTTGCACCCCAGCAGGGGTGAAAAAACACATTGCTAGTTCAGGAGGCATCAATGCCTCTGGTGTTCAATACTTTTAAGTGCACATGAATTTACTATTTACACACCCACACACACAACACTTGTTTCCCCCACAGTAGTATTGTATTATTTTCCAGTCTTCCTGTTTTAACAGTTTCATAGTTAAGGTGTGGTTACGGCTGTGGGTTAGACCTGAATTTGATGTCATTTCTTCAGATATAAATGAGTTTGAATAATATTCTTCAACTATATGAATAACAGTTCTATTCACATATGAAATTATGATGGAAAATATTTTTGGGTGTGGTTTTCAGTTCCTCATTATTTTCTGTCTTTTATTTAAACACACACCTTGACAGCATCATGAAATATGACGACACTATCTGTGCTATTAAAGGACATTTAAAGATAGATGGTAGGTTGCAGTTTTAGTGTTTATTTTAGTAAGTTTTAGTTTATATGAAGCTCCATACTTGAGAATGTGCCTGGGTCCAAAAAACCACAGCAGGCTGTAGGTGATGTCTGGTCAGTTATTAAAACTTGTTGAAAGCTTTCCTGATCCGTGGCTCAAGTTCGTTCCAAATACTTCTTCTGAGGAGAAACACTAGACAGAAGTCTCGTAGTAAGCCACTCACGTTTGTGTAAGATGCTCAAAGGCATTTACATGCACATAAGTGGCTTCCACCAAAATATAGATAACCAGAGCTCAAAGGATGCAGACATACTTGAGTTGTTGCGGTGACTGATCAAAGTGAGACCACAAGAACCATAAGTGGTCCCATCTGGCCACGCTGCAGTACTAAAGAGGATAATGTAAGCAAATATAAACTCTACAAAATAAAGTTTTGGACACGATGGATTTAGTTCAAAAATGGTAGTGGGAGCAGCTACATACAATCTGTTTTTAGGAGACGTGAGTGCACTGACTTGGCTAAAGTGCTGATAAACCCTTGCTTAACACGAGTGAGATGCTCCTTAGTTTCTGCGGACTTTATCCACCTGGTCTCCGAGTATAATGTCTGTAGAACTCTAGGAAAAGTAAATATGACGGGCAGTGGATCATGATTCACCGCCAGCAAGAGGGGGGGTTGATAGCGCTTCTAACGCACGACATACGCAAAGATACAAAATTATTAAAAGATAACAAATATCTCCCTATGAAAAGTAAACTCCGTAGCCAATTCCTCAGATTTTACCCGTAGGTCATGTTTGAAAACGGCTATATTAACACTTGGTTGTCCCATTGGAGTCCTCTTTTTAAAGTAACCAATATTTATCTGTGCTGTTTATGTCAAAAGTCTTTAATTTCTCTGCTTTCATATCTCATGGTTGCCACTTTTGTGTGTATGTGTCTCTTTTTTTTTTTTTTAACAGGTTACCTGAAAGCTTTCCAGAGCTGCGGAATCTAACATGCCTTTCCATCAACGATATTTCATTGCAAGTTCTTCCAGATAACATTGGAAAGTAAGTGCATGTACCATTTCATCCCTTTGCCACTAAAACATTTCCACACAGTTTCATGGCAGAAGCGAAAGTGTAAGTATTCATTGTATCATAGTGTGTAATACCTGTATTACCTTGGAAAAATGGTAAAGCACTTGTGGCCTGAAGTCTAAAATATAAGTGGTAAATTAAATAATCTGAATTTTCAGCCTTAAAAAGACTTTAATATATTGAAATATTACATTGAGGTTAAAAGACATTAAGGAAGGTCCTCATTGTGAAAATGTTAATTTATTGCCTTTAAAATTTTGTTTTTCTCAGATACTGTTTTTAGCAGCTTGTGTAGTTTGTACTGTCTCTATGTGTTGCAGTTCTTAGTCAGTGATACAGTTATCAGCGCACTGTTATAAAACTACAAATATGACCAACATGGATCTGATAACTACTCACACCTCGGTCAGAGTTGAGGGAAAGAACATGGATACCCACTGTCGCTGGCTGTAGTAAGAGTAGTAGAGAGATAACATATTATATCAAGGGTTATTTTCCGGTCGACTCCTTCACCTTATATTTATTTATGTGAAAGTGTGAGTTATTCTGCGACTCTGATTCATTCATATCTGTCGTACATGACTTAGTTCTTTAATTCATTATGGTCTTAAAAAGTCTTAATTGTAACTTGTTGAAACATGACAGAAAATCCTTTTCTGTCATGTTTCCAGATCATTCCTACCTCTTCCTCCCTTCTGTAATAAATACTATTACAGTATGGAAATAAGCTCAAGTCCTTTCCCTGATTGAAATATATTTCTCTCTGCAGTAGGAGAAAACATACCAACCACATTACTTTTCACAGCCACATCAGTCACTGTCCTCTCCTTGGCTGCTTTGTCTTTGTTCATAAAAGGCAAAAAGTCTTGTTGTGAGATGGCACATAATCTCGAGCAGTAAAAACTCCTGTCTGCCCACATTCTTATTCCTATGAGGTCTCCTTTATTGTCGAGTTCAGTTATAATTGGATTTAATAACTGAAGTTTGTGCTTTTAGGTCAAATTGCCACGAGGGTTGTTTTTAGTGAAAGTTCAAAAGTCAAGGGAAACTGAAATTGAACTCTTAAAGAGACGGATTTAAAGGGATGACGTTACTCCAGATGAGCATTTAAGATTAGATATTATTTTTTTTAAACTGATCAAAACAAATTCTCAACAGAGGTGTTGTTTGAAGGCACTTTTTGACGTTGATAAGAGACTGGCGGTTTGTTTAAATGTTTTTTGGCTCAGGCCGTACGGCATATTTTAATCATTAGATAACTGCTTGAGCTAAACTAAACAGAGATTTGTCTCAGCTTGCCATGGTGCCATAAATTAAGGATTATTGCTTAACCTCGCAGAGATAGTGGAAGAATAGTGGATGATCACAGCCTCACTGTGTGATATTTCTATAGTTGTCATGACTGTAGACTTCAAATATAACACTATGCCACCTAGATGTTTTTTATTTTTGGGGGGGGGGGGGGGTAAAGTGATGTTTTACAAGGTAATGATAGACATGAATTAGATTATGAACTAAATTTGATTATGAAAGACACAACACATAGATTTCTTTGAAGAGGATTATTGATTGCAAACAAACTTCAATCACACTTTTAAAACCAAACTCAATAAAGATTTAAAGTTATTGGTTGCTCTGGATATTGCTTAATATTGCTTAGGAAGTGTCATTAATAACACCTCTGTTATGTTGTCTGCACTCTTGTACACCATGTGCTTCCTAGCAGAAGCTTTTTTTACAGAATTTAATTCTTTGTCCTCCCAAAAAAAATAATTATAGAAAATATCCTTTCAGGAATGGATGTTTTTCCACACTTCTTAGTTAACAAAGCCATTTCTCATATCGTTCATGTTGTCTGCCATGGCAACGGCTACGAACTGAACTGGTTTACATTATTTTGAAAGACACATTCAATTTCCTCCCGACTAAGTCACCTAAAGTTCAAGAAGATCTCCTCTCACCCATTTCCTCACAGCACAGCATGTGCCTCACATATGTCCTTTATCTATCTTACATAATGCAGTGACTTAAGGCCTGCTCTTTGTCAAGAGAAGAACGCAATGAAAACCATAACACAGTTGGAGAAACACGCTGTGAGCTTTTAGACTTGGATAAGATAAATGTTAAAGTTGTTGAAATACATCAATCATCTCCAGGGATCTCCAACTCAAAACAATATATGGTGTTCACAGAAATCGGAGACGTCTGATGCAGTTAGGTGGTTGTTTACATCTTTTAGCCGATCACCAAGATTAGATTTCAGACAAACCATGCTACACGATGACTGCCTTTTATTCTCTGGCTGGTGATCTGCTGTGGTGAATGGAAAAACACTGACCTAAAGAAATATGAAAGAGTAGTAGTACAACTGGTTTAAACACACCTACTAGGTATGGATAAACAGTGCCACTAGTGTAGATATAATATTTAACAATTCTTTATTAAAATTTCTAAAAACAATTAGACCTACAGAATGCTGTTGACTTGTGATCTTACATTATCCAAAATGTTTCCAACAATGTTCAAACCCTGAGAAATACACAATATTATTTATGTAAAATTAAGTTTCATTGCATCATACCCTCTTTACCAGTGGCTTTGCTCATCTTGGCAAACAACATATGTCAGGTGGCTGTATTTTCCTTGCACTGTTGGTCAATCATAATGGATCACATTTGTTCAATGCTGGTGTGCTAACTTGAAATATACTTTGTGAAAATGATTTGCGTCTGAGTCACGTCACGGTGGTGAAGATGAACTCCCATGATCCCATGCTGCTTCGTCAAACCAGGCCTTTGGTTTTTATGTTGAAGGCTTTAAAAACAAGTCATTAGCACATTTTTAACTCATAATGTTTGTCTTGATATTTAAGATCAGGAAAATGCTGATGAAAAACAAGAAGACACATCAACACAATGGACTTTGTGCTGTGCTACTTGACTGGTGTTGTAACAACGTAATTGGTTACTTGCACAACATTGAGGACTACGTTCACAGCACTGTACTGTACTTTGGTCTGAGACAGCTATTTAATACATATTTGCTCTTCATTTAAACTTGCAGCCGTTGTTTATGCCGCTGCAATTTTAGAAGCCTGATAAGAGAGACACACCTCTAAACTACTTCCTGCTCTCTGATATCTGATTGTGATGTGAGGTCACACAGCGTGATTTAGCTGTTTTTGTTTTAGAGACATTCAGGAGCATCATGTGTAATGTTTATCTGTGTTTAGAGGTGATATGAGAAGAAGTTTGTGGAGAAACCGCTGCTTTTGTTTTCATGATTTCAGAAACGTATAATAATCTTTGTTTTTGTTTATCATTACAGCCTTTCCAATTTGGTATCACTAGAACTCAGAGAAAATCTGCTCACATTCCTACCAGAGTAAGTTTTCAGCCAACTACACTGTAGATATCTATAAATATGTATGAGTTGTTGTATCATATATATCCAAAGTCTAGTCTGTGTGCCATAGTATAAGTGAGAAGCTTTAAACCTACATTTCAAGGACCAACGTGACCTTTAAACTTGCTGCATTTATATTGTGACTTCTATTTCATGTTATCCTCCCTTGCATCTGTCACCCACAGGTCACTATCGCTGCTCCATAGACTTGAAGAACTCGACCTAGGAAATAATGAACTGTACAATCTGGTAAGTGTTGTATTTGTTCAGTCAGAGGAATAACACCTGGCCAAACCAAGCAGAGCAAAACCTTTCCCCCCCCATTTCCTTGTTCTTGCCATGTCCAAGTAGATTAGCATCCCTCGAGAACAGCTTTCACCTCTTATCACGCAGATGGGAGGAGGACCATCTGCTTTGAGCTCCGGTTTTAAGTTGTAATCTTGTGTGAGCCGTCTAACTCCGATGGTGAATGATTTACTCACAGATCATGCAAAGTCAGACCACAGCGATGAAATGGCTTTTAATCTGCATGACACTTTATTCATCAGGTTTTTCTACATCAAACTACATCAAGTATTTAGACCTTTAGTTGTTTTTTGTACTCACAGTTATTATAATTAACATATGGAACATCCCCAAAATTGAAAATGTTTCCATTATTTTGAGGCAGCTTTGACATGCAATCAATGTAAAGGCAGCCATTATGCCTTAAAGCTGGCCAAAAGGTGTAATACCCTCTTGAGGAAGCTATATATCCAAAAAGATGAAAAGTATCGGTTTAAAGTTTGTTGTAGGCTTGTGGATCCATTATTTCATTTTAGCTATTATTTTGTTTTTATGTCTCCAGCAGTCTCCACTTTGCTGTGTGTGAACCATGAATTTGATTTGAAGAAGAAAAAATATAAACATATTGTCAATAATAAATGTCTGCTTTGTTGTCTCTGTCTCTTCTATTGTCCTGGCTCTCTCTCTATATCTCTCCCTCGCACACAGCCCGAGTCGATAGGCTGTCTCGTCAGTTTAAAGGACTTATGGCTGGATGGAAACCAGTTGGTCGAAATACCTGCAGTAAGCAATGCATGCAAAATATATTTCTCTTATTAATATAAGTATCACACTTCCATGTAGTGACTTTCAACAATGAAACTAAAGAAGTGTGACCAGAAAATCAATGACTTGTCTTGCAGGTAGCCAAAGCCATAATGTCGTGTCTGACTGTAAATTCAGTGTAGTGATTCATTTATAAATCTAAAGGCATATTAAGATTATCAGAGTGGCGAGATAGCTCTTGTGTCATGAAATTAAATGAGTCAAATGCTATCTCTGCTGCTTCTCTAGTTTTAATCTGCTGCTGTATCGTTGTAACAATAAGTGTGTGCTCTGAACCTCAGGAGATGGGCAGTATGAAGAGCCTGCTGTGTCTAGATGTGTCAGAAAACAAACTGGTGCACCTCCCTGAGGAGCTGGGGGGTCTGCTGTCACTGACTGACCTGTTGGTTTCTCAGAACGTCATTGATGCTCTACCTGACAGCATTGGTAAGCATGTGCTTTCTCCCCAAGTATATTGTTATAGGCTTGTTTAATACGTTATTTTTTATCACTGGGTAACTACCACATATGGGATAATATAGATTTTCCCTTAGAAGTGTTCATCTAAATGGCTTATCAGCATTTTTAAATGTGAAACCCACGAATTATTAGATGCTACATGAACTGTATGTTGTGAAACAATATTCTCTGGTGTCTGCATCAATGTGACAAGGACCAAATCCCTCAGCATTGGTACTGTTGCACTGCTTGTACTCAAAAATTGGATGATTTCTACATTTTACTTCTCTGTGGTTTAAGGCACTTATTGTCAGTGCCAAAATAATGGATTGAAAGTAAATGGCTAAAAGTAAATACTAATTTTAAGAAGCAGCAACAAACATTTCCCACAACGTCACAGTAACTGCCTTGTCAGCCTGCTCATTAATGTCTAATCAAGGTTTATACCATTTTCTTTCCTTGTAGGAAAACTACGGAAACTTTCGATCCTGAAGGCGGACCAGAACAAACTAACTTATCTTCCAGAGACCATTGGCAACTGTGAAAGTCTCACTGAACTTGTGCTCACAGAGAACCATCTACAGGTTTGTCTGCTAATGCACAATCTTCAAAATTCAATGGGAGCCCTGTGGTATTAGTACTGCCACAGGTTTGCTGTTGTACAGGCTGTTGAGTTTCATATGTTTAAATTGTTTACTAAGACAGCTGTTGCTATCCTGACATGTTAAACATCTGGAATGTTCACCAAACACATTCAGTTTAACTGATCACTTGATGTATTTTACAATCAAGTAATAAGAACTTACCCACCAAAAGCAGCCATGTTTTTAAATGTTGGAATTAATAGATTTAAAATAAACCCAACATTTTATCAGTTCAAGTTCCGTCAATAAATTGACCAATGGGACAAAGTTACTCTTAACACTGAGATAATGTAGAGACAAATCAAGTAAAGAATAACTCTTTTGGGTTTTTTAAAACCTGAGACATAAATTATTTTTAAAGTTTTGTTTTTATCCTAAATTTTATTTTATTGTTACAGAGTTTGCCAAGGAGTGTCGGGAAACTAAAACTACTTTCCAACTTCAACTGTGACAGAAACCAGCTACTGTCGTTACCCAAGGAGGTGAGCTTGCCAAATACCAACCAAATCCTTTTCAATGAAAAGCAGTGTGAGTTGAGAGGTACAACCAAAACACTTACAATGTAAATATGTTTGTACCAAAACTGTGTGTCTTTCAAGCCAGAGATAACTCATCTATGACTAAATATGAGCCATGTTTGTAGTTGAAATTTTCAGTGCTGAGCACAGAAATTATCAACTCACACTGGTACCTGTCCTTTCCTCACCAAAGAAACCAGAAAGACAAATGAGACATGATGGCACTCAGAAGAATCCTCCAAGTGATCAATGGAATCATTTAACCAGCATCGTACATTTTGCATGTTTAAATAAAAGGTGGAATTTAAGGTCCAAAAACTACAAATCCACAAAAACAGGAGCTGTAACACTTGTCGTCTGGAGGTGGTGCAAGTGTCAACATTTTTCAGATACGTTAACTTTCTGTTTCTGTACACATTGCTCATCGACACATTGTTCATCTTCAGGTCAAAGCTACAGCTGCTGAGACTTTTCTTGTTGCAGGTTAGAAAAGAACTGCACTTCTCATCTTCAGAATTAATACAAACAATGATATATATAACATTTTTTAATTGCAACAGTTAAGAGGGATCATGAGATGTATTGTCTGTATAAAGTTCCCTCACGTTTCGGATCAACAATGCACTTCCCTCTACGGCTCAGTCCTCTCGGTTTGCTCAGCTCCGTCTGAGTGTCTCTGTTGTTTTTCTATGTGACGTGCTTCTCTAGCCTCTTGACTGCTTCAGTGAGAGCACGCCTGGTTGAAAGCTTCGTCTGAAAGGCTTCTTTAGACGTGGTACAATGAGCCTGTGTCTTAAAGATGCAAAGACTGCAGTGTTTGGAGAATAATAACAGTCCAACACACTTGGTCCGGATAATGAATCGATGGTGTCACTGTTTTCTCAAAGCAGCTTTGCATGACGTCTCTTAACAATCGTAGTGTAGCCACGGCCCATGTATAGATCTGTGCTCTGCTGAACTACTTGGCCGTAGTCTCATTTTTATGTATTTCAAGGATTGTTTCTTAGCTGCTCCTGGCACTTTCTTCCTTGTTTACACTCGGATTAAATCATCTTCTTATATATTATAAATTATGCAAAACCTATTGTTTATTCCCTCCACTTAATGTACCATTGAGTATTCTCTCCTGTGAGTCCTGTGAACACATTGAGCACTTAATCATATTTACTTGTGTAGATGATGAGCTTAACCTGCTCCTTTTAACATGATGAATCTGCTGGTATCCTGCTCCTGAGCAGATTAATAGATTACAACTGCCGTTCAGCTGCACCATCCCGTCTCTGCCTTGTCTGCCTATCAGGACTAATTGTTCCTAATTTTAGGTCCCGCTGCCACAGTCCATTGACATTTAGTCGGCCATTGAGATCACCAATACTGGGACAACATGCATAAAGAGTGACAACTCAATTACTCTGTATTCTTTTGTCCTTATATAAAAATGTGAAGATTTATATACATATGTTTTTAGACTACACACATTTTTCTCATGTGGGCTCACTGGGACATTTTCATTTTATTAATTTCCAGACATTTAGCTAGGGAGAGCTGAAGGAAAGGTTCCCTAAAAATGTCCGAGACAACTGACTTGGACATTTGTGATCCTGAACACAACCCCTCCTGAAATTTTCAGGACATGTCTGAGAGCTGATTTTCTGTGACTGACTCTGCAGCCTAATGATTATGATGTCTCCTCTGTTTCATAGATTGGTGGCTGCAGTGGTCTGAATGTCTTCTGCGTACGAGAGAACAGACTGACAAGGATACCGTCAGAGCTGTCACAGGCCACAGAACTGCACGTGCTCGACGTCTCTGGAAATAGGTACTATATGTGCAGCAAGGTGGAGAGGGTAGTTTATACCAACTTCTCAGCAGAAGCACACTCTGCTCAAATTGAGAGTAAAGACTGATTCTTAAAAAGATAGATAAAACAGCGAAAATAAACCGATGTGATTTTTTTTTATTACAAAAAATATACATTTCGAGTTATTTTATTAAACTCGTCAAAAGTGTGATAAAATACTTTGTACCTCCGGAGCTTTTGACGATACATTACTCACTCACTGTCAGTCAGAGGTGGTTCCGTCTCTGACTCTCTGTCGCTACCTGTTTTGATTGTCTTCAGTAATTCTTGCGGCTTGAGTCACATGCAGGCACACACACAAACACGCACACACACAGACTCGCACACACTGACATGTTCACCTCTGAGTCAGGGGATTGTTTCCTGCACACTGTCAAAACAACAGTCAAGTTCCTCATCCAAATACCAAGCGATTACAAATTGTACACCTTTAACACGAGTGTTGTGAAAGTAAGAACCCGCAGGTAACTGGTGGTTTATTTATGTATTACAGTATTTGAACGGGTTGGTGACATACATTTCCTTTTTGGTTTCAGGCTCAACCACTTACCCCTGTCGCTGACCACATTACGGCTGAAGGCCTTGTGGTTGTCAGAGAACCAGTCGCAGCCTCTCCTCACCTTCCAGACTGACCAGGACCCAGACACAGGCGAGAAGGTGCTCACCTGCGTGCTGCTTCCTCAGCAGCCGTGTGAGTTAGACCTTAAAGGTAATGTCTGTAACATGAGGAAGCCTCAGATAAGACTCGCAAGGTTTGAATAACCAAATCATGAATTCAGGAGCAGTTGATATAAACGCTCATACTGGACTGGTTGAAGTTTAACTGGTGTGTTCATAACCAGTGCTTCTTTGCACATGTACTTTTTGTATGTATATGTAATGTATATTATGCGAGATCAGTGTCTCCATGCTCCTAATGTGTCAGGCCTCTTATAGAGTGAAAGGACCTTTTGCCAGCGCTGCGACATTTGAGTAATATTCCTCATCACTTCTTGCATCCTCTCCGCTTATCTAGTGCCCTGCAGTTTTGGTGACATTATCACATGATCTGCTCGGGGAAGCACAGTGTGTTCGGCGCCCTCTGATCCTTCCCTGCAGTATCTGTCGCTTATGAGGTCCTGTAAGGGATCACAGCTCCTCTAACAGATCAGGCCCCCTCCTGTCCCTTGAGGCCCTCCTTGGTTATGTTTTTCAGAAATGTGGTGGATTGGACAGCTAAAGAGGCTTAGCAGCGGCTGGCCGGCTGCCATTAAAAGCTCGCCCACTGGGTGTATAGATGCGGCTGAGGACCAGCTCTATCTCTCCCTGATACGACCGTTTATTGTAATGTCTTTTTCCTTTGCGGTCATCCCCAGACTTGCATGTTAATCAGTGGAGTATTGGCGACTCACTGCGAAATGCTTCATATCACTGTAGTTTGCATTGAAAAAGATTTTGCTGTTGGAGAAACAAAAGAAGTGGATTTATTCATTTCATTTCTGTGACATGCAGTCTCTCTCTCTTGCGGGAGAGATGCAGCTGTAAGATGGGTGGAGGTCAGACCCGTGAGGCTGAAACTGAAGTTGGGGGCAGGGAAGATTGCGTTGCTGTAAGCCTGTGACTAAGCTGGGATTTGAAACTGTGATCTGGCAGTTTCAGGCTCTCTCTTATAAGTGCTGGGTTATGTGACAGCTTTAATTTCTTGAGTTGGCAGATTTTAATTTTAACAACCATATTGATTTGAATCTCCCAAAAATATTCACCTCACCAAATTAATATGTTATGCATGCATGAATTCCGGCAATAAGAATCTGTGTTGTCTCTTGAAAAAAAACAATTTCAGGCTCTGACAATCTTGCCCGCTTCGGAGCCGTGGAAAGCCTGGTGAATGACATGGCAGACGACACGTGGGACAACAAAGCCGTGAACAGGACCAGTGCCATTCACTTCCTGGATGATGATGATGACGAGGAGGATGACGACAAGGTGAGGGCGGCGAGCTCCTGGGCGCGATAGGGCAACAAGTTATACAAAAATGTCATGGAAACTCCTTTAGGAAGTTATAATGCGATTATTCGTGTCTACATAATACAACATAAGATCCGAGAACTCCACGTGTATTGATTTGATGGTTGCTTATTCAGAGTATGACCTTAATCAAGTTAAGGTAATGCAGAAAAAGGCCGTTTACGTGGCACTGTCTAACTGCCCTCACGCCCTGATGTGGATCTGTGCCAGAATTTAAGGGATTCTTTCCTGATCAATATCGCATCCTTCCACCAAGTTTCATAGTAATCTGTCCAGTAGATTTTGCATAACATTGCTTACAAACAAACAAAAAAACAACATAACCTCCTCGGCGAAAGTGGCTGCAGATACAGCAAATGTACCAATAATGTGAATCTGTCCTCCACACAGGGAACTCTCCTGCGGCGAGCCACGCCTCACCCCGGCGAGCTGAAGACGATGAAGAAAGCGGCCGAGAACCTCCGCAACGACCTGAACGCTGCCAAAGCCCTCGACTCCAACAAAAACGAGGTCAATAACGCTGCAGACCGAGTGACCACGTCTGTGTGATGTTTTTTTTTTTACCTCAAATGTTTTTTACCTCCTGTGTGTCACCGTGTCGTCCTGCACAGCCCCCCCCCCCCCCCCCCCTCTCCTCTTTTATTATTTTACCTACAACCCCCCGGTGTGGCCTCCCTCTCCTCTGATAAAATCCCGGGACGCCTGTAACCGTACTCCATCTCGAGTCCTGTGTAAAGCGTCTTCGACTGTAGTCGACCAGGGCTGCTGTGCCTTCCTCTTTTTAATGAACGTCCACAGCAATAATTTGCACAGAGATGCTCCTTTTAAAAGATATATTAATGATTTAATATTTTTAAATGCCTCCTTTTAAAAAATATACATTAGGTAGTTGCACTATTATAAGTCTTTATAATATGGTCAAACCTTCTTAAATGTATTATATATTTGTTCTATATCTATTTTCAAAACACTGGGTAAATACTTCTTTTTACATTTTGAGCAAACGCGCAGGGTTTTTTGGACCTACTGATTAAGGATTATTGTATAGTCTTTTGTGAATATTAATACTTTTATACTTTTCGGCAGCTCGGATGTAAATAAAATGTATAGTAATTTTCTTAATCAGTTTCAGATTTTCAAACGTTTTCTTCTCTCTTTCAAACTTGGTACTTTTTTCTTTTCTATTTCTTTTAAAATCAAAGCAATGAACAAACACAGTCACCAATGTCTTATTCAAGCCGTCATCGCGCGAGTGAATGGCCTTGAATCCTCTTTGTTTATGTAATATATCTAGACTTTTATTTTTGGATATTGAATATTTGATTGAATTAATTAGGTTTGGATTTAAGTGCTGCGCATCAGCTTAAAACTCACCTGCAATGCAATTAAGCAGAAATAACAAATGCTATATTATTTATATGTGCTGTGCTTCACTGCTTTGCCATGTTTTCTCAAATAGATGCCAAAACCAGCTGTATTTTATTTTGAAAAGGATTTCCTTTTTCTGACATTTGGTGAAAGTGAGGTTTGTACCACAAGGATTACATCCTCTGGAAAAAAAAGCAGTTTTTAGAGGTTTCACTTTAATGCACTTCTCAGTGTTTTTCAGATCTTATTCTTATTTTATATGGTACATGATAAGTTGTTTTATTTTTGTTTTAAACTGATTGCAAAGAAGTGAACCGGAGAAATGGTTCATGTGTTGGTTTTTATTGTTTTAATTATTTTCTGATCAAACTGCACAAGACGGATCTCAACACTGGCGCTGGGCCCTGAGATCTGGATGAGTTTTTAACCACTGATCAATAAAAAGAGTGCAACACCAAACTACATGTTGTTATTCCTTCAATTTGATTAGTCAGCTAAAGACTGTCATCTCAGTTGAGTTTAATTTACCTAACTTTTAAATGTCAATACATTTGGTGTGATCTTTCTCACTATCCAAAAAAATAATGATCAATAAAATAATATATTAATAAGATGGATGTACCATAACCTGATCCCTCCATTGCTTGTTTTGTGTGTCCAGCAGTGCATGATATATCTGTAATGTTACCAGCATGTGCCACATATGACTTGTCTGCCCTGCACGTGCTGAATGTACTGATGCTTCCATGTTAGTATATCAATGTATGTACTTATTTACTTATTTATTTTATTTATTTACTTATGTACTTACTTACATTACATTACATGTCATTTAGCTGACGCTTTTATCCAAAGCGACTTACATTTTTAGAACACTCATCCTTTTATGAGGGGCCATCTAGGGGTTCAGTATCTTGCCAAGGACACTTAGGCATGCAGATGGGATAGAGTGGGATTCAAACCGGCAACCTTCTTGTTGCAGAGCACCTGCTCTATCCCCTAGGCCACGCTCTCCCCTCTCATCACATCCCAAATACAGTGAAACTACAAATCCAAGGATCTAACTACAGTGATCATTAATTTGTTATTAGCCATTTGAAGATCAGCAAACTGGTGTTTAACTATAATTCTCCCGAAAGTATTAGCTATTTAAAAATAATATTTGAATGCTAATACCAGTAATACTGTTATTTCTATTGAAGAGCTGATACTAGTGTTCAGTTTCAAGTACTAACCGGTTAGTATAATGGATGGATTGGAACTTAATGTGGCCTTCACTGAGACAAAAACACATTTAAAATCCTGACAGAATTCTGCAAAAGGCGGGGAGAGAAAAAAAGAGGGAGACAGAGAGAGAAATAGCTTTTGGGGATCCTGCTTCTGTTTTTGTTTTCAAAGCAGTTATTCCAACAAGAAAAGACAATAATTATGGCTCCTGGTGCAGAACCTGTTTGCATTATGAATAGTCAGGCAGGATTTCATTTGAGTGTTTGATTTGCAGCTGATGTGTGGCTCCCCTCACCACATTCCACCTTACCAATGACCAGTTTACATTGAAGATGATGGGAAGCTTTCATGAGGCTTATTTACCCCTGATCATCACCACTGTTAATTTCCCTCAAAGCCATTACTTTGAAATCAAATTTCCAGCAACAGGTGGTGTCCTCTGACTACCTCCGGGAGAGTAGGAACCCTCACATTAACCCGCCCCGCAGGACCAGCACCCTAACCCAGGTCAACCCGGGCTGCAGCCGCCTGGCAAGCAAAGAGAGTCTGCAGGGGGAACCTCAAACGGTCCCGTCCATCGACAGTGTGTGTGGTCCCTGCTCCGGCACAGAGGAGGATGCAGAGGAAACCAAGCAACCAGAAGAGGTCAGGTTTCAAATTTAGACAGTTAATGTTGTGGCAGAAAACCTCTTTACTATATCATCAAGTCCTTATGCAGGTTTCTGCTTATTCCCGATTTGTCATAGTAAAATATGTGCCGAGAGAAGGTTTAAATGAGTGTTTCCTCCCCCAGAAATTTCTCATATTGCAAATTAATTCAAAGTGCTGCATTAGTCTCCAGCCATGCATACTGCAGACAGTAAAAGCCTCCACTTGTTTCTAATCACCAGGCTGGTGCGGCCCAGCTGTCCGAAACCTACCCGCCACGACGCCTTCGCCACAAGAGAGGTGAAACACGAGAGGGCAGGAAATCTCAGCATCACCAAGCTCTTAATGCTGCATCCGGTCTCCATGGAGACTCCGTCCACACCATCTCCTCCATCCCCTGGTGTCTGAAATCTGCTCCGGTGACAGAAGAGGCCCCTCCTCAGGAATCACTCATCTCACAAGTGCCATTTAGAGTAACTGCACATTGTATTTCCCCCCCCCCCTCCCCCCCTTAATATCAAATTATTCCTACCACTAGGCACTGCAGAAATTATTGCTAATTTAATTTTTGTTTCTTTAACCTCAAGTGTTTTTCCCCCGGGCATGAGCTGCATAGAAATTCTGTCTATTTAAAAATTTGTAATTAAACAATTTCCATCTTAGTTGCAGATTAAAGTGTCTGGCCAGAGGGGAGGTCTCGGGATCAGCATCGCTGGTGGGAAAGGCTCGCTGCCTTACAATGACCGTGATGAGGTAAGAGGCGACACAGGCGAGCAGCCACTGGTCAATATATGAGCTTGCTTGGTCTGAGAGACGATAATGAGAAGCAGCAGCCTCCAGGTCTGAGGTTACCTTGGTTTTCCAAACTAAAATAAAGCAAACACAATCAAATGTGTTTTTACTACCATTTTTATTCAGGCTGATTTATTTATTACCTTTCAGGGCATTTTCATCTCCAGAGTAACGCAAGGGGGTCCATCAGAGAGGGCAGGGATCCATGTTGGAGACAGACTGCTGGAGGTGCGTATTTCTCTCTCTTTCTCTTAGTTTTCATGATGCATATATTAGTCGGCATGAGAAGTGTTGTTGACTGAATGGACAACACATACACAGGATATCGCCACAAAACTCATCTACTTCATGATGTTATTCCTTTTGTGACCAATAGAGGGCATCATGAGACCAGCAGAGAGCACTCAGCTGAGCCTTGAGTGGTTAAAGTAAATGAGGGGCTGATGAATATGAAACAGCAAATTCAAAATCTGCCTTGAGATTCAAACGTCACATTTAGTTCGAAATTCTTATCGTGGAGCCTGTCATGGGAACAGATGGACCCAGTGCTGTGTTAGTGTTTGTGTGTGTGTGTGTGTGTGTGTGTAATCCAAGTATTACACTTGTTGTGGGGTCCTAAATCTGTCCACAGTCAGAGTGGGGACTAGATTTCCTTACAAAAAGAAAGTCTCAATAACTTGAAGGGGAATACATGTTTTAAGATTAGGTTTCGGTTCAGGTTAGGTAAGGTTTAACAAGGTGAGTGTTAGGGGCTACGGAATGCATTATGTAAATAAGTATTTGAACAAAGGTGTATCTGGGTGCATGCGTGTGTGTGTGCGTGCGTGATTGTATGTTTGTGTGCGTGTGTGCCTGCGGGGAGCTCCAACTTACCGACCTCTGAAAGTTTAATGAGACCACGGTCGTTCCAGGTCGACGGCCTCAACATGCAGCAGGCGACCCACCACGAGGCGGTCAGCGCCCTCAGGAATGCTGGGAGCTGCATCAATATGAAAGTGCTCAGAGAGGGGCCACCACCCCGAGGGGTGCGTGACCCGGACGAGCCTCTAGAGCCTCGGGACGTGACGGGACGACAGCTCTGCAGCCAGGATGCCGGAGGCCGGAGGAGCAAACAGCCGAAGATGAAGAGCGCGGACGAGTGTTTGTCCAGGAAGATTGAGGCGGGTGTCTGCAACGGCAATGGCGCTGTGGGTGTCAACTCCAAACACTGAGCAAACAAACACATTTCACCTTTCTTTTACTAAGTGCCTCAGACTCTTTGTGGTTTAACCTTTAATCCAAAAACCGATTTGTATTTCTTAGGGAGTAAACAATTTCTGAAACTGATGTAATCGGGGGTCTATCGTTAAAAAAAAGTTGCCAACGATTCGTAATATTTCTTTATCAAACTCTGATGACAAATAAATGTAATCAATGGCTTAATATAGAGCTTGAATTAAGAAAATAAACAAATGCAAAAAAAATTCCTTTAGAAATGAAAGGTTCAATATCTCTGAATATCAGCAAGCTTAGATAACTAATAAAACAGAGCTCAACATGTAATATACATGTATGATTCTGAATATGCTTCTGTCTCTTTGTCTTTTTATTTCAGTCTGAGCTGGAGGCAGAGGCGTTAACAAGAAAACACGGTGCTCTGGCTGGAAAGCAGACGATGACAGTAAGAACAAATCCCAACACTTATCAGCAGGAGCGTTTCAGGGGACTCTTGGGGCCCGGGGCAAAAGATACCTGTGGGGCCATCTCCCCCCCCAGCCACCCCCAACAGTTTAACACAAAACTTGATGTAAGGATGCAGTATGAGGTCTTGATGATAAAAAAATTGACAAATTTACGAGACCTGATATTTAGCAGTGTGTGAAATATGCTGCAGCTTCATTTAGTTTACGGGGATGGCTGAAGTCATAAGTCTCAAGTCTTAGTGAAGCCTTATGGAAATCCAGTAAATCCTCCACACGCAAAGAGCTTAGTATTTTATGCCATGAATTTTCTCAGATATTCAGTCTCTACACATCATATCATGTGACGATTGACGCATTTTTTCCCTCTCCCCTCCTGTTTCCCTCCGTGGCAATCATCGGACAGATCCCGCGGATCATCCTTACTCATCCTTCTATATCAGATGAAGATGCAGAGCTCTTGACACAGACAGCCAGCAGAGAGCCGCTGCATGACTTTGACCTTCCTAACAGACACGTACACCCCGACTGTTTCGACAGCGCTTTCTTCCCACCCTGACCTCAGCACCCAGCTGTGGACATGAAGGACACAGACTATTACTTTTTTAATAGCGGCAGCATTTTCAGAGAGCTGGTCATGGAAGGTTTAGTGTGAGGACAAACTGTTGGAATGTTTGTGTTACTGCCATCGCAAAGCTTTATGTCTGTCACACTCAACTGCTACTACTAGTACTTGATGTTATTAAAGAATGGGCAGATTTCTGAATTTATTTTTATGGCTAGAACCAAAAGAGGTTTGCCTGCTACAGAGAACAGTTGAGCATGTCCGACTGGTCTCTAATGCAGAAATAAGATACATGACATCATGTTACACACACCCAATTAGACGATGAATGCTGCTGGCTGCTTCTACTTTACATCGTTGTGCTGTATGTTGTGAATGCGATATCAATTGCCCGTGACAATGTGAAGCACAGGAACTTTTTTTAATTGTCTCCGCTGACATCAAATGGCTAATGGCTGAACAGAAAGCACAGTGGTGAGTCCAGAGTCCTGAGACCGAGGGAACTCCGCTCCACATCTGCTGTTTGCACCACTTCACACTCATGAGAACAGACGCTGCACAAATGTTTGTGAAAGACAAACACTGGAAGATTCAATTTTTTTTGCATTCCAAAGCCTAGAATGTACAAACTGTAGACGTTGATACCCGCCCTGTGTTAGTTCACAGAAAGAAGAGTTGACTGTTCAGTGTTTTCAATAAAGTGAAAATATATTGTTAACCGAGTCTTTTCTATTTTTCTTTCAGCAGCAGGATAAATCTGTATTGATGTTTGTTCTGGGAATACTGACAATGCTGCAATAAACTGTCTATCAACTTGTGGACAGGGAGGTGTCGGTTTAAAGTATATTTTGAAGTTGTAATTTGTGTTGGTGCAGTGTCCCCCCTCCCCCTCTCTGCTCTACGCCACCTCTTCAATTATACATACATTTACACATTTTTGCTGTTTTAATAATTTAAATAATGACCAAAACCTGTTTTACTCCCAGCTGGAGAAAACAGGCTTAAATAACGTGACGTAAGACTGTATGGAAATTTACAGATTTGCTCCTTTTTTCTGTCAGTGGGTAATGTCAACACTTCCAGAATACTTTGGTATCGACATTGTATATTTCGTTTGACCTGGGAATGCGTCGGAGTCCCTCACCAGGAGCTCGAAACTGTGGCTGGATTTAGGTGTCTTTTCATCACCTGCTGCCATTGTGACACAACCTCTGAAAATGCAGTGGAAAAAGCAAGGATTGTTCATTTATTCATTCATTCATTCATGCAACCCTTGTTTTAACTCAGAAATACAAAGAAACAGTCAAATTAACAAAATGGAAAAAGTAAAAGCCTTCGTGATAAATTCAGTTCACTCAATTTAACTTAAAACGAATTAATCAATTAAAACAAATGAAAACAAGAACAGCTGAAGAAGGAAGAAGGGATTCAATTAAATACTTAATTTGCCCTAAGGATAAAAACGAGTTGAGCTTTAGGTTGTTTTTGCATGTTGTCCCATGCTGCAGGTGCATGATGGGAAAAACGGTAAGACCAGCTGGCACTTGTAGTGTTATCCAGTCATTGCAATGCAAAAGGAAATGTAGAATAATTGGTTTCACATTTAACCTGATAATTAAAAAAAAACTTCTCATCAATGCAAACTGTAAGGTACTTCTTATCTGTGACTCTTTAGATGTTTGTACTATTCATGGTGGAGATCATGAGATTGTAACATCAGTTTTGGTCATAGTGATGAACATGAATTTTGGTGTTAGACTGCATTTAATTTATGATTAAAATCAAACTTTCCACTGAGGGCAATCAAGGACTTCTTGTGTGATAGGGACGTGAGAATCCACCTCAGGCTAATGCCACAACTTGCTAGAATAACATATCTGCGCTTTTTACCTGGTGCTCTCAGAACTGTGGCAGACTCTGTCTGAAGCGTTTGAGAAATTCAAAGGGCCTCCATCAACAGAGAGCAATGATGAATAATTAGTATTAAAGACCACATCCCCAATGAAGATTAATAGTTTATAGGGTGATTCAGAATGTAAAGGAAACAACACCCCTTATAATGAAATTGATTTATTTTGCTCGGGTCTGATTGTGAAATACAGGAAGTGTGTTGAATATTAATGTCTCAATCACAAGTGAGGAAAAAACATTTTGAGATTAAATGGTTCTGAGCCTTGTTGGAAGCGAGAAGCGTGATTGGTGAAATTAAAGAATTGTTCTTCCACTGGCAGTGAGTCTTTAAATGTTAATGACCTCATTAAGGTCAGTTGGGACGCACCTCTCTTCTAATGAGGATCTGAGAGGCTTCATTCTCCATATCCGTCCTCTTCATCTGAGCTGGGTCGCGCGTCAGTTCGGAGAATTGTTTCAACCTCTGACATAAGTCATGTGTTTGTATGATCTGTTCTTACTTCATTCTCAGCTGCGTTCACAGTGACCATGCACAGACTGAAACAGCTAAAGAATAACGGGGATAAAAAATGTCCAATTTTTGGGGGTTGGACAAATATCTGATTACACAATGATAAATAGCTGATGCACATCAGGACAACTTTGGCATCTTAAACCAGACACATTATAATCAAGGCTGAACCAGTAGATTTATCGGAGAGATGTATCTCTCTAATGGACTGACACATGACTAAAACTGAATGAGAGCATCAGAGGATTTCAACATCACAGGTTTTTTTCCTCAAGGATCAAAGCGACCAGCAAACACCTTTTTTTAAACGGATAGTGATATTAACGACTGTCAGTGGAAACGGGATCACATGACAAACAGTCACTTGGAGCTTTAAGGCTCGTCGCCGTGGAAACTGCTTGGAATTTGTTGCCTATAAACAAACGTATTTACATGTCAGGTGGTTTTCATCATTAGTGTCCCAGAATGAAAACAAAACCGCAACATTCCAGAGAGTCTGGTGGAGCGGGCGGTTGTCTTGTTATTATTATTATTCTGTCTGTTTGTGTATGTGTGTCTGTCTGTGTGTGTCTGTCTGTGGGTGGATAGGGTGGGAGGGGAGGGGTGGGGGAGACATGCAGGCTGGAAATAGACAAGAGCAGCTGTGACAGGAATGAAGAAAGTAGTGTACTTAAAGGATTAGCATCCAGTCCAGAGGTCTGCTTTCCCTCACTGATAAGGGAACAGAGGGGTCGATGTATAGCGGCACACCAGCCAGTAAATACATTTTTTCCAAACTGCCTGATAAGACACTACAGTAAACACAGTGAGGTGCCATATCAGGATTAGAGGTTCGAATTACCTGGATTATTTTTTTATAAGCAATTTTCTGAAGTGCTCTGCATCGTTTGTGCTGCATGGGTGAAACTTTAAATCGTTCAGAATCAGATTTTCCTGCTCCTCCTCTCACAGAATACATATCACCCTTCATCCATTCAGTTTTCTCATGTCCCCGACAGGCAGAGGTGTCTTACTTACGCCTCCCTTCCTTTCTCTGTCATTACGGCTTCCCCACACGAGGTTAAAACTAATGTGAATGTTAATTAGATGAATCATGATGAAGTGATTGTCACATCCCTGCATGGTGGAGAAATTAAACACTAATGCTCGACTCCCATCGAAGTGATTTCCTTATTTTTTTGCAGAGAGACCCCCCCCCACGGTCTGATCGTTTGATTATCTACAACTCTGTTTTTTTTTTTTTTTATCTCAGCTCCAAGAAAAATTTTTCTGCATTTTTGCCATGTTGAGGCTGCATATGAAAGACTCACAATGGGGAGTAGCACAACTTTCAAATTATTCTTGGGGACAAAAGATATGAAGGTATAAATGTTTATCGGGCGGGGTGTGGGGGGGCGGGGTTGGCAAATGTGCTGAAATTTTTCAATTATTGTGCCTCCCTGGGAGCACAGAGCCGTGCTGCTTGGGATTCCCAGTGTGAACATTGTTACTGGTGCCCCGCAGACTGACTGCTTTCTGTGAGCTATTTGTGGCTATTAGGTGTCTATAAAAGGAAATCTGCAGAGCGATATACACACACACACCGACAGTGATGCACTTTGAACTTCAGAAGTCGGGCTGAAAACTGCGCACCTTGCTCACCGAGTCTGCCTGGACCACCGGTGGAAGTCTTGGGGGAAGTTTTTCTCTGAAGCCTGGACATGTACAGCTCATGTGGATTGAGAAGAGTTTGAAGAAGAAATGGACAGTTTGAGTCTGGAGAAGGTAAGGCTGGTTTTGAACAAAGGGTTTTCTTCTTGAATAATGCAAAGGTGGAGACACTTCTTGCTGCTGGGTGTATTTGCTGGCGAAATATCACTGACAGCCTTTATCTCCCACTGACCTTGGCCGTTAAAGTGTGTCTGACTTTTAACTCTGGAGGAAAAAGATTTGACCATAAAGAATGAAAACCATTTAAAGAATTTGGTTTTAATTTATTAACACTAAATAATCCCACCCCCCCCCCCCCCCCCAAATCTAACCCTCACCTCACATTCCCAGTGGTGCCCTCTACAACTCACTGCCACCTCCCAGGCTTTCACACATAAACAGACACAGTGCGTGGAGCAACTTGATACGCAGCCTGTTATTTCCTGTCACACCCACATGAATAATGGTTACTCAAACTGTTTGAATGCATAAAAGAAAGAAGTTATGAGAATGATCGTAAATGCATTTTAATAATGTTCATTGTATGCAAATGCACGTACGTCATATGTACAATTTTAGGATCCATTATAGCACTTGTTGCCTTTGTCCCTTTTTCTTTTTTTATTTCCATCTACGTTTGAGAATGGAAATCATGACGTTTGTTTATAATCTGGAGAGATAAACCAGTGTTCTCATGCGCAGCTGGCACTGAGCTATATTTTCCCTGCACTATCTTCTGTGGAGGGAGGGGCCGTGTGTTTGTTTGTAATTAAACTCTTTACTTAAGTGGCACGCCCAACTGTTTGTGCTTCTCCTGAGAAATATAGAGTTTAACATCTGTGGAATATTGTGGTCCATACGCTTTATATATATATATATATATATCACCAAACTGAGGATCTTCAACAGAATGTGTAATATGTGTGAATAACAGCTAAAACATTTGGAAATATACAGCGCTGCTGGATTGATTTTTTTGCAGCTGCAGCATTAATACGGTATAAAAATAATCAAAAATTGCATAATATGGGGGTTTGAGAACATTTATGAGAAGGAATAACATCCCCTGCATTCATTCACTTGTGTGTTTCCGTAAGGAATATTTGTCTTCCCGGTTGGACCCTGTTTACGAGTATCCCTCTGGGGGTGGTCTGCTTCAGGAAATGATTTAGTGCTGCTTGTATTCCGTGTTGGGGACAGTAACGACATGCCACAAGAAATGACCGAGTGAGAGCACGCACACCGTCGAGGCGACATGTAGCACAGGGAGCCGTGTGGTGGCTGGAAATATGATCTGTGGGGACGGTATGACCTCGGCAACACTCACCACAGTTCAACATTCAAGAGGGCTCCAGTGGTCAAGTAGGAAATGCTCTTCTTTAACCTTTCAGGGTATTAACTTATTCTGCTATAACTACAGAGGACACGCCAACAAGGTGGTTACATGAGAGCATGAATATAAAAAAAATTGTAAAAAGGCATGTGATTATTTTTAGCCAAGTTATTTGTTATGGTTCTTTATTTATAGCTGGTTCCCTGGTAGGTTTAATATGGGTATAACTTTGCCCTTTAAATTAAAAGTGAACCTTTTCACAGCTCAGACAGCAGGTGTCACAAATTAGGTTTTAGGAAAATTGGTGGAAGAAAAGTCACTTTGAAGTGAAGATGCTTTACTTTGCAATTACAAGGCCATATAATAAAAGGCCATATGTGAAAAACTAGCAGTTACATGAGGTTTGTAACTTGTGTACAGCGCTATTTGCAACCCTAATTGCTGTTTGCTCTCTCCCACACTATTTTCCTTAAAGTTGTTACTGTCCATGCAAACAGTCATACCTCACAGTTTCGGCTGTAGTTGTGTGCATACCTGCAATTGACATGCAAATAATGCTCTCTCTCAGAAACTGTTGCACATGAGAGCCACGTTCATGCGTATGCATGTGCATCCCCGCTACCACCAGAGATCATATGAATCCCATGAGAAACACTGCAAAGAAAGTGAAAAAATTAAGGTTTGAATGTCTTTGTTCTTTGGTCATGCCCCATCTCTCCACACAATTTTATGGAAAATGGCTTGGAAGTTTTTGTGCAATCTTGCAATCAAACAAAAAAAAACTAAAAACCCGGACAAAAATAAAAACACATCAAATTAAGTTAAAACTTTTAAGTGATGTAATGAGATGGTTATCAGGAGCATTAACAGCCGATTATCTGCTTTTAGATAACATAGTCAAGCCAAAGGCTCATCTTACTGTTAATTATAGAAAGCAATACATTAAACTCATTACCATGTCTGCTGTACAAGAGACCTGTAGCTTCCACTATCTCCTCTATAGACTCATTCTGATTGTCCTCTGCGCTGACATGAAAGACTTATTTCTTGTATAGAGGTCAGCTGGATGAAGCCTGGCTTTTATACTGAGAAGCAAAGAAACCTTGATCTATAGAATTTAAAATATTCGATTGATGGATGTCTTTTTTCTTTGGTGTCAGCCTCAGTGTCAGTGAGTTACTTGAATAGTTATGCTTTTTTTTCTTTATCTCTCCTGTTCAGTCAATAAGACCGAAACATAATGGCATACATTTGATTACACATTTATAAAGGATTTTCTGTCAGTTCTGTAGCTTCCACATTCACAACATCTGAGCATGTGGCCTTTACGCCAAACCTCAACATTAAAAGGACCTCTCTAAAATGAAATGCGTGTATAACCATGCATTAATTCAGTGGTCAGACAAAATGAGAAAAAAAGCAAGCTATGGCAGCATTGGTGTTCCACCAGCAGACACAATATTTCTCCCACATTTGGAATAACAATGTAGCACTCATATGTGCCCTGCTTTAATAGTGTGCTTGAAATCATATATCGACCAATTCAGTGAAAGAGAACAAGAGATATATGGTCAGACTAAAATGCTGTTAGTGGAAATGACAGCTGCAGTTTCTCTGAACATATTATTTACATCTAATCACTGTTTGTAAAAATACTTGTATAGCAATACGTGATGCACAGAGTATCACAAAAATCTGCTCAGCTCATCTGTGGGCAGTGGCGGATCTAGGATTTTTCTAGAAAAGGGGCAGTAAAGGTGGCCACAATTAACAAAAAGGGGCCAATCACGTGTCCAACATCCCAGCACATTTCCTGATTCAGTAAAGTGCATCTCCATGTTTAGTGTTAGCTCTACATATTAAGCAAAGCCACAAATATATTCATTTACTTTCAAATAAATGTGTAATTGTCATATTTATGGTTAGTTTTTTTAATCAGTGACTAGTTTATGAAAAATAAATGTTTTGACTGGACAGGGGCACTTCAGATACCAACAAGATTTCACCTGGGACCCGTTTCCCCCCCACCCCACCCCAAGATCCAGCCCTGTCCTTGGAATAGCTTAAGCAGGGACCACAATTAATACAGATTTACACTTTAATCTTCCTCCCTTAGAATCCTGTCAGATGCAACACAACCTAACATGCTAATTCTCTGACACCGTCATCCACATCGATGGGCAGAGATTGTGCGATCCATTTAAAAGAGCTGAGTCTCTGCTGCAATTACCCTCGCTGATAGGTGAGGGAATCTTCAGATCCCTTCCCCTCCGGTTTGCAGTCTGCAGATGACCCGACAACACTGTGGAGAGGAGAAGCACTTTTGCTAAGTGGGCTTAGATTTTCTACAGATAAATAAGAAATGTTCCCTTAAATCCAGACGGTGAAATCGCCCTAAACCCAAACTGTGACACCGCCTTGACAAATTGAAGCCCTTGCATTGCGTCAGCAAATGGCATGGCTCTACCCTCTCCTCCAGCGCACACATGGGAAACTTTCTTTTCAATTCCTTCAAGAAGGCTATCACTAAGAGATGTTGATGTCCGGAAACAAAGCTTTTACCCACAACAATCCAGAGGTTGTCATACTTGTTCAGCTTGGGTGGCCGAGCTTGATAATCAAACCATCATCACTGATCATTATAGAGTGAATGCTGTGATTGGCGGGTTTGGGAAAAGCAGAGAGCTGAGCGAGAGGTTTCATAGGGTGAAGCTGCTTGTCACAGAGTTTGTTAACAAAGCATTAATAATAATCTGATAATTTAATAATAAACATGTTTAATAACAGCATTTTTTCTCTACATCTACTACTTATCATGCAATTAACATATATATATTCACATTGCTAAAGGCCAGGCATAAATGTTGGTAGATTAACCAGAAAGAAATCTATAATTATTTGTACAAAGATGCTCAAAGGAAATAGTTTGACATTCGGGAAAAATGTCTGTTCACTTTTTTTCCAAGAGCATCCATAATGTTCTATCAATGTATTAATCTATTGTGTCAAAAAGAGCAATGTGTTTTTTTTTGGCAGAGCTCTTTGCTGAAACCAAGGCTGATTTATTTCCAAAAGCATTTTTTTCACTGTTATCCATCTTTCTTTGTTTTGATTCTTCAGGTGTTGAAATGTAGCTTCATGATATCCGTGCCCTGAACATGCCCGACTTTTTTGTCAAGATCCTTGAATCATTTCTCAGAGAAATTTCGGACAATCCAGCGCATAATGTTGAAGAAAGTGATCTGCCACCTTTTTCCAGATCTGTGCCAAAATGTAATGGACTCTTTCTTGCTCTATCTTTTCTCTAAGTTTCAGGTGTAAGTTATAAGAGCAGAACATGTGACAATGGCTGCATGTCCAGTTACGGGTAACTGCAGTTGAAGAGAAACATGGATTTCCAAGCCGTCACGAGTTTTAGTCACCACAGTCGTCATTTAAAATGATGGAGCAGACAAAAAAAATGCAGAAGAGAACATGAGCTGATTTAATTGCGTCTCATTATAACTCATTGCGTCTGGGTGTGTCAAGGCTTTGAGCTGCAGGGTGCTAAACTGTCTAATCTGTGTGTGTGAGTGTGTGTGTGTGTGACGAGAGTTAAACAGGCCTGCAGCAGAATGAAATAAGATATTCTGAGTCATAAAATCAGTGATATTCAAATGAGAAAGGCATGTTGACAGACACTGAAACAGGGATTTTACAAAGAACTCAACATTATCTCTCTACAATCCCTGTCAGTAGCTTCTCAGCACCGAGTGTTTGTGTTCGACAGGGAGATTATTATTAGTTTGTAACACTTGTTCGATTGTCTCCCTATGCTCTCTGTTCTATAGGTTTCAATAGGAGTGCCATCTGGGCCGTCTATTTTCACATTTGTGCCATTGGTGCAGAAATTACCATTTGAAAGCCTTATTACTGAGGAGGACGGATCTGGAGCAGGAACAGGAAAAACAAATAAGGTACAGCAGCAGCACACAACCTGAATACTGAAAAGTGATATCACTGCAAGGTCCGTTTCTTTGTATTGTGATCTCATAATGTATGTGTGTGTGTGTGTGTGTGTGTGTGTGTGTGTGTGTGTGTTCTTTGTGATAATTGGCATCGCTCTCTTTTGGAACAAACTTTGACACACTTTATACTTTGGAGGATTATTGACTCTCTCACTAGCATTGGGAATGAGCTCGCTCTGCCTGTCCGACTCCACAAAATAACGAGCTTGTGGGTTGTGCAAAACCGTAAACAAAGTCTATGAACAAAATCATTTATCAGAATCCTTAAAATGTCCACTTTCTTTGAGCACCAATGAAACGATATACTACAAGTTCTACAATTCTGCCACTTTTTTCTCCGGAGGACTCTCCAGTTAATTAGTCAGTGGCTTGAAGATTAAAGGCCAGACCTTAGCTACAGAGGAAGAATCAATCTCAGTCCTAACCTGCAGCAACCAATTACTTCAGAGTCACTCATTTTCATCAATTTCACTGCGTCATGTCCAGTAGGTCGTCTTACTTTTCTTTGATTTTAGAGAATAAGATGAAAAAGATTCCTGGATCTTCACCAAAATTGAATGGGTGCTTTTTTCGGCACATGTCCCATCGTTCCACCGAGAGTTATGGAAAACTGTTCTGTAGCGCTTGGATACTCCTGCTAACAACTAACCATTCAGCCAACCCAGCAACTGCCTGATCAAATGACCAACCGCCCAAACAACAGACCAACTGACTGACTTTACAACCAACCAACCGACCGAACAACCAACCAACTGACGACCAAATGACCAACCGCCCAAACAACAGACAAACTGACTGATTAAACAACCAACCGACCAACCAACCGACCAACCAACCAACCAACCAACTGACCGACCATTCAACTAACCAATCAACCAACCACTGAACCAATAGATTGACCCACCAAATTACCAACCGACCAACCAATAATTTGGAGGGGCAAGACACTGACGGCTGTGCCCACAGTGTGTGAATGGTGTCTAATAGAAAAGAGGCAGTGTTTAGTATGTTAATGTGGCGTTGACTGTAAAGCACTTTAATAAACATAGAAAAGCACAATATAGAGTCTATTTATTTCCTCTTATACAGCCTAGTCACTTATGTAACCTGTCTCGGTCATGGATTACCTGACCACACATCAGGACATTTCTTTCCGTATTTGTATTTTCTGACGGATGCTTTAAGTTTCTTTCTTTTTAACCTCAAGCCAAACTTTTATGTAAGAAACACTTCAAGAGCACCAATTACAAATATTCAGCCGATAGTTTGAAAGCAAACAACCATCCCGCAGGCTAATGCGGACCCACAGAGGTTTCAGCTGCTGAGGGCATTAATGTGCTATGTTCATCCAGCATCCAGATCACAGAAGTGACACAGCTCTGGGTACCGTGGGGCAGCCGACTGCTGCCTGAAGTCAGCAAACTGGCTTCCTACATGAGACTTCAAAGGTCCTCTCTCTGGGGGGTGGCACCATTAGATTAACCCCCGCCACCTGCCCCCCACCCCCTACTGCTTTTATCCTAAAAGAGTAGCCACCCTTCATGTTATAAACAACATATAACCGCAGAGCTGAACACCCCCGTGCTTCAGCATACACAGCGGGCATGAACATGTCTCTCTATTCACATTACTGGATTTTTCTTTCTCGTGGGTTTGAGTTCAAATGGCTTTGTACTCATTTCTCTCTGCAATCATTTGTCTCATTGTCGTTCTGGCAGGTGTTTTGTTCTCAAAAACCGAAATTGGGTTCCCTGCTTTATCACATTTGTGAAATTGCATTCAGGTTCAGCAAACCTTGAACGTGTCGCTTCACAAGTACACACAGACGCACAAAGAGTTTTTTGAAAAACTGCACTGTTTAAAAAAGTGATCAAAGAGGCTTGCTTGCGCCTCCAAGACGAGTCGCAGACAACTATTTGCTTTCCAACCTGTCTGAAATCGAGTTGCAGTCAGCAACAACTCTCAAGCAATAACCATGTGTGTCAGTGAAGCTTCTATTAACTGCATCGGGGTCGGGTTCAGTTACAAAAAAACGATCGCCTGTCGGACTGGGTCAGGCTCAGTTCGTTATCTCCTGGACTCGGGTCTGGTTCAGACAAAAATATGCGACCCGCGCCAAAGTCCAGTTCACCTCATCCAGCTTGATGTGTCATACTGTGAGCAGGAGGATCACTTGTCTCGCAGTGTCTCCTGTCCTGGAATAAACTCAGTTCATGGAGCTGCAGGGGGGTTTCTCCTGGTGAAGGATAATATAGTGTGTCAGATCATGTTGGGAGTCAGTCCTATAGAATAAACTCACAACGACTGCAAGGCTCCAGTTCGCAAGTCAGAAATTCATGATGTGTAAATTGCGCAGTGATCCACCAACTTTGAAAGTCATGAACTGGGGTTTGATGTGGACAGGGTGTTATTCTTATTAAACACATCGACAGGATTATGTTAAATAGTTATCAGGAGAGCAAAAAAAAGTATTTCTCTGTTTTTCACAAGTGGTGAACAGCTGTTAGCGCCTTAGAGTAAATTACATCTTGTTGTGTTTTCACATGACAGATTAGTGCTACTCTCTGGAGGGGGCGATTCTATATTACAGGTATAATGTATGGAGTATAACTTGGAAACAGTCAAGGGCTCATTAATCCTGGGAGCAACCTACACTTTTGAAAATGTCTCTTGCACATGTGTTTTTTTTGCAGTATATCAGTAACATAACCTACAGACCTGCACGTACCTGAACTGCGAGGTCCCATGGCACGTTACTCCTCCAGGCTCAAGCTAAATTATCTTGCATCAGATAAGAGAGTCGTATTCCTACTTGGCTCTTTGTATGCAGCAGATTGTCTTTAAACAGACAAGATCAATGGAGGTGAGAGAAGGTGAGCAGCTATATCCCTTCTGAAACACCTACAACCGCAAATTCCCTCAGACATATTATGAATCCCTCCGCTAGTAAGAGGCTTACGTACTTCAAAATTCAATTATAAGCCGAGTACATTAAGATCATGCTTTTTATCTTGATTTGTGAAGAACTTTGCCTAAAGTTAGAATCACAGCTGGTAGGATCAATTAAGTAAAAAAATATTGAATTTGTGCAAAACGGCTGTAATTGGCACTCTGGGAGACATTAGTATGAGCTCATAGAAAAAATACCACAAGGGTATAAAAAAAAAAAATATTTATTACTTGTCAAGGTAACAAATGAACAGTGACATGTGGTTGAGAAATCAGCAAGTGAATACACACATATATTTTGTGTATAACCAAATGTGACAAACATAATGTCTTATCAGCTGCAGTCTAGAAACTAGTGTGCACAGCTATGTTCAGAAACCTTTATGATGCGTGATCTCAGTGAAATTCAGGCTGAGATTCATTTCATTGGCCACTGTTCCGTCCATCTGGCTCCATGATGATGAAAAACTGAAGTTGTGCTTCAGGAAGGTCATTTCTAGCTGATTTTATTTGCAAAGTTTGGGAGAAAGGCAAAATATTTTTTATAAAGCACAGTATAATTTATTTTGTAATGGGACTCTGCAACTGTACCTTTTGGTGTTTGACTCATTGGTGCTGATACTGGGTGTGCATGACAAGGAATTGAAATAGCTCAGGAGGAAATGATATACAGGGTGAAGAATTTCAGTTTCTGCAGAGGTTTACAGAAGTAGTTACTGTAAAAACTAGATGCACGCAGGCAGACTGTGCAGATGAGCAAGGCAGAAGTTAACACATGTGCCGTCATCGTATCTCAGCTGTCCTTGCAGAAACCTGCATTATAAGCTGACAAAGTCAGGGAGGCCACATCGACATCCCATTAAATATGTTGAGTTTCTGTATTGGGCGAATACATCTAAACCTTGGCTTGCATTGACAAACCACTGCTGTGTCTTCTCTGTCTGTCCAGAAGCCTGTTGGAGTTCATTCTTGCAGAGATATTCAATACTTTCCTCAAGCTGGCCTACTAACCCAACTTTAAGCCTTATGGACAATGCAAGAATGAAAGAAACAGGAGACCTTGCATTATTTTTTTTATTACCTTCAACTGCGAATCATGTCAGCCTAGGCAAAAAAGGCCTTACATTAAGACAATACATCCAAAATGAAGGAAAACAAAATAAAACCTAAACCACCAAAATCTCCATCATACCAGCTGATGTTGTCCAGGACGACCTCCTTAACAGTTCGATCGATATTCACAAAAATGCTGTTAAACATGTTACATTTTTCAATAGCAACAAATCCTGAAGACATCGACTTCAGCTTTATTGTTACCATCGCACACTTTGTGTAGCTTTAACAGTGTTGTTGGGCTTAGTGTTTATGATTTAAGTTATTTAGGTTCACTATGGCTGCTTTTCATGAGTTCAATCAGTGACTATATCATGTAACAGATTTTGATTAGTAAAAGCTGTCATTAGAAGATGCTCTCATATGTATTTATAGTCTCATAATTAGAAAACATGTGGAGGGCATGACAGATATGATGTATGTCATTAGCACTTACCCTTTCTAGCTCAGCTTAGATATCAAACATATTATCCCTGATCACAATAGTCCTTTAATTTAAGCCCATGCAGATATAATAAAGCACGATCATTTGGATAATGTCATATAGCATTTAATGTTCATATATTGGAACAATAGAATAAATTTCCATTTTCATCAAATAAAACTAGGATGGTGAACCAAAACAGCTCCCCTGAAATTCAATCAAGCTACAAAAAAATAAGCTCCATAACTATGACAGATTTTTTTAACATTTTTATAAAGGTCCATGAAGTATTCCCTGTGAAATCAGTGAAAATGTTAATTCCCTATCTCGCAATGTCAATGAGAGTAAATCAATTTCCTGGATCCGCCCCCTTTTGTTGGATCTGCATCGGATGTGGAATGGGTTCAGTTTTTGCTCGTATCCAATCTGAGACCAAATTCCATGGACATCCATATCGTAAATGTTCAGGCAGGGGCGAAACCTCCTTAGTCAAGGTCATCATGTCATCTTTTCTGTCATCTTCAGATTTATCTGCACCCTCATTACTGCTGGGCAATACACACAAAGTGGGTTGAATCTCTCAAGTACAGCTGTGGTACACATTTGTGATTAAGTGCATTGGAGGTTACTTTATATTCATACAGTGTGAAAAAAAAAGCTGTTCAGAAGAGAGCATTTCCATCTGTTAACACCCAAAATTGACATGACATTATACAGTACAATAGTATGTCTCTGGATGTTCTCTTGGTTGTAGAACCTCTTATTGTGCTGTGAGTTATGCTTTTAAACTTTAATTCCTTTGGTTTTTGCATGAAATGCTTCAAATTGTGTTTGATTCATTCGATAGATATGGGACTGGGAGACGCTATTGGCTTAAATTTCTATTTGCAGAGTATATTGCTCAGCTGAGCTGGGAGAGCCCCTGCAGGGAGAATACAACTGCGGTAACCTATAGCTGGATATGTGATATCATATTGATTCTGCTCTCACCTGAACATTATAATAAAGATTGTTTCAAGTCCTAAAATGACGGTTTCCTGTCAATAGAACATCTGTTGTGTTCAGAGGAATAGTTGGCAGCATAGATGTTGTTAAAGGCTCTTAGGAGTGAATATAAACCTTTTATACAGGACACCAAGGATCACTGACTTATCAAAACTTTACCCCAAGCAATTTATGTCTAAATTTAACTTAAGTTGGATGCCATGAATAGTCGGGCAAAATTTGACTCATGTACGAAGGATTTAAATATATTGGCAGCTTCCTCTGGCAGCATTTAAAAAAGACACGCTCACAAACAGTGATATAAATACATAAACAAAACCACCCACAAATAGATGAGTGCAGCACAGCCGGTGGCTGCCAGTTTGGACTGAACTGCTAAAGAGACTGGAGATATCATCTTGCTTATTTACAAGCCTCAAACACAGACCCCGCCTCAGTGCTCCAGCTCTGCACATGAGACATGCACAACACCAATGTCAGCAGGACATGTGCAAGACCATGTGAATCGTATGTGTGGGGACATGTGGCATGCTGAAACTGAGCCCCCCCGCTGAGCTCAGGGAGGCTCACTGCTGAGGTTCACCTCGGATTTTCTCAGGTTTCACTTGCTCAGTTCCTCCAAAACATTGGCTTCTTTTTCTCCCGTCAGATCGCTGCCGAGTCCCATGAGAGGACGAGCGGAGAGCCCATGTTGGAAGGGATTACTTTCAAAGGAGAGATTGTCTTTATCAAGGACGCCGTGGCGGGAGGAGCAGGAAGCCAAATCCCAGCGGAGACAGAACTTAGAGTGAGTACAATCAGAGCACTCTCAGCGAAACAAGAACAGAAAGCTTTGTCACTGACATGTTATAATATAGATGTGTAAATGTGTGTGTAGATAACTGTAGATCTGGAACTTTAATCTAAAATATAAATAAACACCTCTATCAGGAGATTAATTAAAAAATTATATCGTTAGACATGTCATGTCATCTTTCAAATCGGAAAATTCTCATTAGAATCTAATAATAAATCAAAATGTAAATAACCTCACATGTTTCGTGAGCTCTTCTTTATGATGGGCTTGATTAAATTATATTTATGCAGGAGTGGCAGATTGAGCGCTTTCTTCCTCTCTGCATAAATCAGACACAACTGACAAATCAGTGTCACTCTGACCTTAAGTAATTTGAAGCGAAAGTCCCTTTTGGTTATCGTAACTTGAGTTGTAATTTGCCAACTGAGGCACAAAGATGTTCACAAATTTACACATTTTACATAATGTATCAAATAATATTCTCTTTTTTTCCCAGTTGAAGTCGTCAGAGGATCACATGAGCTGGTCTCACACCAAAGCCTCTCCCTCCGTCAGCGCCCAGCCTGAAAATACACCAGACCACACCGCCGCCGTGACAGCATCTATGGAAACAGCTGTTGATAAACACAGGGCCGTTTCCCAGCGGCAGTGTCACGATACTTCTGGACGCGCTGAGGTTAGCTCGGGTTGCTTTGCAAATAGCAGGTTAGAGGAGAGGATGAGCCCCACATGCTCCGCAGACCTGTTCCCCACCCTGGCTTTGTCCAGAGAGTCCCTTCTCTCAGACATCTCGGACAAAGACCGATACTGGTCTTTCACCCAGGCCTCCTCTGTGACCTCCCCAGTCTCTTTCAGCCGCACTGTTTCCCCCTGCTCGTCTGTCCGCTCCGGCATGTTCACGCCCTCTGTCACCCAGATCAAGAGGCACTTTCTCGCTTCCGGCTCTAGTCTGGCTCAGAATCCTCAAACCTGTTTTTCATCCTGTGAGAGCCTGTTCTCCTCAATCTGTCCCCAGTCCCCTCCTCCTCGGCACCGGCCTCCTCTCACCAGACTCTCCCTTCTCACGGCCATCCTGAGAAAAGGCCGTCTTCCTGTTCTGTCTGCTGCTCTGCAGAGGCCTTACACCCCCTGCTGGCCTGTTAACCCTGTGACCCTTTCCTTCTGTAACGCCTGCTCAGCAGCCTCCAACGTGGCCTCCATTCCCCTGGAGTTTTCCTCTCGCTGCTCCTCATCTGTTTCTATAGATAGTCAGAGCCTCCTTCACAAGCCTAAAAGATGCGTTGTCTCTCCTCTGCCTATGCAGTCAAACAAGCTCAACAACAGAACAAGCCCTCAAACTCAAGGCAAAAAATGCTCAGAGCAAATTCGCTCAGGCAGAGTGCCTAGATGGGAGCAGGTTATTTCACCTCCACCAGTGGAAAAACTATCCCGAGCTCCGCTGCCTCTGTTTTGCTCAAACGTGAAAGCTGTGTCTCCAGCAGAGCACGACGAAACACTCGACTGTGCAACTTCCCAAAAACTGCAACATAGGCAAACCTCCGTCTCTCAGTCGTCTGAGTTGAATGCCCGCAACACTCACAAGCACCTCAAGGGCCATGAAGATAATAACCTTAACAATCTCATCTCCCTGTCCCCAAAACTTCTTAATGCGCAGGAGAACTCCGCGCCCCAGAAATGGAATCACCCGTCAAATTCGTCTCTCTCAAGGCTTCATTTGCTTTCTCAAAAACTGAGTTCTTCACCCGTCTGCCCTCCTCAGCTTCAGCCTCCTCCCTCACGCTCGCCCACTCTCACAACTTCAGTGTCGCCTCTCCCTCGTTTACAAAACACCAGAGGAAGGTGTGAGTCCGAGAGGAGATGGCCTGCTTCCAAAGCTTCCACAGCACCATTGCAGGCTTTCCACAAAGCTGATTGCCTGTCCCCTTCCCACTACACACCCATCAGTTTTCTTGGATGGCCTTCACCTGCCGGCTCCCCTACGCCCACACCTTCTCCTGCTCCACCAATCAGAGACCTCACCCCGTCCCCTTCCCTCTCCCCGCGCTCCGCGACTCCGTCGTCGAGGCCGGGTAGCAGAATATCAGACTGCAGTGACAGGGAGGGTAAAAAAAGAAAGGTAGTCGCCCTTTCGCAACATGCATGACTTGTTTATAGGATATTATCTAATACGTTCTCACACTGTGTGGTTCAGAACAGATTTGATAGATGGATATAAAAAGCTGTCCTCTCTGGTTGAGTCTTTACTTTCACTATAATCTTATGATAGATCTTTGCGTTTCAGAGATATCAAACATTTGGTACAAGTTTTTCATCTACTGACTGACACATCGGAGACGTTATATGCAGAAGCGAGAGGGAAGCCATCAGTGCAGCAGCTTTTAAATAGCTCTGGTTTCTGGACCAGACATACACCTGGAAGCACAACATTTGTAAGAATCAATGATTAGGAATTCAATTAATTTATAACAAGCAGGGAAATGTATGTCGGTTTCAGACGGAGTTGTCTAGTATTCTTGCCTGTGGGAAAAGTTGAATGTCAGTGAAGTTTTTAGTTATATTTAAGATCAGTCAAACAAAGTGATGCTTTGAGAGGAGATGTCTGACTCACAGCAGTTTGTGTTGAAACAAAAACACCTAACACTAAGGAAATGTAGAATACGCACGTTGAATTTCTATTCATTATCTGCTCTTCTCCCTCTATCAACTCTAGATAAATAAGATGAAGTTAAGCTACAAATCCCTCGCTGCAATTCCCACAAACACTCTTCTGCAGGATCAGCAGGTGAGTTCACTTATTTGACTCTAATCCCACTATAATTCCTCTTGTGAAATATCTGGCTATGAAGCCATGATGAACTGGTTTGATGCAGGTACGTGTGGCCAATGTAAAATATGACTACATAAAAAAAAGATTATTCCTAGGTTTCAACTCATAGGGGTTTACAGAGAATTACATTTTTATCTGTTAATGCAAAAATGTGTCAGGCAAAAATTACAAAAATGAAAGGAAACCAATTTCACACGGATTTGGAGCCCGTAGATAATAGAACTATAAGTGTCATTTTTAAAAACCTGATTAAAAGTAAAATGAGTTAAAAGGGACATAAAATCATGGCATCCAGAGCCAAATGTTGTGCTATTCACACAGCGGTATGTTTTATTGAGAGCCGGGGAGAGAGGAGCACCGTCCGAGAAGAATACAAGAGGGGATGGATGCAATGTTCTCCAGGAGCAGCATATAATCAAAGGAAAGAAGCAACGGTGTGGAGGGGAGATCAAACCGCTCATTGTGCTTTGTATTCACAGGCGATCGATGAGCAGGTGGAGAGAGAGGAGAGTCCCTGTGACTCACTGGGTCGAGGTGCTGCATTGGACAGAGGTTTTGCAGACACTCACGCTGAGGTACATCCACACATACACACACATACACATACACATACACACACGTCACTGCTGGTGTTCACGACAAAAGCCACCATTCACACAGCTAACATCCGTGACTTTGTGCTACTCTACAGATGTGCTCGCCAGCTCAGCTCCGCCAGCAGTCAGAGGAGCTTTATGCAGTTATTGATGAGGTTTTGGCAAACTCCAGTCCAGCAGTGAGTTCGTCCAAAGATACATTTTGAACATGCATTGGTTTAATGTTAATCACCAGATTTGATTATACAAATTTTTCTCCATGTCTACTGCAGTCCTCCAGGTCATCCACTCCCAATTTTGGTCTACAGGTAAAGTTTGTTTCTTCTTCTACATGAAACAAGTGTAGCAAGCAACCTTTGAATTACCCTCTTAAAATTCTGGTTTGATATTTTGGTAAATACAATTATTCAGTTGGCGTTAGACGGAAAGATTGCTACCTTTTTCACGTCTGCAGGAAACTAGGGAACAAATAATTTAACAAGAAAAACACCAAAGTTACTGCAGGAATGGTCCAGGACATAAAATGTATTAATCAATCAATTTAAAAAGGTTAAAGTTTCTTAGACATTTTTTAATCTTTTTATCCCTCCTGCCTGTGCGCACCCTGCCCATGACCCCGGTACACATCAGAGAAGCATATAAGCCGCTGAAGCAGAGACGATAGTCAAAAGTTAGGGAGCGGGTGATGGAGAAGTTGTCCTGTAGCAGTCGTTGGGCAGTGTGCGTGAAGGTGTTTTGGCGCCTTAGCTTTGCCAAGAGGGCCGGTGGGAGGGAGGGATATGTGTCGGTTGCATATTTTCAAAATGTAGCCTGCTCGTGCTAGCTTTTCCAGGATTACCAACCCTAGCTTTAGTAGATGATGGTAGGTGGCAAATTCATAATGTCAGCTGTAATGGTAAATGTAATGAAATGTATCTGCATTAAAATGCTGTCTCACATGGAAAAACAAACAAACAAACAAATACAGGATTGGAGATCGGTGCTGTTTGTAATGCATTAACCAGTATGTTCAACTGGTTCTTATATTTTATTGTGAGTATTTTATTGTGTCGAAATTCTAAAGACAAACTCAAAAGTTAAATATGACTAAAGTAAAAAAGAAAGACATAAGCCTGCAGCTACGATGATATAACAGAAAATAGTAAGTGTAAAACTGAGGAAGGGAAACAAGCCCTCTGTTCCATGGAGCACAAACCTGAAGTGGGATAAAAGTGAATTCTGACTGTATAATCATCAGCACAAGAAATGGAAAGATGTCCGTTCATTATTCATCAAAGGAGAAAGGCCTCTGTGGTTTCTAGAGAAAAGTGTGTGTGTGTGTGTGTGTGTGTGTGTGTGTGTGTGTGTACGTGTGTGTGTGTGTATGTATGTTTTTGTTTTGGTGCGCTGTCATCCATGACATTGAGGAGTAGCGTGATGAAAATGTGTAATTATCAGCCTCACACAAGGACAATAGAGAAGGTACCTCTGTTACAGAAAAAACTGTAGCTTACAAATAAAAACTGGACTTGTTCAGATTTATTCCATGAGTTCACCAATGAGTTTTCTTTTCAACGTCTGCCTTTCAGACATTTTGTGATTAGTCATTTTAAGATTTTTTCCCACTACATGAGTTCTGTGTCGCTCGGTCGTTTAATTTCACTTTCCCTTTACTTTCTGCAGAGCAACTCTACACTGCCAAAATCCCTGGGACGGGAAACCAAATATGTGAGTCAGAATGAAAAACACACATTTCCCTCTGGACTTTACCCCCACAGGACCAAGATAAGAAAAATCCCAGCTAGAGACTAACAGTTTTTTATTTTTACTTTTACTTTCACAAGTCCCAAATTCACTGGACGCATGTCCTTAAACTATTGCACTTGTATTGTGAGTTGCAGAGGCCCCTCATGGAAAAGAACATTTTAAAGATCTAAACAGAGAGTCAGGCAGGACAGACAGAGATTTTGCCCTAGGAGGATAAATGTAGCTGAAAACCGAACTGACAAAGCTCAAGGGATCAAGGGATAGTTTACGGAAAAAAATGTATTCACTCATTATCTATTCACCACTATGCCGATTGGAGGGGTGGGTGGAGTATTTGAGTCCACATAACACTTTGGGGGTTTCAGGGGTAAACAGTGTTGCAGCCAAATCCAATACAATTGAAGTAAATGGTGACCGATTCTTCCAGCTATGCAGCAATGCTACCAGAAGTAGCGATGCTACCGCTTCCTCTGAACATGAAAGCAGATCAGGAGAAGACATTTTGGCTAAAAACATGGTTTAACTGACCCCGTTTCGAATCGAATTTGAATGCCGGGGCTTACAGACACTTGTATGACACCACACGAGCAGTATGGAGGCATTTCTGTGGTTGTTTTTTTACAGGTTTGATGAATCTATCACAGTTACTTCAATCGTATTGGATTTGGCTGCAACTCTGTTTTTAATGAGTTCATTTACATTTTTTTCTGTGAACTATCCCTTTAAAGAAACAGTTCTGAAAGGTACATTAGCTTTTTATGTGTGAGTAGAGAAATTTGATAGTGCTCTCATATGGTTAGCTTAGCATTAACACTGGAAACAGCTCACAGCTTGCTAGTTTACATCCATAGTTAAAAAATACATTATTTACACTTTTACAGCAGAATGTTAATTGTGTACTTTCTAAAGGTGTTATTAGATGGAAAGGTAAACAAATTGTTGCCTTGTGTCATGAAGCACGGGATAATTTGTCTTTATTTACTTCAACTGTACATCCGCTATCTAATTAGCACTGAATGGTTCCCCTGGAGCCTGACAAAAATGTTAACACCTTTTAATCCACTTCACCATTAAACCATTAAGCTTAAGTAAATTAAATGAGGCTCCCTTGGAACAGATGGCAAATTAATCGGGATTATAAAATATCACGTCTAATTTGCCACATTTCCAAAACTGAGGAGCCAGCTTTTGTTTGCTTTTATTGAAACCCTGCAGTGCTTCAAGTGGTTTCTTTTATCAGTGTTTCCACACTACTCTGACTGACACTAATAACTAGGGACATGTTTTTCTTCCATGATGTTTATTCAGGCATCTTTAGGCAGCTTGTACCAGTCTGGCAGTGTGGACAGAAAGCTGATGGATCATAGAAAGGTTCACATTTAATTCTCATTTGGCACCTGATATAAACTCTATTATTAGTACCCCGATAGTGTAAAGCTCTTGGAAGTAAAGGATCAATTCCTCTCTGCTGTCAAACTCTGACTACCTGTGTGCAGACGAAGCCCGGGGTTATTCGCCCGATGACGGCCATTCCTAGACTGACTGTGCAGGATATGGAAGAATTTCGTCCAAACCCCTTCAGGCAACCTGATCTCAAACACACTTTAACTGACAACCAAAGGGTAAGCCTGTGACATTTGTTCATGTTCTAGTGAAGATATCTGTATCTTTGAATGTTTCCAAATCTATGTGATGTGCAATAGCTTTAGTTTCATTACCTGTCAAAGGAGGAAACGTTTTCATTGTTGTTTGTCTGACTGTTTGTAGGTTTCTACCAAAATGATTTTATTGAAACTTTGTAGAAGGGTGGGATATAGGTGAAGGAAGAACCCATTACCTTATGGGGAGTATTCAATTAACGGGGCAGATCCAGGGTTTGTTTCACTTTCTATATTTTTGTCAAATTCTCAAGAAAAACATTCATGTCTGAGATCTTTGTGAGAGAAACCAGGCTTGTGCAAAATGCTAATATTTATGACAATGTCATATTTTTTTAATCATAATGACTTTTTCAGAGTTGTGATTTTTATTTTATGAAACAAATATTCTTTTTGATGAAATTAGAGAATGGGAATTTTAAATGCACATAATGTGAGCTGTTAATGGAGAATTTATGTTTATAGTATTGTATATGTTTCTGATCCTGCAGACAGCCTCGATCTGTTTGTTTAACCGCCGGAAACTCTATTGGGACAAAATTAAATAAATATTTAGTGCCCATTTCGGATAACAGACTCATTTTCATTAAATCTAAAAGAAATTGGATCGCTTCTAAATCATGACCTACATCTATCAAATGCAGCTGTGACATAATTTGACAATTCGGACACTTGCTCGCAGCCATTTGTTTTATACTTCCTCCTCCACACAGAGTCTGTCATCAGCCAGCCTCGCCAAAGCCTCCGAGAGGATAATTCTGGTCCACACATCTCTATGCTAAAACTGCTGAGCTACACTTGAAGATTTCCTTACATCTTTTCTGCTTTGCAACCAACAGATGCTTATCAAACAAGCAGCTCTGAGTTTAAATAATAATACAAATTTGCTAAAGTATGTATTTTTCTATTCAAGAGTGAAAACATAGCACTGAGTCAACATAAGACAATCTGAGCACTCTTGTTGTTTATCCCCTCCAGAGAGTAACAGTTCCTCTCTTCTTACTAATGAGGGGGAACAGGTTTGGAGAGTGTGTGTGTGTGTGTGTGTGTGAGTGTGTGAGAGGTGTATCAGCTCATAAGAAATACTTGATTCATAAGCCGAAGTGAGCAATACAAATATGTAAACTGCTGTTTGGCTGAAGTGCCTCTCCCTGGAAATTCAACGCATGACTTTGGAAAAACAGGCTTGGGAGGCGGGGCTTATTTAATTAGCTTGTTGTGTTGTCTGACCGTGAGCGATGACTCCAGTAGCAGCAACCGCACTTTGCCATAGAAATGTCAAATGAAGAAGAGGGCTTCCAGTGTCCTCACCTCCTCATCGGAGCAGAGAAATTCTTGTGACATGGCAGGCAAAATCTACGCAGTAGACGACTTTACAAAAATAGAAAAATAACTATGTAACATAACATATATCAAGGTCAACATGAAAATTGTCAGGGAACAGAAAAGAACTTTAGATATAGAGGGAGCAAGTGAGGCAGACTGTTGAATATTGATCCAATTCATGTTTTGCATTAAAACCAACAGCCTTAGTTGTGCTCGCGCGACATAATTGTTTCACAGGATAGCTAAGTGGAATATTCAGCTTTGTAGTGTGTCTGTTGTGATGTGGAACGACAATATGCAGTGGAGTAATATAAACCAGGGGGAGCTGTAAGATGTATTTTCAGCGTGTAAGAAAACCTGTAGCTTACCTTGGGACAATCATCTGTATCTGGGTTAGCCGCCTGACGTTATTCAACATCATTTGTCTTTTTGCAATTGCAGTCAACGTTATGCAGATATGAAATCATTAATTAATGAGTTTATGGTAATTGAGTTAAGGTGGTGGAATTGTTATTCGACTGCTGCTGAGGCTATTTACACATCAAATGCAACACAATCATTCACGGGTCTGTGCCATGCCAACACACTTTTCTACTTCTAGATTGATGTTAAGCATATTAATAGACAGGTTATAAATGGATTTGGAAGATGGATATTTTTTTTTAAATCTGTGTATAATTAAATAACACAGTGACATGGGTCAGAATTTGCTAAAATAATCATGAATGCTCCTATTGGCATTTACAATGTGGTCAGGAGGAATGATTTGTTTCTTAAGATCATTCACTCTGCCTGCAAAAGCATTTAAAAACATCTCAAGCATCTCCTGTGAGGCATCTGTAAAACCAGAGGGGGAGGGGCGCTGATATAATCTATTGCATCCAATAAAATGCTGAGATTAGAGTAATTGATTAAAGTCAAGTTAGAAGGTAGCATGCTTTTATTTCTCTAACTGCCGTTTGCTGGTTTCAGCCCTCCAGATGTTATAGGATACATGTAAACCTGTTTTTTTTATATTCTTTCTGTCTCTTTTTAATGCCTACATGGTATCAATAAGCCAGTGATGGGGTGTGATCTGTGAAAACAGAGACAACTTGTCCATATTTATATACAGTCATATGTGAGGCTAATGATTAGCCTGTATTTGTAATATTTGATTCAGGCTGAAGACAGTGTTGTTCCTGTTCACAAGCCCCAGAGGTTCTGAGAGTTTGACCGCAGATGAGTTTATGCTGGAGGCTCTACCTGCCAGAACAAAAATAGGAGGAGAGAAACATTACACCATGTTTGATCAAAGAGAATATATCAGACACAAGTGTCCTCATCCAGTTTTATACTGCTGTTGCCTGAACAACAGCATCAGAATCCCCAAATGCAATGACAATCAACAAAGAGGAAGCTGCTGCTTGAACACTAATACTTTTCTCGGTATATGCCCCCTCCATGTTAGTATAAATGCTTTCTGGATTTTAAGTCGTCCATATGGAGGTATCCAACTGACATTTGTACATTTTCAGCTTTTACCAGACCGGAGGAATACTTTCTGTGATGGCAGCGATGTACTGCACCTGCACCGAGCAGCCTCTGAATCCAGAAATGATTCCTTGTAGTATTTTTGGTCACAGTTTGACTTTTAATCCTTGTGTGATTTCTGTCTGATGAGCTATCTCAAGGCTGCCAGATGACACATCCCAGTGTGAGTCTCATGGGTGTAACAAGAGACACACAGGTATGGACCTCCCTGGTGGTAGTCATCATCTGACAGAAGAGGCCAGAGATCCGTACCTGACAAAATAACTGACAATAAAAATGGACACACACAGAGCACACGGGGGAAATCATGTAACAACGAAAACAGGATAGTGTGAACAAAAAGGACAATGTGGAAATTGCTGTATGTCGAGTGTATTAGGTGAGTCTATTTCTGAAAACCTTCACATAGTGACTTTAGCTATATACCACAATCATCTTTAACCGTAATCAAGTGGTGTCAGTGACTGAACTCTACTCAGGGCAACAGGCCAATGCCCATATGTGACTTTTGAATTCACCAAAGAACTATTGATTTAGTATATTTTTTATCTAGACTTATTTTCTTTACATTTAAAAAATTTGTCCACATGTGCCAGAAGCAGGATTTTATATTTCAGATAGAGAAAGGATAACAGTAACCAAATTCATCCCTATCATTTCATTAGAAAAACAAGTTGGTCCAGAATATGTTCATCCTAATTCAACACAAGATCGTAAAAGCAGGGGGAGAATGTTGCCGCTTTGAGCAGCCGCCGCATTATATCATTAATATGTTGTTTTTGTAACAACATAAGGCAAAGCCAACAATTTCACTGTGAACAGGTATTCGACCAGCAGCTGTTAACCACTTTGTCTTGTTGTTTCTTTTCCATGTTTAAAACTGAGGCAAACACCGGCTGGGGTACACACTGAAAAGTTCTAAATTCCAAATACTTGCGTGACAATGTGGTGCTCGTAAAATGTTGACTTATTCTTGTAATATTGCGAATTTTTACTTGTATCCTAGGATTCTTTTCTAGGTAGATACTGACTATTTTGTAGTGGTGAACATGAGTGCTGTAGGCCAATTTCAGCAACATGCCAATGGGGACTAACCTCATTTCTATTATTCGCAAACACCTATTTAACTGTGATTAGGCAAGTGCACGATGCCAATTTTAGACCCTGCAGGAACAGATAACTTGTCATTTCCAATTTTTTAACTTAATGAAAATATAGAGCAGAGGATCAGAGTCAACATCCAATCCAGTAAAAAACATTATTATCTATAACACACTGAATATTCATCCCAGTGTCAAACGGCCTCAGGGAGAACTAATTTCTCTGCGGGCTGGAATTAGTCTAAATGTAAACCAACTAGAAACTGAAGAAAATTACACTTTATATCCACATCGCCGCTGCTGTATTTTTTCCTCTGACCGTTGCTTTCGTATTATAAAAGCCTTAACTTGGAAACCTCTGTGCTTTTCTATTTCAGATGGTATATGTGAGTCCGGAAGAGGCAGGAACACATTTTGAAAAAGGCAAAACGATGAGAGATTGGAGGACGACTGAAAGAAAAAGTCCATTCTCCGTTTGTGACCTGCAGATTACAGAGTCCGAAGACCAAACCACTCAGTGTGCCAAAGATGCCTCAGCACCTTCCAGTCAAACTGAGGGGCGGATGAAAGCTTTTGAGACTCATATTTAAAGGACAGTACACCCTGCTTCTTTCAGTTAACATTAATCTGCCAAGACAAATTCAATATTTGAAAGCATTTCACGCCTAAAGGATGAATGAGAATTAAAAAATGTTTATTGGACCTAATGGAAAAAATTGAATGAGTGCATCACCATATGTACAGCTTTTTCCAGCTGCTCAAAGCATGCAGGGTTATATATGCCATAAAGAGTATGAAACAACATGCAATTCACTGTTTACTAATTCTCAATACACTGAAGGCTAATTTATGCTCAACGTTAGATATCTAAATGGTCACAATTGGAGCCTTCTGTCAACACTCTGTTCATTTCATCCATTTGTGCATGTCTTCTGAAAACCTAATGGATGCAACAGACAAAACAGAGCAGTACCACCTTCGATCATGGGGGAAAGGGGGAAGTGCAGTCAATAGTTCAATCGAAACGATCATAGCACATGAAGAAGACATTTCAACAATGGTTGAACTTTTTGAGGAGATACTTTGGCCTTTACATGATGTTATTTTGCTCAGGCAGCCGGGACAAACACTGCCTTTAATAATGCAAAAATTCCCGACCATGAGAGTCCAGAGGGTGTGTTAACTACCAACCATGCCAACATAAAGGACGCAGGGAACTAGGTGGGCATTTTGACATCATTCAAAACGGATGTATCCCTTTTTGTATGTAATGGCAGCATCAATGAGCATTAAACCTGTCAAGCTTTCTGTTCTCCCTCACATGTGCAGTTCACCGTGACTACTGGAGACAGTTAATTGGCATCAACATTTTACTGGTGTGACGCTTAGATATAAAAGTGAAGGCTGAGTGTGAAGATGCCTGTGGTCCAAAAGTCTGATCCATGAGTACCAATTACTGAAAATGCTGAAATTACTATGAGGTTAAGAGGATGACAGGTGTTGCAGCTTGTGTAATCTGACCGCAACCTGGTCTTCAGATGGTTTTGGTCACAGACATTGTCAGACCCAGTCCCTTCCAAAAGCTGTGTGTATATGTGTGTTCGCCTTGTCTGACATGTAGTTCTCACAGAAAAATATAAGATGAGACTGTTGTTTTTCGCACATACTTGGTAGAGCAGAACAGAAACTCAATGTTAAGATGTTGATATTATCAGACTAATAATGTGAATGTCACCCTATTTCAGAAGAAGAATAACAGGAGAATCTAATTATGAGAGAATCATCTGAGTTTTGATACAAATGGTGGCTCATTAAGGGGTTTCCTGTAACAGTTATACAAGACCTGACGTCCATGTTTTCACTGAAAGGAAACCAAGAATGGCACTGAAAGCTTTTCTTGATGGAAAGATGTTTAGGCTCTTCTCCCAACTGGCTCCAACAACAATGATTTACAGTGATAGACAGATGATTCATCCTGCTGCATGTGTTCTGAAGTGCTTCGCCAAACAATTTTCCAACAAAGCCTTCACATATGTTTCTGTGTATAAAAAAGTATATATAAATATATATAAAAAACACATCTTCTCTGTCACTTTGAGAAGAATATCCAATAGTGAGGAGAGAACTGAACTATAAAATAGCCCTTATTTTTTCTTGGTCAAGAGAGAGCTCTGTTATTTTAAAGAATTGTAAAGACTTACTGTATGCCTTTTATATGCTGAAGTCACAATATTCAATATGGTGAGAGTAATATATATGCTTATATAACAGTTGTGCAACTATGTAACTCATCACTCAAACAAAATACTATTTTAATAATGAAAAACGATTTCTGGAAAAAAGTGTTATATGTAATAAAGGATTTCCTCTTGTTGCCCTATTGTCTGAGTTTTACTCTATATATACTACTTTTCCTGTATATAAATGTCCATGTCAGTATATAAATGACAGGCAAATGACACATAAGACTAAGGTCCTGATAAAATATATAAATAATGTAAAAGAATGGTTATGCAGGCATGGTCTTCAGAGAGAAGATGGGAGAACTGGAGTGCTACAGGAAAAGCATGTGATTGGATCTTTAGGATGTCTGCACTGCTGATTAGAAATCCTTGAAGAAAAACCTACTCGACCTCAGATTGGCTCTCGGAGATACAGGAGTTGAAATACTGCAAGTGATTGCTCCACTACCCATAATCAAATCACTGAGGCTGAGGCATGAAAATATCTTGACCTTGAACTCGACTTCTCAGAGGGCTGATGTCATGTTGCTGTTTCAAATGATCTAAAACACTGTGATCGACGCAAACAACCAAACTTTTGACAAAATTCTGACCTTCCTGACAAGTAGGGGGCATTCTTATTGCAACCTCATGCACCCATGGAGCATGAACCTAAACAGAACCACAAACATTTAGCACCTCTGTCTCTCACTTCTTAAAAAGTGATCTTTATCAAACAATTCAAATTTCATTGAACATAAACAAATCAATTGTGCATACACAGTAGTAACAAAACTTTTATGTCAATAAAAAACTCAATACCGCACATTAACAATCGAGCATAAACAGAAAACTTACTTTGGTTTTGAAAAGTCAAAATATTTTTTTAAGTACTTCAGTCTAAAGATGCACTTATCTGGTTAATGCGTTAACTTCAGAAAAGGCGAGGAAGTGACAGAAATAGAAGCAAACAAGTACTGACGTAGGAGTTTTACAAGAAAATGAAGTTTTTGATGCAGAACTTGCAGTATTCCTGCTTGATGAATTTGGTGAGTAAAAATTAGCTTTTTCTTTAATCCTGCAATGTTATGCCTTTTTTGTACTCAAATAACGAAAATGATTCTGTTGATATAATGACATTATTCGTAATCCGTGATGGTATATAGTATTCTATAAATCTACTGAGATTAAAATGCTCTGCAAATGGTGGGTTTAACAGTCAAACACACACACACATGCATGTGTGGACTCTTATTGACATAATGCATTCCCTAGCACCTTACGCTAAACTTAACCACCACAACTCAATGCCTGAACAAAACCTGACCTAATTCTAAACTAAACCCTAAACCAAGTCTTACCCTCAAACAAGCCGTTGAAATTGCAAGGACCAGCCAAACTGTCCCCAAAATGATGGTATTGAACTAAAATTTGCCCTCATAACTATAGATTCCACACACACACACACACACACACACACACACACACACACACACACACACACACACACACACACACACACACACATACACACACACAAGCACACACACCCAGCTGGTATTATAGCATCATAACAAATTCCTCCTAATGAGCCACTCCATGAATGATGAGCCATAATTGGTTGGAAAAGCAGAGAGGAGGCTGATCCTTCCACTTACAAGGCAGTGTATTATTTGGTGTAAACAATCCCAGTCGTATAAATACTGTCTCCTGAGAGCCTGACCAAAGCAGCAGTTTTGGTGTGGAACTCATTATATTTGAGATTTAGAACAATTGAAATGGTCTGCAGGGTAGGACCATTGGTAGGACTGATTTATTCTGAATGTCATTGTCCCACCTGCAGTGCTCTTCACACTGCCTTCAAGGGGTTATCCGCCATATTGGTTCCTCTTTCAAACGTTTCAATTCTCTCTCATTTCCATTTGGAAACTAGAACCTTTTACTGATTTGAGAATATCTTAATAAGATGAATGAGCCGCCGTGTGGCCGCTGTTCCGTTTTGCAACTGGAGCTGTTGAAGTTGAGATAAGGCGGATTGATGTGAAGGGTGCACATGTGAAACCAACAGCGTCTCCTCCCATACACGAGATGTTCCAGCTGTGGCAGCAGTCGGCAACACACTCATTTAATTTGAGGGGAAATCAGTGGAAGTGGAAAAGAAAGGCCTTGATCCTTAAGCTCCTCAGGAGAGGATGAATGTTAGTATTTAAATGAATGCCTGTGTGGAGTGTTTTAAGAATTGTCCTTGAACTTGTTCTAACAGTTACGGTAATCTCTATTGTGTGTGTGTTTGTGTGTGTGTGTGTGTGAGAGAGAGTTTCAGCAGCACCTTACTTCCCACGTGCCATTAAAGTCAAACCTTGTTCTATATTTATTTATTGACCTGCATGTGGGCAGGGGAAGGTTTTTGAGTTGAAAGTGTTTTTAGTGTATAGTCTTACAAGTTGGAGGGTGTTGAGTGAGGCACTGACACACCACGTTTAGGGTTTTGTGAAGATTACTTTTGAATGAAATCATGCTCAGGATTTCCCCCCCTAAAACTGTCCTAGGAGTCATCAGTTGTATCTACTAATTCCAGAAAAGTTTGTAAAATGGTAAATGGGCTGTGTTTATTTAGAACCTTTCTAGACTTGATGACCGCTCAAGTCTTCACAGTAAGGCTTCACCAATTCACACACACATTCATACAATGCAATTATGACCCATCACTCACTAAATGCCGGTACAGTCGGGGGAAAATTGGAATTTAGTATCTTGCCCATGGACACAAAACAGGGGAAAATGGGATTGATAGTGGATGAGCAACTCTATCCCAGCCCCACAATGTCTGTCTGACATCTTATTGGCTTCAAACTTGGGATTTTAATTTTTAAGGGCCAACGAAAGTGCAGCATAGATTTGGACACATTATATTTTTTATTCACTTTGACAAACAGCGACCAAGTCTCTTAAGCAGTGGCTGCTGTGATTCATCAACGCAAGTTACATTGTCCGACATGACAACTGGGGCGATCAAGACAACGGAAACTGATTCTCCAGATCGGGGTTCGGAGTCAAGCTTCACCAAACTTTCAATAAACAGGTGACCAGCTCTTCTTGCAGCAGCAGGTTTAGAAATAGTTAAGATAAGACCACATCGTCTGATCAACACTACTCATATTCTTGTTATACTTTGATATGTACTTTGAATTTATGTAGTGCAATTTCAAAACAATGCAAATAAAGGGCTATACACAGCGAGACAGTAGTTAAATTAGTTGTCAAAATGATTAAAGTATCTCATAGCAACAAATCCAAGGTTCACCGTAACACCAGTAGTGTTTCTTTAAAAATAAATATTCAAAGTTAGAGGGTTGAGTTGGAAAGAAACAATATGTGTATATCTTTACTTATAAATAGACAGGGACACAGTTTGTGAATGACGAAAAACATCACCTCCCCATAGTCGAGGTGACAGCCAGTGTGTGAAGAGGCGAAAGACATTAGAAAGCTGTGTCTGAGTCTAATCCAGACAGAACGATATTAGTGTCCCACTAGACATCATGAATAATGGAGTGAAAAATGTTCAAGACCTTTGGAGAAATATCTTTGTCTCTTTGTACAAGCCCATTTAAATGTATCGTGGACATTGTAGAAGATTATGCAAACGCTTCACTGGCCTCAGAGGCAATTTGTAGCAGCATCGGAAGGACAAAATAAAAAGAGGATGTGAATGAAACTAATTAACCTCATAGATGTTTTTTTAGACCACAATGGCAATAATTCAGTGAGTGAGGTCTCTGAAGGTCACAATTATCCACCAGCCAATTGGCAGACATGTTTTTGTCAAATCAGACCAGTTACAGAATGGCCTTTTACCATTATAATCAAAAAGTGTATTTGAACCACCCCCTGTCACTGGGGAGCCGTGCGAACACAGACACAGCATGCCCCGAGAGCACGCGGCGAAGAATTTGGCATCAAATCCAATCAACAAAGAGACAAAATGGCATGTGTGTGTGGTGCTGTCACACCCAGCTGATGTGTTGGCTCTACACCACAAAACCTGCTGGGAGCCCAGGGAGCGCCATCCATCATTATGATCGCTTACTGTAGCTTGGCGGAATCTGACTGTCATACTTTGGTGGAGTGGGAAGCATGATCAGTATTAACAGATACATTTGTGAGAATACACAACACATCTAATATTTGCAAAATGTGAAATATATCTTGGCTAAATATTTATCTTTGATTGACCAGATGTTCAAAAAATTAGTTTTTTACGGTGAAAATTATATAAAAAACACAGCCTGAAATGAAATAATTGATATAGTGTATATATATATATATATATATATATTCATATATATATATATATATATACACTATACTATACAAAATGTATAGACTATACACATTACTTAGAATGCTGCACCTTTAATAAAAACAAAAAGGAAATATAGCGTGTTATAAAGCATCCAACACAAATGAGTATAAAACATTATACAATGTTTGTTACATTATTTTAATATTAAAGGGAACTTCCTGATTATATATTTGTTTGTACCTTTAACTGAGATGCATTTAGAGTAAGAAGTGTCCCCTCAAACAAGCAGCTCCTTAAAGGAGCCTTGAAGTAAATTGTAATTTGACTGAAGGTTTATGCATCTGTTTATCATTTTGATAACTGCGAACAACCTTGGAACACATCACAAAAGGCAGAGCTTGTGATGGACTCAACCCTCGATGTGTGCTCTGCAATAATAGCACACATAAGGTTGAGGAGAATAACATCCACATTCATATGCAAAACATGCACAATTAACAACACAGGCTTTCACTGGTATGTGGGCAGTATAGACAGGGTCCTGTTCACCATTATTCATTGACCTTCCACTATTCTGAGGTTTTCTACGTTCTTTTTAGCCTGTTAAAAGTGTTGTTGTTGTACTGTTGTTGATGGTTAAGAGCAGAGGATGTCACACATTTTGTGAATATGGGCTATACAATACTCATATGAATCTTCCACATTTCTTGTTAAGAAGGACTCAAAGATACCACTGACCCAGGCTGCAGGCTTCAGAGAGCAGCTGTACACATTGGGTGAGTTGTGCAATTCGGTGCAATATCTGACCACTGCTGATGAGATGTTTTATTTGCATTATGGACGTTCCTGCCCGGTTCCTGTTTTGAATATTCGCCTGCTTGAGTGTTTCTGATTGTCCTGATTATGAGTGTTTCTGGCTGTGTGTGGCCAGTCTCCTGCATCTTCTACCAACATGATCATACACCGGCTCTGAATTAATCAACTCCTCAAGATGCTGCAGTACTTCAAGAGCAGCTGAACCACCACTCTTACAACCTTGTGATGGTTGTGTTCCGACGACAGTTTATGGTTTGACAATTAATTAATGTATTGATTTTATGTAATGTTATGTATTAAAATGATGTAACCAGGGTTGTGTGTATTGTGATTTGATGAAAAGACCCTGACCATGAATATATTTTGAGGCAATGTCTGTTTATTCTTACAAAGAGAGCCATATAACAAAATCCTCTGCTCAATTGTGTACATAAGTGGAGCACCCAACATACATGCATATCATGTCTGAATAATTATTGATAAATTATTAATGAAGTTGATGTCGAGGTAAGTTGTGAAACATTTTCTGGAGTTTCTACTACCAGCCCCGCATACAAACACTAGATCATTTCAGTCAGACAACTCACATTCAAACGTTTATTGCTGCAGTAGAACAGGTTTTGTGTTTGGTGTCAAGGTTCCAACCTAATCACTCTCCCATAACGTTACAAAGGAATGATGGGAGTGATGAGCAAATACTTGTAACCTCCCGTCGGAGTCGTCAGGTGGATGCTGGGGTGGTGGAGGAGCTGAAGAGACTGGTAGCAATACTCTAGCAGCAGTGCGAGCAAAGGCGATAATGGGAACTTTCTCTCTGCTTAAATAGCCCACCTGAATATTATAGATGGTTGTGGAGAGTGAGGTATGTCACATGATGCATGTCACATGATTGGAGCAGCCCAGCTTGAGTTGGCTGCCTGAACGAGCTC